>NW_028258305.1:44090468-44409062 GCF_053883595.1 Heterocephalus glaber
GAAGGAGAGTCTATTTCCAGCTGCAGATCAAAGCGTTCAAACCGGAGGAAATGCAGGGCTGTGCTGGCACATCCTGGTTTCTAAGAGGTTGCAGTGGAGTGAGTGAGACACGAATTCTGGGCCTGAAGATTCATTTCTGATGTCCATGTTGTAAATGTAGCCATCTGTCCCCATGATCTGCTCTTGTACAGTAGCATGCTTACCCATCGGAAGGGGGTCCAGTGGGATTTACTCCACACGAGACATGTACTGGGCACCTGCTGAGCACCAAGCATTGTGCTTAGGGGTCTACAGAATTTGCACAAGAATCAGCTGCAGGCCACATGTGTTAAGATATCTCCTAGGAGGTGGCAGCTAACTGGTTGAGTTCCTAGTCTCAAGAGTCAGCCTTGGGTTCAAATCCTGACTCTGACCTTGGGAAAGTTACTTCAGTCCCTGTTCTCTGCAAACTCATTTTCACATCACATATGGTTTTAATTTTTAAAGCCTTTTTATTGGAATGTGACATACATCCACATATAAAACGGCACGAATACATGTTTGGTTGATTTTCAGTGTGAATATGTCTGTGAGGCCCATGCTGAGTTCAAGAAGCAGACTGTACTGTCCCCCGAGAGACTTCCCTCTTGGCTCCCAACCACAGGGTAGACCCCAGCTTGACTTCCAAATCCACTGGATAACTATTTCACCTGTTCATGAACTTCATATAAAGAGAATCATATAATAGGCTGTGTTTTTTTCATTTCTGTTCATGTTCATCGTGTTCACGAGATTCCTCTGGATTGTTGTGTATCGCTGTACTTCTTCACTCCCATTTAATTTAAGAGGATTCTGGTGCAGTGGTCCTGCCCTTTGCACATGTTCTGATGCACTTATGGGCGCATCATGTTGGGTATAAACCTGGGAATGGGAGGGCTGGGTCTGAAGTACATGTGTTCCATGTCAGTAGTTGTGGCTGGGCAGTTTTCCACAGTTAGTTGTACACCAGCAGTAAGGGAGATTTTCACACCAGTGCTTGAGACTTTTTTGCTCATCATAGCTCTTCTATACCTGCAGAGTGGTGCCACGCTGGAGGTACTGTTTGCACTGCAGCTATGGAGTTTGGAGAATTAAATACAGTATGTCAATACTTGAAAGGCACTCAGACCTTCACAGAGTGAGCACCCTGACACTGTCAGCTCACTACATGTCTTGGGATGTTGAGGTGTCCCCAGGGCCACCTTCCCTCAAGGTGTCACAAACACACTGGCTGATCCCCCTCTGCTAGAAGCAGCTGTGACGTCCGGGGCTTGGCATGGTTAGTCACTGCAGCTGAGAGCCTCAGGACTGAGCAACTGAGGAGTCCAGGACCTGAGAGGCAGAACGAAGAATCAGACACTGCTTGCAGGAGTTTCTTCATGACTGGTTCTCCCAGAAGTATTTCTTCCCCGACTCCCCATCGGCTCAGAACAATGCAGAGAAGTGCTGGAGCAGGTGCAAAGTTATGTTCTAGGGCTTGTTTCTAACAAGCTGGTCCAGGCTTGTGTCAGATGTTGGAAGGCAGGATATAGCACCCTGTACACAGGGTGTTGGGAAAGGATGGGGGAGGATGCCCATTCCTGTGGAGAAGGCCACTTGTGGGAACTGAAGTGGTGGCCTGCCTCCCTGGGGTTCTTCCTCAGCAGCGAGACACCCTAAGTCTACGCCCTCCTTCACCTCCGCATGCGACCTGTGCCCAGGCTGGTCTGGATCACCTCGGATTTTCTCCCATCCAGTTGGCATCTGCATTCTCACAACTTCTGCCCCAGTGCAGACCAAGACAGTCTGTGCCTAGACTCTTGGGACAGCCCTGGCTGCCTTGAGGGCTCTGTCCAAGAGAGCGCAAGTGTTTTAATTTACTAGGGTCGCCATTACAAAGCACTGTAGGCGGCGCAGGTTAAGCATCAGAAATTTACTTTCTCATAATCTTGGGGGCTAGGGGGCTATGAGGAGGGTGCCGGCAGTGTCCTTTTTGACACCGCTGTCCTGGCTCACAGGTGGGCGTCTTCTCTGGTCCTCACATGGCCTTTCCTCTGTGCGTGCCTGTGTCCAAGTCTCTCCCTATAAAGACACCAGTCACACTGGGTCCGGACACACCCACTGACCTCATTTTATCTCCGTGGGGTCTTTAAAGGCTCTATCTCCAAATAAGGTGACACTCTGGGGTGCAGGGCATTCAGACCCCAGCTTCTGAATTCCCTGGCTGTGTGTGTGTGTGTGGGGTGTGTCCACCCCCTAATAGTTTCTGTCCATTTTTTTGCAGGTGATGCATCCCCTCAAATACGATTTTTATTTTGCTTTCTTGCATTTTCATGTGTGCTTTTCCTGTCTTTAGGCACCTCCTTTAATCTTCTCTGTCTCTCGAAGCCTGCCAGCTCCATCCCCACCACCCCATGAAGCCTTCTGTGTGTGGAGATTACACACTTCCGGTCTGTTCCACTTGGTTGAACACTTAATCCCAGTTTTCTCCTGTGCTCTGTTGTTTCACTGAGCATGTTGTGTCTATACCACTGGACCATGGAGCTCCTTTGGGGCTAAAGTCATGGTTTTCTTTCACCCTGATCTCTGTTTAGGGTCAGGCATGTGGCTGGCAACAAATAATATCGTTGACCCATTAGAAAACTGATGCATCTGCGTCCCATGAGGAGCTCCTTAAATGCTAAACAAAATTCTTCTTTTGCTGGGAGAGGGAGTGATGTGATCCCTGAACAGCTAAAGGAGCCTCTGGCATAGGTATTTCCACTTTAAGAGGCAATGAATTCAGGGACCTGGGAAAGGTTTAAACATGAGTCTTAAATTATTTGCTCAGCTTTGATTTTTATTTTACAAGATGCCGGGGCAGTGCTAGGAGCTATTTGCAGAAGAGGTGCATAAGAGAGATGAAGAGAGACTAGAAGTGGATTTACCCAGATGTTGCCTCATAGAAAAATAAGTGCGCGCTGGGCAGGGGCTTCTCTAACACGGAGGTGTGAAGACCTCCAGGTTCTGCCCCTGGGCTCACTGGAGGGAGATTTGATTTCTGCTCCTGCACTTTTGTCCCTCTGCCAGGATACGCTCAGCTAAGCCACTACTGAGAGTGGTCCCACTGAGGAAGAAAAAGAGGATCAGCTATTTATAGGCTGAAGTCAGATGCGACCCACCTTTTCAGCCTGTAATTTACAGTGTATGATGAGAAAATGAACTTCTATTGCAGCAGGAGTGTGAAAGGACAGAGGCAGGTTTTTTAGCGGCTTGGGGTTTGGCTTATGTGCTTATGAACTCTCTGTGAAAATGGCCACTTCCCTTCGCCGGGAGGCTGCCTTCACTGGTCTGCAGTCACTGATGCCAAGGGGCCTTGGCCTGCCTCTCAGGGACCGATGGCATCTTCAGAGCCGGGTGTGTGGTGGAGGAAGGAGAGTTCCGTACCTGAGAGACAGGAAGAGAGCTACAGGAAAGGCCGAGCGGGGACACAGAGGCTTATGATGTAAGACAGTGCCCTGGCTTTACAAAGCAGCAAACATAACATTGAAGAGTCTTTCCTGGGGAGAGGGCTGTATGAGCTTCTTGACTGCAATGTTGCCTCCTTGGCAGGGCCGGAGCTCCTTGGCTGTGGAGTCAGAAACCCTTGATGAAGTTCAGAGACTGAAGAGAACTTCTCAGCCCCCAACAGGCTGTATTTCTGGAGATCTCTAGGACACGCAAAACGCAACTGCAGCTCAATCAAGTAACACACTCTTGCTAAAAACCCATCACAGGGAGCGCGGGAAAGGTGAAAATGCACACAGGGTCCCTGTCCTAAAGCGGAGGGAGGCGGTCACCCTTCCAGGCCTCCAAGCCTCTGTCCTTCCCCGAGCCCCGGCCCTCACTAGGGAGCTCACCGAGGCAGGCCAAGGGCTGTGCTAGCACCCTGCCATGCAAACCCTCGCGTCTTCCTCTTGCAGGGCTGATTTAAATCCGCAGCGTGAGACAGTGTGGAGCGGGATGGGAAGGGGTGAGGACGGAGAACCCGCAGGGGCAGTCAGAGCCCCCGAGAGAAGCTGAATGTGCGGGGAGCGGAGCCCAAGTGATCAAAGAGTTTCCAATCTTTTAAAAGCAGAAAAATCAGGATTTGGTAACTGGGACGTCAATTTACAGGAGCGTCGAGAGCAGAGGCAGTTGGTGACTGCGGCCCGGAGGCTCGATATGTTCATTAAATCAAGTTTTTAATCACGCAGTTCGAACCTTCTATATCCTCACTCACTTTTGTTCTGTTTAATTTGTTAGCTATTGAGAGGTGCTAACATTTCTCATTGTGATTGCCGATTTGTCAGTTTTGCGTGGTAATTCTCATCCTTGCTTTATATATTTTGTGATTTTTACTATTAGGTGCAAACAAACAGAGTTATATCTCCTTGGAAAATTATTCTTTTTAGTTTTTGATAGCAGATATCTTTGTCTCTAACAAATCTTTTCCCTGTTAAACTCAATTTTGTATGGCTTCTTTTGGCTGGTATTTATTTGGTTTATCTTTTCCCACCTTTTTACATGCAGTAACTTTCCTTTTGTTTTGAATATGCCCCTTATAAACAGCATATAACTAGATTCAGTTCTTATCTACTATGATAATCTGGGTTTTAATTGCAGAATTTAATCCACTTAATGTTTTGTGTTAACTGATACATTTGGATTAATACTCTCTCCTGCTTTGATATTTCTTCTCTCCTTTCTTATCTTCTATGCATGAATAAGATTTAAAAAAATTTTCCTTATCTCTTCTACTGACTCAAAAGTTACATATTTATTTCTCATTTTTTTTTTCTGTACCAGGGATTGAACTCAGGACCTTCCACTTGTGCTGCAGCCACTGGAACCACTCAGCTAAATCCCCTGGCCCTTATTTCTCATTTTTAATGATTAGTTTAAAGACTATTTTGTGTATACCTTACCCAACAAAGTTAATCAACGGCACTATAATCCTCATGAGTGAAATAAAGAATGTAGAAAGTTTCATATTAAGTTCCATATTAAAAATTTCTTTTGTCCAATATTTTTGTTCCCATCTTGATTTTTATGACCCCCAAATTAATCATGAGGTTTCATTATTTACATTGCTATTGTTTACGAGAGGTTTCTGCAGAGTGAATACCAGCTAATTTCTTAACAGCCCCAATAGAAGACAAAAGCTGCTCTCTCAATAATTAACAAATTAATGGAAACTAGAATTAGTAAAGATGTAGAGGATTTGAGCAACATGACTAAACCTTGGTATAATGAGCACTTGGGAGCTTTCTGGACCCATGCTGTCATGCTTCCTCACCTCCCACTCACTCTCAATTGGCTGGCTCCTTCCACTCACAGCACTTCCACTAAATCACCTCCCAAGTGCCCAATTCTTATTTTTCTGTTTCTGAAATGATGGCAAACTCTCTGATAACTTGACTTTCATGGCCACACATTTCCATGTCTCCAGCTCTCTCTCTGCTCATCTCTTACCTCTCACTCTTTTGGCTTTAAATTTATATAAACATTGGAGACGTTTGGAAAATCTTGTCTTTTTCTTCATTTTTATTCTTTATGTGTGAAGGAAGAAAATTATTTTTTCAGTAAAGGTTTGTTATTGAAAAATTCTTTCAATCTTGATGGATTCTTCATGATAACTTAGCAAGGTATAGAATTGTAAGTAGACAATTACCAGATCCTTGAAAATATTATTCTATTGCTTTCTGACTTCTTTTGGGGCTGTTAAGAAGTTTGCTGGTATTCTTTGCAGGTAGTATGTTCTTTCATTTGAGATCGTTTAATGACAGCACAAACTGACTCTCAAATGTTGTTTTTCATTAATCTCACAAGAACACCAGCCTGAATTTTGTGTGAATGAATTTCTTTTGGACCCCACTTGTGAGTTATGGCAGAGTTTTACTGAAATAGTAAAACATGGTTGTACTCGTATATTTTTAGATAAAACAAATAAAAGTTAAGATTTGAATATTTTGTTCCCATCCCTGTGGATCCTATTCGGAATACCTTGTGGTTGAAAAGTGGAGTGTGCCCCAAATCCATTTCAGGAAGCTTGCTGTCATTTTTAGGTGCTTACCTGTGAAGAAAGCCGTGGGACAGGTGGGGGGTTTATATAAATTTGATTTGCTAAATATAAGTGATAGACTTGGCTCTGTGTGGTTTAAGGAGAAAGAAGCAGAAGAGAGAGGAGTCTGGATATTTAGAGAAGAGGGAAAACCGATGAATAGAAGTTGTGGAGAGCTTAAAAAGAAAGTGGTTTTATCCTCTGAGATGAGAATTCTATATTTTCTGCCTTTGAGTCGTCAGCTTCCATATCTTCCTTCTGAAGGTGAAGTTCACTCAGGCTCCTCCCTCACTCCTCTGCCTTCTAGTCCTGGTTGTGTTCAAACTTCTTATTGCCTCATGAACAAAGTATGAGCTTTTAATACGACATTTAGGGTCCTCTGAGATTTAGTCTTTTTAAAAAATTAAACCATTCATTACATGATTTTATCTTGCATTTCTCCTTTTCATGTACTCTGGCTAGTGAAGTTAGTCTACTTGGTGTTTTCTGAATATGTCCTGCATTTTCTCATGCTCTTGCTGAGTCTTCTCATCCTGGTAGGCCGCCTTCTCCTAATTTTTTCATATGTGAAGTGGAGATGCCTCTCTTTCAAGACTTAATACAACCTCTCCTCTTCTGTGGCTCCTTTTTCTGAGTTAGGAGGCAACTCTCTCTCTCTCTCTCTCTCTCTCTCTCTCTCTCGCACCCTCATGGAGACTTGGCCCTTCCCAAGTTCCCATAGCCTTATTGTGTTGTTACTAATGTCAAGTTTCTTCTACTGCACTGAGACCTTCCAAGGGCAGGGAGCATGTCTACTTCACCTCTGTGACCCTCAGGCACCACACCCTTTAGAGAGACCTCCAGATGGCTATGAAGGAATGTGAAAGGGATTTGTCTGCACATCAGTGAGAAAATTGCTGCCAAGAGTTGTGAGAACTGTTTCTGTTTCCTGGGTGGCTTGTAGGTCTCATAGAAGAGGAGGCAACATTTGTAGGGTGTCTTGAGCCAGAGGGTGGCAGTGGCCTTGCACTGGGCTCCCCATTTACAGTGCATGCTTGACTTATGGACTCAATTCATTCTTGAGGACTGGTTGTAACTCAAGTTGGTCAACTGAAGGCTCAGGCTCCTCTACACAGCCTTCAAAATCTCTCTCCTGTACACAAGCAGATCTCAGTGTCCTCAGAGAGACATTAGCCCAGGGTTTCTCAACTCCACACAGGAAAAGATACTGTAATGTTCCTTCTGGAATTTTTAAAGAGTTAAATCTCTATCTGAGACCATCTAGAAGCACAAGCAGCCGGCATTCGGGTCATAACTCAAGACTTTGTTTGTAAGTTAAAACTAAAATTCTGGTCACAACCCAAGTTGTTCGTATGTCAGGCTGGTTGCAACTTGAGGGTCCACTGTACCCTTGTTTGCAGAAGAGCTATGGAACTTATCCTGAACACTGGGTAGCAGAGAGGAGTCAGATAGACCTAGTTGGGAGAACGTCTCTGCAGCTTTGGTCCAAGTCAGGGTGCTCCTGAGCTGGGATACAGCTTTGGTCGTGGAGTAAGACTTGAACCAGCCTTGGCCCACTTCCATGGTGAGATCTTCAGGAGGGCACACTGGCCGCCACCCCTGGGTCGTCTACAAATGTGTGAGAGGAAGGGGTGTTGCCAGTCAGCTTAGGGTTCTTTTGCTCAATTCTGGTGAAAATCGTGAATCAGCAAAGTGCAGTTCTGCTAGCAGTCCTGATGTCACCAGATGGCACCAGGAAATGTTGGATGCCAACAACTGACACAGACAGCTGCTGGTCACTGCCGCCACTGTTGGACGCTGATTTGTGCCTGGCATGATCGGTTTACTCTACCAGCTGCTGGTCTCTGCTGCTGGTTTTAATTGGCTGGTGGTCTCTGGAGCTCTTTGGTGCTAACACCTCTGAGTGTTCATTGCTTTTTAAAAAATGACTGCTCTGTCCATACCAGTCAGGATAAAATTCTCAAGTAGATTCACAGAACTGGTAGAGCCCACAGTACCTGAGGAATGAATCACGAGCAATTTTACAGGAACACCAAAGTCAGTCTTTATTTTAACAGGGCTTGGGCTGCAGCCTGGGGGGATCATTACACAGGAGGGAGCCCTCCTGGACTCAAACTCAAGATGTGGCTAGAGAGTGCTGCCTACGCAGCACTTGGAGGCCTGTTTCAGTGAGGAAAAGTGTGGGGAAGCTTTCTGTGGAGGTTGGGAATATAAATAAAGGGCCCAGATGGCTCCCTTTCTGACCTTAGCTGTCCAGGGTTCCCTCTCTGTCTTCACAAAGGCGGTAGTATTGCTTGACGTGGGGGAGAGGTGGAGGGGTGCCGAGCTGTCTGTCTGGCTGCACACATGTTGGGATGGAGGTTGGAGGTTTGATAGCTGGGGAGGCCACTGAAGCAAGTGGTCCCAATCCAGTGGGGTGAGAGGGAGCAAAGAGGGGCAAGGGGGAGGGGCTCAACAGCCACATCCCTCTTCCGGCCGGCGTGGGAGGGATGAGAAAGTCAGGAGCTTCGTGTCAGTCTCGGGGCTGGACCAAAGGATCTAGCGACTCTCCTCTGGTGGTCCTTGGCTTCTCTAGACAGGACTTTCTCGTCTGCCGTTTCCCTTTCTTCCCAGGCCCAATCACTTGACTGCACCTGTGGTATTCAAAGACCTTCAGTAAGTTAATCTTAATAGCGTATGATCAAGGGTTCAGTGACCGATGGACGCTCATGAGCCTGCAATCAGTTTCTGAAACTTCTTCAGTCATGAGACAGAGGAACAGGGAGAGGAGCCAGAGACTGTTCTGCAGTCCGGTGGAGATGGGCAGGTACGTTGGTAATGAAGGCTGCACCGTGAGACCTCACTCAGCCTGAGGTGCCTTGCTGCCTACCTCTAATTCAAAGTGACAACTGCCCAGGAAACTTCCAGAAGCTTTTATGAGATCTGCTATAAAACAAGGACTGCAAGAAGGTGTTATAGACTCACACCTTGTCTCCATTAAAAGGCCACAAAGTAGTTCTGCATTCTCTTTCCAGTGTTCACCATGGCACAGCTACTCAATAGGCTTGGCATTGTTTTCCACCAAAGACGCTTCGTACTCTTGAAAAACCCTGTGGCCTACAGTTGGTCCTCGAGGGAAATTTGAGCCTTGGTCAGCATGTATTGCCCAGTGCCCGGCATGCTGTGTGTTTCATCATGAGCTTCCGGGAAATGGGGGCAGGAAACTCACCTGAACGCGCCTCCCAAGCCCTAGACCTGAGCTAGGGCCCTTACGTGGCAGGTGTGAGCACAGATAGTTCAGGCTCCTCTTCCCCTGGGAATGACAGTGTGAATACACTAAGCTCCCTGCCACACAAATTAAAGGCTTTGTCCTAAGAACAGCAAAAGGCCACTGCCTGCCAGAGCAACTTCCAGCAGCTTCTCCGTGCCAGACTCAGCATGCAGAGCACACTGACCTCGTGGTGCAGAGACATTGGCTGGGGAAATTTTCTGTGGTCACTGGGGTTCGAATCAGCTCCTCAGCATGCAGCCCCAGCCAGGCCTGCTGAGCAGACTCCCCTTGTTTCAGAGCCAGGCTTTCCACAGTGGCTGTTTTCTCCTTTCCTTGCATTGCAAAATGTGGCCGAATTATGGACAGGATTGTGAAGAACATTCTGGGGCCTGAATTGTTTTGTTCTTTGGCATATTTTGAGTTCTGGAGGGCAGAGACGACCAACTAGTCAGTTGCTGGGATCACTGGACCATCAGTGACTGGAGCCTTCTTGTAAGAACAGTGAGCCCCACACTGTGGCCATACAAACATGGCGCCTGGCCTCAGAGATGCCTGCGTCAAGCAGTGTAGCCAGAAGAACACAAGGAACTGAGGCAGAATGCAATCGGTGTGCTGCCGTTCGCCTCAGTCTTTTCAACATATGTCTCCTGTGGAGAAACATATACATCTTGAGGATTCTTTTAAAGTTTGTGTTTCAAAAGGAGTAGAGTGGAGTTTTTTTTTTTTTGGTTTTGAAATATGAAATTATAATATTGAATGTATTTTAAAAACTACATATGTCCTCCCTAAGATGTTTAAAATTTTCTATTGAGGTATAACATAGATAACAGTGTAGTGCTTGAGTTTTTACAGACATATGTATTTGTAGGAATACCACCCAGATGTACAAGAAATATTTCCAGCACCCCAAGTAGCTGCCTTATGCTCCTTTCAAGTCAACCCCACTGCTCTACCCATCCATAAGGAACCGTGGTTGTAACTTCAATCAGCATGGGTCACCTTTGCCTGCTCATGAACAGCACGTCCACGGAATCATGTCTATGATTTACGTCTGGCTTCCTTTGGTCATATCGAACATTGTTGCATATTACAGTACAGATGCTTTGGCTTATAATGGGTCACTTTCAGATACCTCCACCCTAAGTTGAAAATTATTGTAAGTCCAATAGGCATTTAATCCACCTACCCTATCAAACATCATAATAGCAGCACAACCCATTGTGAAGTTTTTGTTGTGAGGTCCAGTATCACTGTTACCCCAGTAGCCGCCACTGCCTGACATGGAGGAAGAGAATTATAAGCCTGTCAACAGCCCAGGAAAAGGTCAAAACTCCAAATATGATTTCTACTGAGCGCATATTGCTTTTGCACAATCATAAGGTAAAAATCACAGGTGAATCCACGATGAGTTGTGAACAGTATAGTTTCTACCTTTTCAAAGCTGTGCAGTATGCCATCACATGCCCCGCCCCCCCTCCCCCCCCATGATTTATACATCTGTTTTTCTCACTTGAGACCATCGGTATGGTATAAAAAATGCTATCTTTGAAGCCCAGTATAAAAACTCACTTCTTCATGTGCCCTGGAGTAAGTCAGGTTGGCCTTAACCTTGTATTCTCCCTTGCAGAATGGAGTCATTGTTCTTACTTCTCAGGGTGAGGACAGGAGCCAGTGTGCGTAAAGCCTGTGACACAGTGCCTCGGTAGACCAGGCATCGGATTCATGGAGCCATCATTACAAGGCATGTGAGGGCCATGTGACTGTTCCTTGGGTGCACAGAGGCTAGAAGATCCATTCTTGTTCAGGATGGCAGGGTGGTGTCATCCATGCCTCACAGTGGGTTGTCCCACAAGAGGAAGTGCCCTGGGAGGCTGTCCTGGGAGTCAAGGCACAGAGGGTGGAAATGCAGACCGTGCTGAAAGGGTACAGCTGAGGAGAGGACAGAGGTGCGTTCCCATGGCTAGACACTTCTGAGTGAGGCTAAGGGGAGCACATGTAGAAGTCGGCACCCAAGATGGTGGGCAGGTCAGATGGAAACACTGCTGGCTCAAGGCACTGGAGCTTTGAGGACGTGAGAGGCTTATGCTAGAGAGCTCTGGAAATCCCACCTGGAGAAAGTAAGGCTGGGGCTGGTCCTTGAGCAGAGCAGCATGTGGAGAAGGAGAGAGAGGCATCCATATGATGTGAGCAGCACATCTGAGCTAGAAATGTTAACAGAAAAGGATGGAGCGGGATTGGGGTGGGGGGAATCCTACCTGACATCTTATGCTGCCACCGCTGTCACTATGGCTAAGGCGCTTGGGCCCTTGTGCCAGGCACTGTGCTGAGCAGAATGTGGATATTCTCACCAAGCTTCAGATGTAGAGATGAGCTAGATGCACTGAGTGCCTCCACTTGCAGACCCCCCCCATCTCGGACGGAGTTCCAGGAAGTCAGTCAGCCACCTGGGGTGCTGTGGCCATTTCCCCGCAGGGTTCACTCATCCTTTCGGGAGGATGTGTGTGGAGAGTTTCCATGTTCCTGGTAGGCATTGGAATGGAGGCCTTTATTTTTCTCTCCCAGCCACTGAGGTCTGGATTGAGTAGAGTTTCGGGCAGGGTACGTTATGGCTGAATCATGCCCCTCACCAAATTCCTCTGCTGAAGTCCTAACCTGAGGGGCTGTGGGGTCTTTTGATTAAGGTAAAATGAGGCCATCAGGAGATTAGGGCACACACACACATGGGCACACACACACAGGTGAGGCTGTGTGAAGACTAGGGAGAAGGGACCATCTACAGACCAAGGAGAGAGGCCTCATAAAGGACCAACCTCACTGCACCTCAACCTGGCGCTTCTGGCCTCAGGACTATGAGAAAATGAATTTCCATTGTTTAAGCCACACAGTCTGTGCTACCTCATGGCAACCCTAGCAAAAGAGTGCAGATGTCACTCACGTCACCCGAGGCTCGGAGAAGCAGTCAAATTTTAACAGTGACAACGTTAGTCATCACTGCAAAGGTGTCTTGCAGCTGTAAGGCTCGAAAGGGCGTTTTGTGGGTGATGCACACGGAGATAAACAGGAGGACAGGCTTCTGATCAGCTGATCTGTGCTGCTCTTTAAAGTCTGGCCATGCTGGAGTCCCAGGAAATTTTCATTTGCGAGTGCTGCCCGATGGTTCAGATTTGCCTATGGATCAGACTAACACAGAATAATTAACCTTAATGTGCTCACTTATTTTTCTGAGAAATGCCTGTGCCTCTTTCCCTTGGCCACTGGGCTTGGGGGAGTGGGGGGTGGGATGTCCGAAGCAGGTCCTGCAGTCGGCCTCAGGTTCCGCCTTCCAAACTCTCTCGGGGAGACGATGAGTCTGGACTCCGGCAGACGAGCGGCCGGAGCTCACTGAGGAGGTGGGTCACACAGCTGTCCGCCCCAGGGCGTCACACGTATCTCCACTTAGGATGCATCTTGGTGAGTTACAGAACCAGTAGCTTGATCAAGGGCCCAGCCCTGCTCAATCAGCAGAAGGGCCATGAGAATTGGATGAAGGTGGGGCGGGGGAGAGCACGTGGTGGCCTGGGGAAAGGTGAGGCCGGAGGAGGGGATGCTGTTGCTGTATTGAAGGAGACCATTCTCCAAGTTTCTGTGGCGGGCCTGGGCTTTGCCAGGTTGGGATGTGGGCTTTCCCAAGAGGATTGCAGTTCCCAGAGGCAGCTGTTGAGCATGATTCATCCTGATTCTGGCCAAGCTTGCTCCTTCCAAATCACTCTCACCTGTAAGCTTCCTAGCTCCTCCTCCCAGCAGCCCCCCGACAGACAGCCAGGATCCTGACTGCTTATTGTTCAGACTGTTGACCAAAGCCCAAGGTGAGGGATGGGGTGGGAAGAAGGATGGGCCTGCTGGGTCACCCCGAGGTCTGGCTTCCGTTCTGCTGGCTCACTAACCGTGGGTCCGAGAGCACCTCCCTCGCTTTCTTTGTCCCCTGACTTAGTTTACTCCTTTGTTTCTCTTTTTTCTTCTCAAGCCTCCCTTTCTCTTTATTTACGCTCTTCCTTTCTTTTGTTATACATCCTTGTTTCTCCTTCCTTCTCTTTCTCTCCAGAGTCTTTCTTGTAGTTTTTCCTTCCCTTCTTTGATTTCCTTCTTTCTTTCCTCCTTTTATTCTTTCCTTCTAATTTTGCTGAAAAGCTGGAGGAATTGACTCTTTCTTTAGATGACATTTGTTGGGGCTTAGCGCTCGCCACATGTAGCGTTGCTAAGCTCTGGGGTGTGCTGAGAAAGACAGGTGTGCAGTCCTGGCGGAGTGGAGGGTATGGGGTGCACCACTGATGGTGACATCAACAGCTGTTAGGGGATGGGGGTGTGGTTTGCAGAAGGCCCAGTGAAGAACTCTTCTTTCTCACTCAAGACCTGAGCCAACGGAGAAACAAGATAAAAAGACGAGGCAGATGGGTAATCAAAACAGCAGTCCAACTCATTAGAAAGCTGCGATCGGAGAATGTAGCTTGTAACTGCAGGCATGTGGACTGCTTCATACTAACTCGCGTCTGTCTAGCTTAGCCAATGGTGCCAGGCAGCCCTGGCCAGGGCAGGACTCCCACTTGCAGCAGGAGAATGTGCATTGGGCTCAAACCACAGCCTGGAAGAGCAGCCTTGTAGGATGGGCCTTTTGCAGAGAACTTGCTCCCAGGGCACAGAAGGAGGAGGACCTGGGTTACCCAGAGCCAGATCCGCCTTCTAAGGTCGCTGATCAGTAAGAATGCAGAGGTGTGTAAGTGAGTGAGGAGTGAGGAGAGAGAGAGAGGCAGAGAGAGAGAGAGAGGGAGGGAAAGAGAGAGAGAGGGAGAGACAAGGAGAGATGGAGGGAGAGACACACAGAGAGAAACAGAGCAGGAACCTAATGTAGCTAACCTAGGTTAGTGGTAACAAAAGCCTTTCCTTACATGCTGGAAGTGACAATTAATCTGACACTTCAATGATTGCTATTTATGTTGGTGTGATAAAGTGGCCCCCACCAAAGAATCCAGAACAAATTTAGCAATTTCACTTCTTTCTTTCCCTCTTTAACCTTCTTCTGTATAGCATAAAACTTAAGTCTTTTATTCAGTTATTCTGTCACCAAATATATATTTAATGCCTATTAAAAGCAAGCCACTTCACTAGGCAGGAGAAATACCAAGATTAATAGGCAATAGCTTCTGCCCTCAAGGAGCACTCCAATTAGTATGCCAGTGAGGCACACTCGTACCTAGCAGAAATTCGAGATTGGGACTGCTATGGTTGTTGTTCGTGGTTGAAACCAGTAAGAGCTGTACATGAGCTATGCTAGGATTTTCTGTGGTTTGTATGGGAAAGAAAAAAATTTCTTGTTACAGGGAGGAAGTGGTAGTTGAGCCAAGTCTTGAAGAGCAAGTAGAATACCAACAGATACTTCTTTGGCCTTTTAAGTAGAAGAAACTAGACAAAGTCATGGGAATAGGGATTCCAAGGATATTTGGAGGGATCAGTGAGCAGTCCAGTTTGTTTTATATAGTAGGTAAGAAGGAAGATGTTAGAAAAGCCAACTTTGAAGAAGAAGTGAGATGCAGGCTCTTGAAAGTCAGTGTAACATCCATCCACACTTCGGTCCACCGTGGGAGTTATGAAAGTTGCTAAGCTGGAAGAGTGACATGCTTACAAACTCCGCCTGCAGCGCTATTTGTGTTGGAGGGAGCAGAACTTGGAGACCGTAAGAATGGTGGGTAGCTTTGAGATGGTCCTGGTGAGGAATCCTGATTGTCAGCAGAGGGAGCCATGGCGGAGCAGCTGGGAAGGGTGTGGACCCATTCTGAGGATTTGTCCAGCAGTGCTCCAAGGCCTGTGAGCACAGGAGGGGAAAATACAACGGGGCCGCCTTGCTCATGATTGGGACCAGTCATGGCCGATGTGGAGGAAGCTCCTGGGATGTGGAGTGTAGGCCCTGCTGAGAGATCAGGTGGGACTTCAGCAGGACAAACCCTGCATGCTGGGAGGAGAAGGCCGGCTGATGCTTAGGAGGTCCGTGAGGTTCTGGAGGGGAAGAGAAGTGTTATGTGTGCTCTCTGTTGGGCCATGCTTCCTCATACAAAAACTAGGCACTACCAAAGGTGGGAACAATCAAGAAAACAGGACCAGAGAGAGACACACCAAGGCATGAGAAACCTCAATGACAAACCTGGAGAAGCCAGATCACAGCAGCAGCCTTCAGGGTCCCTGAAAACAGGTCTCTGCCACAGGGTGCCATCACCTCCCTCTGGAGCTGCCAACACTGCTCCATTATTGCTTGGACTTCACGACTTTCTTGTTCTCAGAAAGAGAAAAGAGCTTATTAAGTGAAGCGGCTGCCAAGAGTATTTTAAGATGAACAAAGCCTAGATCATTTTTTCCCTCACCACATACCATACATAATTGTACGAAGGGCAGGATTTATTTGGTTTGCATTATGATTTTTTCCCCAAGCTTAATTGCAGTGTTAAAAAGGCAGCTATGACTTGAAAGGAACAAACTCCGAAGTCCTGGAGACCAGCATGACCATTCTGGGTCTAAAACACAACTTCTTTGTGAAGGAAATTAATTGTATATGAAACTTTGGGGCTTATGTAAAACACATTTTTATGAAAATAAACTTGAACAGTCATTAAAATGAATAGTTGTTTTAAATAAGACTCTAACTGCATGGTGGTGCCAAGGAATTTTAGATGCCTCCTCTATTGGCTTTGTCTTGCGTTCAACTCTGCATTTACTAAAACAATGTCAGGGCCCCAGTGGTAAGGCTTAGCTTATAATTGGGAATCAAACGCACAGGTCCAATGATAGATTGTTAGGGGAGGTAAGGAAATGAAAAAGCTTGTATAAATTTTAGGTCCAAATACTGTAACTTCATGAATAAGCAATTCTATGTTGGAGAGCTCCAATACGTTAGCAGGAAGTCTTGCTGCCTAATAGTTCGGCCTTAGATTAAGTAACTCATTATGGAACTTGGCCTTGAAGGTTGGGATATTCCTCCGGGCAACCTGTAAGTCAGAAATTTGAGGAGGATGATGTGGGGCTTTTCATCTGCCAGCACAGATATGGGCCGTTTCTGTTGTGATGTCAGCGGGGCTCGGGAGAGCCCGAGCTGAGCTCATCACCATGACAGGCCACTTTATAATGAGAGCTTGGACAGTGCACCGCTCCGGGATCATCTGAGTAGGAACATGTTTTTGTAGACTGGGGGTCCACAAAGTTGTGCCCAGAAGGCAGGGGATGAGGCTTGGGTTGAACAGCTTTTCCCCCTGATATTCTCTACTCCTTTCTTTGTCGCTGTCCCCTCTTGTTGGGAAATCGGAGCCAGAGCAGAACTGCTGAGAACTATGGACTCAACTCCTGTTCTGAGGCAGATGGGGAAGTGGCATCCTTGTGAATAGCTCAGAACTTGAGCTCACGGTCCTGCATCCTGAGGAGAACGCTCCACTGTTTTCCACACCCGACACCCACAGGTCCCTCTAAATCACTAGCATTTCTCCTGTCCTTAAGGCCATGCTTTCCTCCCTGTGTGAGGCTCTGGTTATTATTTAGACAGAAACATGCATAGTGGGGAAGATGGGAAGCCCTTGGAGTCTCTGAGAAGGGGCTCTCTTTCAGCTTTGCTGTGAGGCTCATGGTTTAAGAGATGGGCTGTGGGCTTCAATCCCAACATATGTAATGATGCCCATTTTGTGTTTTCTATAGAGCCGTCATGAGTTCTCACATGTGATGCCTCATCCTGTGGAGCAATGCGCCTCTCTGCTCATGCCTCTAATTGATTCAAACCAGGGCTTACCTGGTTTGAGCAGCAAGACTTGTAGCTATGAAAGGCCCCCAGAATGGTGGTAGTAATTGTGTGGTGAGGAGAGAGCACCAGGTGGCATCTAGTGTGCAGCATGAAGCCCCGGGGAGGACCCCGCAGCCCCAAGCCCCAGAGTGGACTACCCTGAGGGGGTCTTCTTGGCTCTGCAGGGCTGTGGATGCACCATCGCTGCTGCTGTCCTCTGGGCAGGTCCCTTTGCTGCTGTGCCAAAGCTGTGGTAGGCAGTGGTGTGATGACCTCAGACGCATTGGTCCCACAGTGACTGCAGTGAGGCCCTGGGACAGGAAAGCTGGGAAATGGCTTTCTGTGGTCCTTAGTGTGAAGCTGAGCCCACTGTTCCTACCACCAGCCCGAGAGTGAGCACCAGTGGGCTCCATCTTCTGTGTTCTCTGTAGAGGGACTGGGACAACACAGAGGACACCACAGGTGACAAACGCACGGAAAGGCTTGCAGATGATGGGCTTGTTTATTTCTTTTGTGGTGGAAACACTTCCAAATCTCAAAGTTCTACAGTGCATTTTGGTCTGGTCCCCAAATGCATGGCTGGAAACACGGGGTCTCGACACTTCCCTTGCCTTTCAGTGGCATGGTTCAGTGAGTCAATTCAAACCCATTAAGATTTCCAGAATGACAGGGGAGAAAATCCTCCCAGTGAACACTCTTAGGATACTGTGACCGAACACCATTTCCTCAAACCTGGACCGTTTTGTCATTTTTAAAAATCCCATCAATTGCAATCCCTCCTCCAGGCCAAGTATCTGTTTTTTACATTCCTATTTCTTGACACAAAAGCTTAGAGCAAAGGCTAGTAGATACATGAATTACATACTTATTAGTAACACCGTGTGGCTCCATGTTCACGAGGTAGCTTAGAAAGAGTTGGCGATTTCTCCTGGATTGTAAATCTAAAGAGTAATTGTCCTTCAAAATGGCAGGGGTGGGAAGTATGGGCAGAAAACTGGTGTGGAGACGTGGGGTCTGCTTCTGAGTAATTGTGGGGTCCTTGTCTGTGGCTTTCTCAAAGTGTGTGTGTGTGTGTGTGTGTGTGTGTGTGTGTGTGTGTGAGATGTCTTAAGTGAACTGCTTTTCGGTGGAAAGACAATTGAATTTTAAAAATCGAAATTAAACACATCTTCTCCAGGAGCGCATCTGTTGCCCAGAGTGACACCCATTCTGTCAATATCACTGCCTGCAGAGCAATGAAGTCATCTCCACCTAATTCCTAAAACCAGAAATGAGGAAACAGGCCAGTATTAAATATCACAGTGTTTTCTTTTGCATTTTGCCCTTCTCCTCTAGAGAACATGAAGAATACTGACATACCTTCTGGAGCTCAGGTGGATAGCTAATGGGCTGGAGAAGCTTTCGATTCAACTGGAGCGATACATACAGAGAAAACTTAATTACAGTCAGGAGCCAGTGGGTTAACTGGTGAACAGGAGCCCCCATGTTTCATAGCATCGGAGAAGCTACCTATTGTAAGACATACAACATTGTACCTCTGAGAAAAAATATTGCCAATTAAATTAAATGACCACAGTACTTTACGATTATAATTTTATACTTATCAAAAAAACTCTTCATGGCTTCTTTAGAGACTTGTGCATATATGAAAACAAACAATAAGCAAAATCAGTTGGTTTCAATATTCCTAGCGTGTCTCTGCAGGACAGCTCTTCAGAAAGAGCCTCTGACCCCGAGTTGCTGGGGTCTGTGGTCGTGCTGTCCTCTGGGACATCAAGAGTCATGATGAGGAGCAGTTCTTCCTACCTTGCTACACTCTTGGCCTTGAGTATTCTTCCTAGGTCCCGGCGCCCAGTCGTAGGCTCTCGAGCTGGCGCTTTCTTGGTCTTACCAGAGGGCAAGAACTCATTTCTCTATGAATGAATACTTTGTTGACTGAAAGACCAAGGTTAGGAGGTGTCTAACCTCGCCACTGGAGCAACATGCAACTGCAAAACAATGGACTCCTGTGTGGGCAATGCCTGTGTCATGACTTTCACTCTGCTTGCTGTGATTCAGGATGCCACCAGCAACATTGTGCTGGACTGCCTGGTAAGCTCTCCTTACTTGCATCCTCTCTAGTTGCAGGGAGTCACTGTTTGTAGAACAATCTTAAGTCTGACTCATCCATTTCGATGTAAGGATAAGGATGGCTGATACCCCCGGGTAAGCCCTTATGTTTATTCCATCGAAATGAGAGTAGAAGAGAAAGAGTGGGCTCTAGATTTTTTGCTTTAAGGACCAACAGTTCCACTGAACAAATAGCAAAACGTGGTTGGGTGAGTGATTTTGCTTAAATAGCTTCTGCCCCAGAAAGTCTTACCCAGGACCCTTGCTGTGCTAACGTAGTGCCCCATACTTATCTCTGTCATAACGCATCCTACACTGCATCGTGTGCCAGTTTATGTGGCTACTGTGACTTCCCGAGGGCAACAACCATGTCTCACTCATCTTTATAACTCCAATGCATTGTGCCATGCTGGGACTTAGTGCAGTTTGAGTGAACTTTTGTCAAAAGACTTTGGATGGAGAGAATGGGTCAGAAAATGCTCAGGGGTAGGGAAATGTCAGCCAGATTTAGAGGTGGTGGAATTATGCTGTTTGGCTGGGGTGGGGTGGAGGATTTGTAAAAGGAAGCAGTGGAAAATTGGAAAATGAGGCCAGGCTGGTGCCTGGCCACAGAGGGGCTTGCATAGTACCAGAAGGGACATTACTTGGCCATTCAGAATCTGACAAAGACTATTTCAGGGCACCTGTGTGTGACCCATCATTTACCAGATCAAGTTATCCAAATAGAAAATCTGAAACTTCAGTACAGTAGGTTATAGTTGGATTCATTCGTTCATTCATTCACTCACTCATTCATTCGAAGTTTTCACTGAGATGAATGGATAATGACTGTGTACCAGGCACTGAGGACACAGGGGACTAGCAGTGCATGATCTGTGCCTCGAGGGAGATGGAAGTCTAGCAGGGGAGACAGATGTATGCATATCTACACATGCAAATGTGGGTATATGAATATGCAAGGTGTATGTAAAACAGAAAAATATTTGGGGTTCAGAGCATTAGATTCAGAGTACTGTGGAGACACAAATGAGACCATGATATCTTTCCATGGGTGGATCAATAAAAATTTCACACAGTCAAGATGATTTTTCAAAATATTAAGGACCAAGACAGATAACTGTTCTCTATAGCAATAGTTCCCACAAAAGAGTTATGTCCTCTGACATACGGGAGTGCAGAAATGATGCATACCCTATGGAATTTGCAGCATACACAAGCCTGTTAAACCCATATTGAAGACTAGCAGGAAAAATAAACAAACAACAAACCCTAACCAATTTATCTTGTGTTCAGCTGCCATTTTGAAAACCTATTAATACCTTGGCATCTTAATCCCCATTCATATCTCACATGTATTAGTACCTTAACATCACGGTTTAGGATGAGTGGCTGATGGCCTGATTTGGGTGGGGCAGGGGCCTGGCTGTCCTTGTTAATACTGTGGATTTCTGCTATTCTTAGGTTCTCACTGAGAATTGTTATTTATCATATGTGTCATGTGATTTGTGCCTTTCAGTGTCCAAAGTTCTCTTAATGAGTGCCAAAAAATACGTAGCTTCTGCTGCAGAAGCCATGTAACCATGTAAGAATGTACTCTACAGAAAGCAAGTGTTATTACTTAGATGTACAGAATGCAAATGATATTTATGAAATAATTTAGAGACTGGAAAAGTGCATGCACACTGGACACTGTGCCTAGTGGATACATCTACTAAGGAGGATAAGGACTTCTAAGTCGTCTGGCTTGTTCCAGTGCTTTCTTAGAGTTTAGTTTTATGTATAATCTTGGTACCAATGCAGAAATTACTTGTCAGATTACCTGGAGATGTTTTCATCCAGTAGCTGAATTTTGCAAAGCTCAGACAAAGAGGACACTTAATGTTATAATGAAAAAGTTCAGCTTTAGCTGAGCTTTTAAAATGAACAGTACTAATAAATGCTCACCAATAAATTTTCTTGGAAGGGTCTATTTTGTATGAAAGGTTTCGAATGAATTTGGCTTTTAAAAACATTCTATTTTTTGATTAATATGTATTAATTGTACATATGAATGGGGTTCAGTGTGATATTTCAACAAACATACAGTATGTGTTGATCAAATTCAATCTCCCTTTGTCTATTTCCTCCCTCTCCCCCTTCTTCCCAACCTTGGGACTCACTATTCTGCATGACTCTGACTATTTGATCATCAGTATTCTGCACTAGAGCATCCCTGTCAAACATGCCTATAAGGTGAAATCTCGTATACTGAGCCCAGACTTCCAGCACAACCAGATGTCTATCCCAATGTGCAGATCCTAGGTAATACTTAATTACAATATGGCCATGGCCATTTCCAGTCTTTCAGATGCTCAGTCCCCTCCTTTCACTTCTGGAAGAGACCATGGCAGAGTTTAGCAGAGCATCACAGCCCACAATCAGGACAACTTCCCAAGTGATTGCTCTGTGATCACTGGAGATGATGGTTGATGCTCTTTCCTTTGGGTGGATTTGGGTAAAGAGAAGATTTTGAAAATGAATGAATGAGTGAATGAATGAATACTGACTAAATGCCAAGTCATCTCAAGCAATGCTCAGACTTGAGACTTTTAACAACTATCAGTGGGCAGGCTGGTGGATTTCTGAGTCAGGCTATCCTCCTTTCCCTGATTTCTATATCCCGATCAGATGCTATTCAGTGAGTCCTCAGAACAGCTAGACCTGAACACATTTCCTTTCATCCTCCTTCCAAAGTGCGTTCCCCTCCACAGCCCTCCAGCCAAGCCCCTCTGTCTGGGAAAGGTGCCAGGGAGGAGGAGTCCGTGTGCAAGCCTCAGAAGGCCTTTGAGAGTAATGAGAAAAACACATCTTGCTGCACACACAGCTCCTTCTCCTCGGCTTTGCCTGTGTGAGCTTGTGGGAGAGGCTGAAAAGCACATTCTTTAAAATCCCAGCCTCCCAAGGAATCATCTTGGGCTGAAATGTCAGCCTGGCTGTGCCCTGAGTGCAGGACAGGTTTTTTTACTGCTGACTTTTTGATGTGATACAACCCAACCCCTTTCCCTCCACTCTGGGAATGGTTCTCAGAACTGATGAAATTTCAAGCCCTCACTCAGCCAAACTCTATTGGATTTTGATCACAATACAAAGAGTTTACAAATTGTATTTCTATCCTCCCTCTTAGCCTCCTCCTCTGCAGCCCCCTCTGCCAAACCACATCTTATCCGGAACCCCTGGCATTAGATATCCAAGTGAGATTTTCCTCTGGACCCTGGGGTGGGCTTGGTCACATCCGTTTCTCTCCACCTTTTACAAAGTTGCTCTGAGCCTCCGTCTTTCTGCAGGCAGGGTCAGGCTGTGGGTGGCCAGAGGATGAGCTCACCCCCTTGTCTCACTGCCTGGCTCGCAGCTCATCTTGCTGAGCTGTCCCTTGCTGAGTTATATCTGAGTTCCCGAGACATCATTCTTCAGCTATTTATTTTCAGCTTTGGAGATTTGAAGCATTGCTCCTTTAAACGCATTCCAACTTTGTTTGGAAATTTGGCTGTGTTCACTTCTGACCTTGTAACAGGCCCCTTGAGTTTAATCGCCTGATGTTACTTCAGAGTTGGCCCGAAGCTGCTTCTTCCCCTTGGAAAGACACAGTGTCACTTCTACAGATCAAGGGTGTCTCCCTGGCTTCACATTCCTCTTGTCCCAGATGTTCAGAGGCAGACTTTGTGTCTCTGAGCCAGGGTGGTAGAGATCAATCAGGCGAATTTCTGAAAGGAAGGGCTGGTTAGCTATTTCCATGGACAGACACTCACTGGATGTCCACTACATGGAGGACATGCAAAGTAGAGCCTCCACTGGGACAAAAGCTTCATTTATTCATTCATTTGCTTGGGTGTTCCCTGTCCCAGCATGCAGTGGGCTCTGTGAGTTATAAGCAAGGACAGTCTCTACCTTTTAGGGGTTTAGATATAGGTCAGGGTAAAAGACTCACAGCCAATTTATAGCCCAGCAGGACAAAGGCATCACAAGCAAGATGTCTAGGCTCGTGGGAGGGAGAAGGAAATGTGACTGAGAATGAAGCAAATAGGGTAAAACATAGTAATGCTCCACAGAACTGCCTTTCAGTCAGCATTGCATGATTATATTGCCTGAAGATGTAGCCATCTTAGTTTATGTGTACTCTGCAATGTTCATCCAATGACAAAATCACCCAGTGAAGCATTTCTCAGAACATATGCCTGCTGTTGAGCAACATAGGACTATGTAGTATTTCCCAAGCACTGATTCTGTGTAAAACCTTCTGCAGGGCCTGAGGGGGATGGAGAAAAGACCTTCTCTGTTGGCTCAAGGAAATTTACAGTCCAATGGAAGGGAGGAGGCTCATCACGTTTCTGAGATGATGAGGTGTGGCTAGCTATCCCCAAGCTATATACTCTAGTCGTCTGTGTCTCCCTCGGTGGTGGGCGAATAGCCCTGGGCACTACCCTGGTTCTGGAAAGTCTCCATTTCCAGCCACACTTGGCAGGGATGACCAAGAAAAACTCGCAGTCACCTTGCTCTGGTGATCACTTTCTATTCTTCTAGCTTTCTCCAAACCAGATTCCAGCCATCTCTATTTTTTCCATTCTTAAATGACTTTGATTTTCAATATAGTTACAAGTGCCTTGGGTCTCATATGTAATGAAATAGTTTTTAAGGGCAGAGATACTGTAAAAGAGGGCATGACAGACTTTCTCCTCATCTCCCTAGCCATTAGCCACTAGTCCTTACTTGTCTGACCACTTGAGCACCGCTCAGGGAACAGGAGGTACATCTGCAGGAGGAGGGCTAAAGGACTTTAGGAAGCTGCATGCAGGAATCTGAGTGCTGAAATCCTCTGGGTTTTCAGCAGGAATAGCTTCGTGTCCACGTGCCCAGAGACGGGCTGTCATAGTTTTAGTTCTCGCTGTGTAGGTAGGAATTGCTAGCCTGAAGGGATACTTAGCTATGACCCGTAAATGTCCTCTTAAAATCTTTGTGTCTTCTCTTCTCAAGTCCTTCTTCTGCACATGGGTGCACATGTACACACACACATTCACAAAGACACACACAGACGCACACACTCATCCACTCACAAGATCTTTAAGAAGTGCACAGCATGAGGAATGGGATGGCCATTTTGCAAGACCACGCTTGGAAGACCCATGCTGAGTAGTGGCCAGTTCTTGGCTGGGGTTGGGAGGCCTCCGTCTGGTTCTTGTTTTTATCCCAGTGTGGCCATGGGCAATTCCCTTCCCCTTTTGCATTTTGTGCTTCTCAATTGTACTACTAAATACTCGACAATACAATTTCTTGGAGATTCTTATGATTTTTAAGGATCTTTCTATCTTATTGACCTCTCTTGATATGATGAGGCGGGGACTAGAGTTTGACACATACCAGACCTTAAATTCACTGGACCTGAGGCAGGACATGGAGTGGAAATGTCACCGCGACAAATCATGTCTCATAAGCGTTATTGGGACCAAAGCTGAACATTGAGTCTAAACATGTTGCTGTCTGAGTTATTTTCTTATTGCTGGGACTAAATACCAGACACCCACTAGTTAAAGGAGGAAAGGTTTATTGGGCTCACAGTTTGTAGAGGTTTCAGTCCATAGCTGGCTGGCTCCAAGGCAGGGTGGCATGGAAGAGGGGCATGGCAGAGGCGAAACAGTAGATGGCATGGTAGGGAGGAGGCAGCATGTGAGATCAAGGGAGTAGAAGGGACCAAAGTGATCCACCTCTTCCCAGCAGGCTTCACCCTTTAACATCACACCCAACTGTAAACCTATCAGTGGACCAATCCAGTATCACACACTCATGATCCAGTCACCTCCCAAAAGCTCCACCTATGAGCACATGAGGCTTTGGGGGGACATCTAGGTATAACATTTGTCATCAATTAGCTCTGAGGAAACTGTGGGACCCAGGGGACAATACTGCATGCGACTTGCCATTGGAGAAGGACATCAAGGAACTAGGGCCACTATTTGCTCATGCCCACAGAGGCCTTTAATTATTCCTGGTCCAATTTGCATAGGCAGGTAAATGATTTAAGAGGGTTATGATGGAGTGGGCCAGAACTTTTATGTTCCATGCTGGAAAGGAGAAAAGCACATTTTCCTTTAATGGGCAGTGTTACGATTTGTGTCTAGATGTCCTCCAAAGCCTCATGCCGTCATAGGCTTCTTCAGAGGTTGCTGGGTCCAGAGTGTGTGATGCTGGGGTTGATTCATGGTGCAATGCTAGGCCCCAGGGCACCTGGATTAAGGGTGTGAGTGCTGCCCACCTTGAGTAGCCTGGATAAGATAAAAGGGGCAGGAAGACACTGTTAAAGTCCCTTGTTGCTTTTGTTACCTTGTGGGTACCATGGACTGTTTCTCCTCTGCGATGCCCCTCTGCCATGTGCCACTCTGCCTTGGAGCCAGCCAACTATGGACTGAAACCTCTACAAACTGTGAGCTACATAAACCCTCTCTCCTTTAACTTTGGGTGTCAGGTATTTTGACTCAATAATGAGAGAAAAGTGACTAAGACAGGCAGTATGTTTTTCTCCCTCAGTTACTTTCCAAGTGCTCCAAATGAAATACACTTAAACCAGACCCAAAACAAACCATTTGAAACATAGATAAACCAAACTCAGGAGGCTTTCAAGCAGAGGTGGGGGCATAATGGCTTCCCTAAGACGTATGCAGGAATCAGAACTGCTCAAGGTAGAGGCCCTTGAACCTTAGTTGTAATCTTTGAAGCTTATTTGCAGGAGAATTGAACAAGTGTGAATCACAAGATGTAAATACATCTTTCCTCTCAAATCTGAGAGTCAAGAATGGTCACCCAAACCAACCAATTATAGTCACTAAGAGACTGTGAATTCTTGGGAGAACCATGTCTCATTCAGGCTTGGCATCTAAAGCAGTCCTCCCTTCCCCTGGTGCTATGGGGATGTGACTCTTACTGGTAACTAATTTAGAATTTCTGAAGTTTGAAATTGTGCCAGTATAGCTTTTCTTCTGTCATAATCATGAATTTTCCATCCATCATCCATCTGTCCATCCATCCATCCATCCATCTGTCCAATAACAAACACTCCCTGAGCATTTACTGTGTTAGGTACTAACCTAGTGGTGAGGGTAAGAAGACAAAATGGGCATTTGTTGGTTTCCTCTTCAGGATGTCTTCCTTTCTTTCTTCAGCCAAAAGGACATTTGTGATGGCTCTGGGTTAGAAAGTTTTGCCTCTTTCCTAGCTCTGGATGTGGGCTAGGATTAACTGGATCAGTGAATCTCACTGATGCAGCCATTCTACCAGCATTTGGTCACAATAATTGTTTGGTGAGAGTCCTGTGACTTAATTCAGTTATTAAGAATCAGCAAGAGTCAACCCAAAGGCTTTTGTTTGAGATCAGATCTGGGGACCTCTCTCTTCCCCTGAATTAGAACCCAGAAACATGTCCAAGGCTATGGGCTGCCATCTGGTAACAATCAAAGAGAGCCTGCAGAGGACAGTGTCAATGCCAAGAATCTTTCATTGAGATGTCAAGAGTGAGACTACAGGTCCTGCTCACATCCCTCCAGGCTTTGCACCAAACTCTGAGGCCACACTTCATTCAGTTATTACGGAGTCTAATAATTTCCTTTGAATATCCAAGCCAGTTTGAGATGGGTTCTATTACTTATAATTGAAAATGTTCTAACAGTCAAAGAGGCAGCATTTGTGAGAAGGTTGAGTATGGGCTCTGGGAATAAATAAGGAACATGGATCTGAGGGTCAGGCTTCTTGGGTTTGAATTGCAACTTGACTTGCCTCATTTTCTTCACCAGTAAAATGGGAATAATATTCCTACAAGGACTAAGTTAGAATATGAAAGCACTTGACAAAGTGTCTGGCACATAGTAAATGCAACATGATTATTAAAAAAAAGAGCGGGGCTGAGGATTTAGCTCAGTGGTTCTGCAGCCTGCCTCAAAAGCACAAGGTCCTGAGTTTGATCCCTGGTACCAAAAAAAAAAAAAAAAAAAAAAAAAAAAGTGAATAAAGTGGTAGCAGATACTTGGTTCCCAACCTAGAGGAGCTTACGATTTCCCTTCTGGTTGCTACCTCTATAGAGAGATGGGATCTCCTAATGGGAGCACCAGTCACACAAGAACCCTCTAATCTGAGTAAAGAATGCTCAGCATTTATTGTGAGGACTTTTTGAGAAAATGCAAATCTTTATCTTCACTTCAAACCATCAAGTAGTTTTATAACCATGCACATGAATGATATCACTTTCATCAAGAGGGGAAGATTTCAAGCTCACTGTGAGAATGGAACAGTAAGACTGTCACGTCAGTGTTGCATTTTTACTTATGACGTTGTTTGTTTAATATACCATAGCTATTTCTCTCTCATGTTGACTTGTATCTCCATATCATGATGGCATCATAAATATGGTTCCATATTTATAAAGACAATGGAAAGATGTCACATTTGTCACTATGACACACTGAACCTACTGTCATAATTGGTATACTTGTATGTCACCATGAGATATGGTACCTTCTGTCACTATGACATGGCACCCGTCTATCAAGATGGTATAGTGTTTTTCCATTATGATGATACAGAATGTCTATGATGGTGACCAGGATGCCTGTTGGTTATCATTGTGTACCTGTCTGTCACTGTGACACTGTGTAGCTACCCCCTTTGTGATGGTGGTAGGCTATATCTGGCTGTCCTAATGGCACAGGAATCCTGCTTTTTTATTTCACAAGTAAGTTTTCCAGTGGCCTTATAGAGCAGGTCCTGGTCAGTCCTGTGTAGTTTATGCACTTCAGCTTTTCTTTTTTTTTTTTTTTTTGCACTTCAGCTTTTACTGACTAGCATCTGGTTAGTTGCCTTCTTATTCAGCTGAGTGCTCCAAGTATTTGAAATGTCCCTGAATTGAACCTTCTCCTCCATACCTACTCAGCCTGGTCTGCATGACTCAGCGAATGGCCTGTACATTGCTATCATCCTTGACTGTCTTCCCAACTTCAAACCCGGGACTCATCTGAGATTCTCCCCTCATGAAATTCCATGAGCCCAAGGAGTCACCAAGTCTTATAGTTATTCACTAACCTGTCCCCTCCTGTCCACCAACTCTACTCCTCTAAGGGCCATGGCTCTGGCCTTCTTGCCTCTAGGGGTGCCCTTGACAAGTCCATTCTCAACCTGTGGTCAGACTGATCACTACACAGCCTGATGTCATCCCCTCTCCAAGGTCTCAGAATTGCTAACGGCATTTTATATTTTCCACGTACAATAAAACCTCACATCCTTACTCCCCATTCCCTGGGATTTTACTCCAATCAGTTGTTGTCGTCTGTTATGGTCAAAATGTTATTGTCCCATTTTTACCTTACTTTATTGTTACTGTGATATTTACTCTAGTAAACCATAAGTTCTTAGTGATAAAGTATCTTGGAGATAGTTTAGGTCTCTTGTTCAACACCCAGAACAACGATTAGAACAAAATAAGCCCTCAATAAGTATTCACAAATGACATCATGATGGTTTGATACTTGTCTTTGAATTGTAAAGACCTGAACTTGTTGATTAACTGGAACCATTTAACTCAGAAGCTCATGGTATATGGTGAGAGACTCCTATAGGGCTTCTACAGAAGAAATGGTGAAACATTAAACAATAGAGAGTCTGGCCCATCAAGATAAATGCTGGCACCCACAGCCAAGATGACAGCATTGGGGAGTAACAGCTGATCCAGGGCTGCCCTAGGCTACCTGTGATAGTGAGGATGTTCTGGACCATAGAGAACTCTGATTCAAACGCCTTAAACGATAAGGCTTTATTATCCCAGATAAGAAGTGTGAAGGTGGGAAACTCCAAGTTAGTGACTTCAGTCACTCAACTGTGTGATGTAAGAGGTGGGTTCTTTTTACCTTCCTGTGTGCTGTCTTCAGGCCAAAGAACTGGCATTGTCCTCAGGCCGTTTCCTGTATGATAACTTCCCGACTGCTATTGAGACAGAACAAGAGAGGCTGTGCCCCTTTATATCAGAAAGAAAACTTCCCAGAAGCCCCCACAGATCTCTTTTTACCATTCACCAGAAGTTGGTCACAAGGTTGGGCCTAAATCAATCACCAGCAAGGGTAGTGCAACACCATGTTGGCTTCTACCAATCAGAATTTATCCACATCAGAAGGGAGGAGGTATGAGTACTTGAACGAAATCAAGGCTTTCTCAGCATGGAAGAAGGAGAAATTGGTCATAGAGTAGGTAACCATAGATATCTGCTATCTTGAACCTCATAAAAGGGAGAGTCGGCCACATTAACTAAATGTTGTACTTATGCAAATTTATGTTAGAAAGAAAACATCAAGAAATCAAAAAGTCATGTTTACATGTAAATAAAAGTGAGTATGATCAAAGTATGGGCCAGTTTTTGAGTGGAAATCTGCATTTCTCAGAGAGGTTGTCTAACTCAGAGCCTCTGAAAACCTGGAAATTATTCAATAATCTGAGCATTCAGGTTAACTGCTAATGATCTGAGACAAACAGGATAGATATATATTTGCTGAAATAAAATCTGTTTTGGTTTTGCCTG
The DNA here is from genome assembly GCF_053883595.1 of Heterocephalus glaber. Lineage (NCBI taxonomy): Eukaryota > Metazoa > Chordata > Mammalia > Rodentia > Bathyergidae > Heterocephalus > Heterocephalus glaber. The sequence goes on from NW_028258305.1 coordinate 44,120,257, forward strand.
TAGTCTTAGTTAGGGCAGGAGAATAACTACAGCCTGGGAGTTTGACACCAGCCTGGGCAACATAGAGAGATCCTATCTTAAAAAAGAAAACCACCAGAACATATTTCGACTGGTTATTCAAACACAGAAACAAAATTCCCAGTGTAGGTATATCTAATTTTAATCACTTCTGGGCCAGTAAGCCCTCTGGTATCTTTCATTGTCAGTAGAGACACATGCACATACACACGTGTATGGGACTAAGAACCATTGGTAGACTCCGCCACGTGTCTGCAGTGGACTGGACACATCATAGACTTTTTAATTTTGTTTTTGGCCTTTTGCTATTCATCCAGTCAGCAAATCTGACTCATCCTTGAAGGGCTAAGTCAATGATCTCTCTCTTTTTAATTTTAATGTAATACAAGCAGATATTAATAAAGAAAATATAAAAGTTCTATGAAAAAATAATTTTTTGTAACAAAAATAGAGAATAACAATGGTGAATACACTGTGAATCATGATCTTAAAAGAATATATTTTTGGGCCGCGGATTTATCTCAGTGGTTCCGCTGCCTGCCTCGCAAACGGAAGGTCCTGAGTTCAATCCCCTGGTACAAAAAATAAAAAAAAGAATATATTTTCATTTGCTAATCTATCTCTCAACTCATTTCCTATACTTATTTGCATAAAATTTTAATGATTAACAAGGTATCTCACTCTCCGTATAATTTTGAACACTGTCTTCCTATTTCGCAATATCTGTTATGCATTTTGGTCCTTATTTACTCATTCAGTTTCTCACTGTCATCTCTTATTAAAAGCATGATCTTATTAGGGCTTCCCTCGGTAAGTCACAGGCCTCTGCCTGTGTGTGGCCCTCCCATTAAAGCAACTTTCTTTTAGAGCCATTATCTTGTTTTTGCTGTAATTACCTACTCTCCTGGAACCTGGCTCCCTGAGCTACAAGGATGGTTCCGCTGTTCTTTTCCATCTTCTTTTTGCACATAGTGGGGGAAGAGGAGGTAAGTAAGTGGCTATGGAGAGAAGCTCGTAGTTTTTTTAATAAATTAGTGATAACTTGGTAGATGTGTTACTTATAACCCTCCTTCAGGGCATATCGCAGTTTGAGCCATAATCTGATCATTTATGAATAGATTAACTACTTGCAAATGGACACATTTCTGCACAGTTACCTTGACATGTATGTACGAATGACAGCAAGAACCATTAGCAAATTCATTATTTTTGAATCCAAGTTGCACTTCTACTGCTAAGGTTAATTATTGATTTGTTTTATTCTGTGATTAAAGCCATTAGTGACTATTAGCAAATGATGATGTTTATGCATGTTTCAATATCAGCGGGGTTGCATTTCATAGCAGAGGCCCAGGCTAAATGATCACTCCCCAGGCCTGACATCTAGAATGATACTTAGACTTGCTGAAGGTAGCCAGTAATTTTTACTTGTGCTAGGAGAATAGACAGAACCTGATTTACTTCACTAATTATTCTTCTTGAGCACAGATACTGGCCAGGGTTTACCTTTAGTTGAATTTGGCCTCTGTCCTTACCTGATTTTGAATGACCAACAATTTCTAAGCAGGAGTTGGATAGTCTGAGAAGTCCCTCCCCAGAGACTGCAGAGCCTGCTTTTAATTTTCCTTTATCAGGGAGGTGGGATGGGCTCTTTTGCTCTGGGAAATAGTTGGAAATGGAATTTGGAGCTCAGAGATTGGTTTTACTTGGACACTGGACATAGTTTCTGTTAATGAGAGGAAGACCCTGCTCTTCTTTATGGCCTTCACAATGAACTATATCCCTAGCCCTTAAAAATTAAAAAAAATTGTTTTTGAGCCAGGGTCTGGCTAAGCCACTGAGTTGGGCTTAGTTAGCTCAGGCTGGGCTTGAATGTGTGGTCCTTCTGCCCGAGTGCTGGGATTTCAGGTATGTGCCACTACACCCAGCTAAGCCACTACTGTTTCATGTCCTCTCCGAGCAGGTCTTGCCTTCTCCAGCTGTACCCTAATTGAGGAAGGTTGGCTTGAATGTACCAGAGTGCAGAGAGCACTGCTACTCGGGCGAGCATCCTCCCGTACTCTCTGAATTACCTGGAGAAGATGAACTATTGCAACTAACACCCCCAAATGAAAGGATGAACATCTCACATCTAGGATGGGTCGCCAATTGCCTGGACGGTAGGGCTGTGCTTTATCAAGATCTTCCCTTCTGGTGCCTCTTCTCTCTCAAGGCCTAGGAGCCCTCTGCAGTTTTCTCTGTGACTGTATCAGTGAGCTTTCTGTTGCTGGGACAAAGTACCTGATGTACACAACTTAAAGGAGGAAGGTTTTATTTTGGCTCATGATTTCAGAGGGTTCAGTCCATGGTCAGCTGGCTCCAAGGCAGAAATATCATGGCAGGAGGGAGTGGCAAAGGAAAGCTCTCCCTTCATGGCAGCCAGAAGGGGAGGGGGAGAAAACGGGCCAAGAACATACCCTCCCAGATCAATCCCTAGTGACACTTCTTCCTATCAGAACATTCAGACAATCCACTGATGAGGTGACACTTTCATGATCTACTCTCATTCCAAAAGGCCCACCTCTGCACACTGCTGCAGTGGAGATCAAGCCCTCAATACTTGAGTCTCTGGGAGTCACGTTGAATTCACACCACAAGAGTGAGCGTGCCTGCCGGGGAGGGAAAGTGAGGGGAAACTGTCGGGAAGCTCTCTGGCTTGGCCCTGGAGGAGCATCCATGGCTTAGGTCCATATTCCCACTGACCGGAACTTACACTGACCACCTGCAAGGAAGGATGGGATTGGAAGCCTGACAGCTCCATCTGTCAAAAAGAGAATCGGTGTGGAAAGTATTTGCCAGGGTCTGTGGCAGTCGCCTTTGTTTCTTTCTGGCAGGTGCAGCTACCCCATGTAGAGAGGGCTTTCAAATCTGGGTCACTTCATCAGCTTGTCATCTCCTTCTTTGGTGTCCCATGGAGACCCACCCCAGGCTCACCCTTCCTGAATGGTCTTCAACTTTTTCCAGTCAGGGTCAGAGAAAATAGCTTGAGGGCAGTCACAGCCACCAGTCTGCATCATGGAGCTCTAAGGGCAAGACACCCCCTCCTGCTTCCAGAATGGCCTGTACCCATGGTAAACAGTTGTTGAGGGAGTAACTGGCTGACGGAATGACTTTGGGTGAACCTGAGGTTCCTGTCATCTGACTTTGACATAGATTCATTTTGGAAAGCTCAGCTCTTTACCCTTTGTACAAGCCTTCACAGTTGTTATCTACAGTTCATCTTTCCCAGGGAGACGGTTCAATTAAGACACCTCAAAACGAGTCCATGAGTTGAAGGTACAGCTGACTGCACTCTGATTAACTTCCTATTCATCAGTCATGGAGATAGATGATGGGAATTTCCAGGCCAGGCAGGAGGGAGGGTGGGCAGGCTGGGGGAAGGGAGGTGGTAGCTGAGAGAGCAGAGTTTTGGGGTACAAAGAAGGTGGAAAAGTGCCAGGAGAAGGGTGAGGCTCCCCAAGAGGTGGAGGAGGCCCAGCACATAGCTGGCAGCACGCCATTTCCTAGAAAGTGTGTTTCTGATGTGTTAGCCCTGGAGGGTCTGATTCTAAAGTTAATTTGAACTTTCTCATGATGTGAAAAGGAAAATAAATATTAGGTGGTGGAGGAGGCTGATGACTTGCTGTCTTCGTGGAATGAGTTATTATGATTACTGTTATTTTTGTACTGGAATCAAACTCAGGGACTTTACATTGAGTTACATCGCCAGCCCTTTTTAATTATTTGTTTATTTTCATTTTGAGACAGGGTCTCAACCAGTTGCTAGATTGCCCTGGCTGGGTTTGAGCTTTGGATCTTTGTGCCTCCTGCCTTAGCCTCCCAGGTTACAGGCAGGCTCCGCCGTGCCCCGCTGTGGAAGTGGTACCTGAGGCCTTGCAGGCCACTGCCATTGCTCTGTCCAGGCATCGGCTCAGTAGCACGACGATGGTGCTTCTCTCCCAGAGAGGCGGCCGCTCCCTGGATGTGTGCCGGAGACTCCTGGGGACACCTCACACCTCCCGTGCCTCTCTCTTGTGTTAATTACTGGGCCCCTCCAGCTGGTGGTGGTTTTCTGGCATTTTGGTGTTTCTTGGTTCGTGGGTACCCCACCCCGTCTGCCTCCCTCTTCACATGGTCTTCCCTCCATGTGCCTGTTTGTCTCTGCACCCAAACTTGCCCTTTACAAGGACATGTGCATATGATTCAGCTTACCCTAATGACTTCATTTCAATTCCATCATCTGCAAAGACTGTCATATTCATGCGTTGTGGGGGATAGGACTTCAGTATCTTTTGGGGGACACAATTCAACCCATAACAATTACCGATAAGCTTGAAATACTCAAACTAATAGTGCTAGCACCCAGAACCCTCCCCTGCTGCCAGGGCCAGCACCAGTGCCCACCGAATGCCCTGCTGGCTGTCTCCTGAGCACCCGTAGTCCTCGGTTTGTGGAATGACACCACCAGCCCCATGGTCCGGGTCCAGGAATAGGACCGCTGCCCTGACCCTGCCTCTCTCCCACATGTTCAGTTGTCCATCAGCTCCTACAGTTTTGTCCTGCGAATGCCTCTTCAATCCCATTGTTGCTTTCCTAGTCCAGGGTTCCAACCTGTTCAGCTGGAGCACTGTATCAGTCTCCAGTCCTGATAAAGCGACCTTTCCATAGTGATGTTTGCTTATACTATTGAAACGTCTTAGGATTTCTCTCCTTGCTTTGGGGTAAATTAAAAAACAAAACTAGCTGGGCATGGCGGGGCATGGCTAAATCCCAGCCCTGTGGGAGGCTGAGGCAAGACGATCACAAGTTCCAGACCAGCTTGGACAATTTAGCAACTTAGCAAGAAGTCACGATCTTAAAATAAAGATAAAAAAGAGCTGGAGATGAAGCTCAGTTAGAAGGCCTTCGACTCAATCTCCATATTAAAATGAAACAAAACCAACAAAGAAGAAATCCATAGCCTGCTTTTCGTGGCCCTTTACGATCCCTCCCATGGGCTCTCCAGTTCCATTTCTGCTCAGCCCTTTCCACTTCAGTTCTCTGAGCGCCAGCAGCTGCAGTTCTGCAGCTGTCCTCTGCAGATGCCATTCTTCCTTTCTGCTGGAAGACTCTTCTCCCCAGCTGCTGTGAGAGTTCACACTTCCATTAGCTCTCATTTCCTCTGTCACATCTTCTTTATGTGTCAAGAGTGGCCCTCTTTTCCTGCTCTGTCACAGCGGGTATGGTGGGAATTGTGCCTCACCCACTCTTGTATCACAGAGTCTAACACGATGGCTGGCGTCAGGTCACTTCGTAGCTGTGGGAGCCATGCAGCCACCAAAGGCCTGGTGCTCCAAACGCCCTGTGCTTGAGATCCGATGCTCTGTGGTTGCTTCTTCAAAAGTCTCTGAACTCGTGGCGTGCAGGGAAGTCCCCTGTGACTGTGGCATAAGCACTGGGTTCCCACTTCCCACCACATCCCCGGACAGATTTGGGTTCTTTGCTCCCCTCCCTTGCCTCAGTTCCTTCTGTGCCCATGGGAAGCTGGGCAGGGCTGACACCAAGCCACATGGTGGGGACGCAGGCACCTGTGAGGGTCTCAGTTTCCCATCCCCGTAAATGTTCTCAGTACTTGAGTTGGCTGAGGACTTCCATTAGCCAGGCTGAAATTTTCTGGAATGGTGCTACAGTCCAGAGGGATCAGGAGACAGTGAGGAAGAAGAAAGCTCTTCCTGGTTTTGGAACAAGTGACTCCACATTTTTATGCTGCAGCATACACACAGATTGCATAGCCAGCCTGCTCAAAGATGGTTGGCTTTAGGCCTACTTCCATCTCTCTCTAGTCCACCCATGTTCCTGCCCTGCTTTTTTATGACCCTAATCCAGCCAAGCCCTTCCCTCAGTCTGAGTCAGCAGCTCCTGTTGGTCCCTGTCCTTGTGCCCAAAGTACTTGGCAGAGGGTTTAGATCAGAGCGGGACCTCAGCAAGGATATGACGAAGTGAAAGTAAGTGGAAAAATGGTATGGAAAGGAGACTGCTGTTTGTTCTGAAGGTTAAGGTGCTTTGTTAAAGCGCCTCCCGGGCATCTTCCGTTGACAGATATCCTTGGGAATTACTTAATCAGCTCTGCACTCTGGCTTCTGTCAAGAGGTGAGCAGGCACCGCTCCACCCTGCACCTCTGGCGAATCTAGCTGCAGGCAGCAGGTGCACAGCTGGAGGACCACAGAGGTGCCAAAGGTGCTTCTGAGGTGTTTGAATGACCAAGGGGCGGAGTTTATTACCAGACGCAGAGACCAATTAGGTTTTTAATGATGTTCATTGCACGCCAGGTTTAGATAATAACAGCTCTGCTAAAAGCGCAAGAGGTATGGCCCAGTAGCTTACACATGCAGGGGAGGGGGTATAGAAAGAGTAGTGTTTGTTTTTTACTTCACTCTCTGCCTCGGTTTACCAACGGGAAATAGGGCTGCAGGATGTTTCGTCGAGTAGAAGGAAAATTGCTTCTGATGGATGCAAGGTTGCCTGTGTTCTGGCTCATTCCGCCTCTGCCACTGTGGCTTCACTAATTCTCAGTCCAGACTACAAATTCCATTGAGCTAAGTCCGCTTTGCCTTACAAAAATACTAGAAACGGGCAGCTTCTAAATGAGAGATTTCTTTGTCATAGCTAGAGAGGCTGAGCGGCGCAAGGCCCGGCACCGGCACACGCAGCGCTCACTCCCTGGGGCAAGGCCTCCCTCTGTGCCGCGGATGGTGCCCTCTTGCTGCAGGTAGAGGAACATCTCCTGAGTTGGGGAGCTAATCTGCTTCAGGAAGGCATGATCATCATCTCCTGGCCACCCACCTCCCGATGTCATCACTTGGGGGATTAGGATACAACACACGAATTTGGGGAGCAGAAACCTTCAGAGAACAGCCCCTTCAAAGATCCATCACTTAACCCACATTTCCATCGAGGCAGGCACAGAACTTCTTTCAAATTTACATGCTAATGCTCCAGTGTTTCTCACCAATGCGCAACAGTCAAGAAATTCACAGTTGTGATGCTCACGTTAGCTGACGTAACCACTACATTCTGCTTGTAATATGCCCAGAAGTACATTTAGGGCCCTTCGTAATAATGCCGAACTTTTTTATTAGAGCAGGTGTAGGTTTCTGTGGTTTGTGTAGTTCAGAACAATGTTATGTCTGTCAGTATTGTTTGACAGGTGTCGCTGCCGTGCAGGCATGAACGGGCAGCGTGTGGGAGGCCTTTGAAAGGTGAGCGATGGCCCTGGCCTGGGTGGCTCATGGTGAGAGCAATGAGTTCCATGTCTTGGTGCGTATGGAAACTGTAAACCAACAGGTGATAAAGGCATCGGTTGCTTTTCCCCATCCACTTCCCTGACTGCAGGAGATGCAATTAAAAGGCTGCAGGTAATTTGGAAGCTCACACCAAGATCTTTATGGGAGTCAGCACTTCACTGACATGAGGAATACACTTCCTGGAGGCTACTCTGGGTTAATCCTGAGCATGGCATGAGTGTCCACACAGCCCATCCCTGCCAGAGACAGAGCCCATCTGATAGATGGCTTGGGCTCAAGGCCTTGTAGTAGTCTTTGTTGAGACTGTGCTGCAGTCCAAGGCTCTTTCTTAAATCCTCCTTCCTCCCTCTCGCCTTTCAGAAATGCCAGATTTACATGGTAGACTGAAAAATCTCTCTCAATCTTCTGCCCCCTTCTTCACAAATACCTTACACATCTAACCCTATTTTGATGTCTGCTTAGCAAGAACCCAAAAGAAGGCACTTCCTCCATCTGCCTAACCTCAAGGGTAAGTAAGCACCTCTTATGTCTCAGGTTAATGGTGTCAGGGATCAAGCCACTTTGGCAGAGATGGAGGAGGGAGACTGGAAGGGAACTGTGAGAACTGTAGAAACAGGCCACAAGGAGGAGATAGTACAGAGGCCTTAATGCCTGGAGCACAGTTGTCCATGGACTGGCCCGCATCAGTTTAGTAAACACATAGTAAGGAGTAACTGTGGGCCATATGCATAGTGGGAACTGAGAACCATATGGACCAGCATCATAAATCAGCAACACAACACTTCATTTCTGAAGCATAGCAGAAGTTCCAAGCATTGAAGTACAAACAAGCATAGTGAGGAGGAAGCACTTATTAAGATGACAGAGACTGAATTGATCTTCCATCTTGGTTGGTTGAAAACCTGAGTCAGGCTAAATACAATGTACTGTAGAAATTTAAGGTGATAGTACATTTCTTAGACCTAAGTGTTCCGGGAGTCCAGACAAAACATATCCATGCTTGTCACAATTGGCACCTATCTGTCCTCCAAGCATGGATAGGAGGAAACAATGAAGCCACACTTGTTCCTCAAAACAGGGGCTAAAGGAGGAATTTGTAGCCCAATTCAGAGTGTGGCCATAGGCATGCTCGTTTGTAGGAGTAAGACAGGTCTGAGTAAGGGAACGGATCTTTGAGAGTGAAAGTACAAATCAAGTGCCTGACAGTGATGGACGGCCATGCCCTGGCTGGCTCCTGGACATCTGTGCCTATGAATGAAAAGAAGGACTGGGAGTCTATCTTCCCACATGGGGCTGTGGGAATGGGCCTGGGGCGTGTTTGTAGGTGCATCCTTGGACATTTCTTCTCATGCATTTCAATGGCTTCACCGTGAATGACGATGTAAAGGGTGTGCTTTCAGGAGGTCTGAGAGGAGAGCCTGCTGGGGCCTGCTCCAATGCATACTTTATAACTTTACATTCTACTCTGTAATCTATTTGTGTCTTTTGTTCATTTTTTAAATGACAAAATTATTTTGAATAATTTAATATAACCCTATGAGAGGCTCACATTTTAATTTGCAAAATAGTGTTGTCATTAATTTGTTTAAGGCTGAAAATATCACCCACAATACCACCAGCCAGGCAGTCTTTGCTAAATTTTCAAAAGGAAAACTGAAGTGATATAAAGTAAAAGTAAAGTCCTCTAGGCAATCCTAAATGTGAAAGCGGCTAATATCAGTGCTTCAAAATATACAGAGCCACATTTCAGCACTGACCAAGCCTGAGGAACATGGACCAGACATTCCTCCTCCTGAAATAAAAGGAGAAAAAAGTTGAAATCATAGTTATCAGCCACTGGGCATCAAGCAGTGTGGGATATTGACTTTGAGCAGAAGGAAGTGAGTAGGGGGAGCCATGTGGCCACCCTGATGCAGCCTAGGGTGAATGTGTAGGCTGCAGCACAGACTGAATAGGATCATGGAGATCCTGGAAGTCTTAGAGTTGAGCACAGAGTCTGGAGAGAGGTCAAGAGGGCTGGGATATTCAGAGCAGAATCCTAGAAAGATTAGAGCAACACAGAGAGGAGGAAGCTTCGTGGAGAGAGATCCCTAGAGGTTTCCGTGGGGCTCATTACAGGGATCCAGCCTAGTGATGATCAGCCTGTGTCTGTGGAGAAATATCATGAGGTCCAGAAAAGAGCCACTGGAAAGGATTAGGAGCGACAATTCCTGATCACATAGGGTCAGGAATAGATTGTATTCTTACCAGCCAGTGTGGAAAAATTGCAATGCCAAACCATGCAAAGTGTTTGGCTTATAAAGTAGTCATCATCTCAGTGGTGGGCCAAAATTAGCAATAGTTAAAAATACCCTGGTCCTGCCTAAAAATTCTCAAAAGAAAGCTGTTTCTAAGCAATTTAACTGAGTCCCAGGGCAATGTTCAAGAATATTTAAAGAAATACAAAAGCATCAAATACCAAAGAAAGTCCACAATATCTGAAACGCAATACAAAAATTACCAGATATGCAAAGAATCAGAAACTGTTACCATAGTGAGAAAACCAATCAATCAATCATTATAAACAGACTCAGAAATGACATAGCTTTAGAATAAGTAGTCAAGGAAGTAGAAATGGACTTTCTAGATTGAGGTAGACAGAGGAAGGATTTTCAAACAAAGTGTGTGGGCCCTTTCTCTCTCTCTCTCTCTCTCTCTCTCTCAACATTAAAAATCTATTATAAAAGAAAAATCATACTAGAAAATGTTTATGGCAAAGTCTAACATATTTACTCTCTGGGCTTGCAAAGAACAAGTTTTCTGACTTCTAGGGTCACAGAGGAAAACATAATATGAAAAAGACCTAAGCTCAACTTGTAGAAACGCAAAATACAATATTTGAGATTACAAAGATACTTGAGAGGATTAACAGCAGACATGACAGTGTAGAAAAAAAGACAATTGAACTTGAAAACATAGCAGAAGGGATTATTCCTAATTCAATACAAAAAGACAAAGACTGCGAGATGGAACAGAGTGCCAAGAAATATGGGGCGATTTCAAGGAGCCTGTCATACACGTAATTGGAGCTCATGAAGAAGGAGGACCTCAGAAAAACATTTGAGGAAATAATGGAAAAAATGTCTTAATTTAATAAAAGAGACTAAGCTTGTAGTTTCAAGAATCTCAACAAATTACAAGCATAAGAAACACAAAGAAAACTATATGAAATTGAAAAAAAATCAAAGTGCTCAAAACCAGAGATAAAGACTATCTTAAAAGTAGTAAGAGACAAAAGGCAGATTATATGCAGACAATAAAAATCAGGCTGATAGTAGACTTTTCAGTAGGAGCAATGCAATCAGAAACATCAATATCTTCCAAGTACTGGAAAAAGTCAACTTATATACCCGGCACTAATTTATTCCCAAAATGATGTGCAAATACTTTTATTGCCATAGAAAAACTAAAGAGGTTATCACCACAAAACTGTACTACAGGCAGGAGAAACATAAGGAAAATATGAATCTACACAAAGAAAAGAAGAGCATGGGAAATGAAAACTATATGGACAAGATAAAAATACTTTTTTTTTTTGTACCAGGGATCGAACTCGGGATCTTGCACTTGTGAGGCAGGCAGCGGAACCATTGAGCTAAATCTCCAGCCCAAAATATTTTTTCTTACTTACACAATTTCTATAAAAGGTAAACTGTTTGAAGTAAAAGTAATAAAACATTACTGTGGGGTTTATAACATTTATGAAAATAAGCTAGTACCAAACTCATGAGGGGAGGAGAAATGTCCTTATATTATGCGGGAAGTGCTAATAATATATTATTACTTGAAACCTTGATAAATTAAAGATATATACTATAAAGTGGAAAGCAGGCACTCAAAACCACAAGAAGGCCACAGCTAACTATGATAATGAGAAGAAAAGCTATAACTGGGAGATATAAAATAGAATAAAAACTTTTTCATATAAAAATTCACAAATGTATTGAAAACAAAAGGATAGAAAAAAGATATTCCATGCTAATGATAATCAAAAGATTGAGCAAGTGGCTATTTTGTGTAATACAAACCAGAATAAGCAAAGAATAGTAGGAGGGATAAAAGAGATCATTTTCTAAAGAAAAAAGTAATTATACTAGTAGAAAACAAAAAAAGTTTATGTATCTAGAAGTAGATCTTTGAAATACTGTACATGAAGCAAAAATTGATAGAACTCAAAGAAATAAATAAATCTATTGTTACAGTTTGAGATTTCATACCCCTTTGAATAATTGACAGAAAAAATGGACATAAAATCAGAAATGACATAGAGAAATTGAATAACACTATCAATCATCTGCCTAATTGACATTTATGGAACATTCTATACAAGAGTAGAATAGAGATTTATTTTGGGTGCATATGAAACATTTACCAAGAAAAAATATAATATGGGTCATAAAACAACTTTCAACAAATTTATATTCTGGCCATAAAAACGCCTCCCAAAATATTGAAAAGAACTCAAATTATGCCAAGCATGTTCTGTGACTAGAATGAATTTAAGTTAGAACCCAATCACAGCAAGACACCTGGTAAAACTCCAAATATTTGGAAACTAAATGACACATTTAAAAATACTCCTTCAGGCAAAGAAGAAATAAAATAAATTAGAGATATTTTGAATGGAATGAAAATGAAAATATGACATATTAAAGTGATTGGAATGCATCTAAAACAAAATCTAGAGGGAAATTTATAGTGCTAAGTGCCTAGGTTAGAAGAAAGACCTGAATCAGTGAATTAGGGCTCATCAACTTGTAGTGTATGGACCAAATCTAACCTGCTACCTGTTTCCATAAATAAAGTTTTATTGGAACACAACCATGTCATTCTTTTACGCATCTCCTATAGCTGCTTTCATGCTATGATGATAGAGTTGGTTATAAACATGTATCTCAAAGCCTCCAACAATCACTCTCTAAACCTTCAAAAACACTTTCCTGACCCCCAACCCGCATTTCTATTTTAAAATCAAGGGGAAAAAAATAGAAATAAAAAGCAAATGAAACCTAAAGTAAGCAGGGAAAAATTAAAATAAAAAAGCAAATGAAGGCTAAAGTAAGCAGGTAAAAGAAAACGTGAAGAGGTGATATCAATGAAATAGAAAAAATAGGATAATCTATAAAAGTAAAATGTGATTCTTTAACCTCAATGTGATTGACAACGTCCAAGTCACATACAGCATTAAAAAAGAAAAAAAGTACAAATTGTAAGTGCCCAAAAGAGAGCAGAACTATCACTAAAAATTCTACAAACAGAAAAATGTAACACAGGAACATTATAAATTATTTTATGTCCATAAATTAGACAATTTAGGTAAAATGAACAATTTCTCAAAAGACACAAAATATCAAAGTTTATTCTAGAAGAAAAAGGTAACCTGAGAAGCTCTATATCCATTAAAGAAATTGAATATGTAGGCAAAGGACACTCCCACAAATAAACTTTATTTTTTTAATTTTTTTTCCTATTAAGTTTATTGGTACATTTCAGGCATAAACTACAGCTACATTCATCATTGGGATCTTGTACCTTTACATGATGTATCTTGGTTCTTATATTTTTCCCCTTCCCCTGCCCTCCCTTCACCCCCTCTATCCTTCCCTATTTGCAAAGACTTTGTTTCCATTTTTTTCCTTTTCTCATAGTTTTTCTTTTCCCTTCTTTCCTTTCCCCTACCCCTCCCACTTCCCCTGCTCCTTTAGACCTTTTCATCCTATTAGACAATATCAATTATACATTTTTAAAATTATAATATCAAGATCTAGAGGACATTACCACAGATTTTACAGAATTTAAAAGGATATAGAAATCATATTACAAAAATCATTTTTGAAACAAATTTGACAACTTCTAAGAAGTACCTTGGAAGACAAATTAATGAAACTAACTCTGGAGGAAATATAAAATTTGAATAGCATCTATTAAAGAAAGTATATTCCTAGCTTGAAAACCTACCTATATGACAAAAAACAGGCTCATATACATTTTAACTGATAAATTATATCAAACATTTAAAGCAGAAAAAAGAAGGAACACTTCTCTCCTCATTTTAGGAAATCAACATTGTGGTCATCCTAAAACTGGATAAAGATAATAGGAGAAAAAAGTATGAACATAGATAGAAATTTGTTTAACAAAACAAACAGAAGTCAGATCTGGCAGTGTGTAGAAAGTGGTTTTAATATAGGGATGGCAGTGTGGGTTCAGCATTGGAAGATCCACCCCTAAAAGTCATCATTTTAACAGAGGAAAGGAAAAAGCCCTATGATCCTGTCACTAGTTGGAGAAAAAGTATTGGACTAAATCCCACAGCTGTTCATGGCAAAAGCTATCAGGAGCCTAGAAGTAGAACAGAACCTTCTCAACAGATCAAAGGCATGTACTCCACACTTCCAGCAAAAACGTCTTGTATCAATGGAGAAGATACAATGCTTTCTCCCTAAGGTGGGGAACAAGGGCAGATATGCCTACTTTCATCTGTCCATTAAACTTTGAAACATAGGCCTAAATCAAAATAGTCTGGCAATAAAATGACACAATTAGGATAGGATTGGCAAGGCAGAAGTAAAATCTTTATATGTAGAGGAAATGATCATCTACAGAGAAAATACCAAGAAATCTCTAGGAGCCCCTGGAACTTGTATTTGAATTTAGCAAGATTAGAAAACACAAGGTATATATAAAAATTCAGGTCTATGTATACTTGCTATAAATGAAGAATTGGATATTGAAATTTAAAAGTTATGTAGGAGTACAAAGGACCTAGAAAAGTAAAAAGAAAGAGAAAAAAAAAGTGTTGGAAGACATTTAGTACCTAATTTTAAGACTTCCTCTAAAGCTACAGTAATCAAGGTAGTGTTGGTGCAAGGAAAGACATAGAGATCATTGGAATAAAACAGAGAATCTAGAAATAGAACCACACATATATGGTCCACTGAGTTTTTTTTTTTTTTGTACTGGAGATCAAACTCAGGACCTTGCGCTTGCAAGGCAGGCACCAGAACCACTGAGCTAAATCCCCAGCACCCCACTGAGTTTTGAAAGATTATTTAATATTAGCATTTTATAGAATATAAACTCAATTCAAGAGCCGAGGAAGAGATAGTGTTTTCAGCAAATGGCACTAGAACACCTGGTATCCGTATATAAAAAATTAACATCAACCCTTTATTTCCATACAGAAAAATAACTTGAAAGGATCTATGAACCTAAATCTGAAAGACTAAAAGTATAAATCTTTAAGAAGAAATTATAAGGGAAAATGTTTATGAATTTAGGGTAGGCAAGAACTTCCTAGGATACAAAAACATGATGTATAAAAGAAAAAAATTTGATAAGTAATATTCCATCAAAATTTAGAACTTTAAATGACATGGTTAAAATGAAAAGTAGTCCTTAAACAGACCATATTTACAATGCATATAACCTATGACTAGAATATATAAAGAACTCTTACAGCTCATTAATAGACAACCCAGTTAAAAAGTAGACACAAGAAGATGATAAATAGCCAGTACAGCACAAGGAAAGGTGTGCAACACTAGAATCAGAAAAATATCAATCGGTATGATAACAAGATTGAATTATACACTCATTAGGGAGATGAAGTTAAAAGTTTTAAAAGCCTTGTCATGACTTTTTCTTTTTGTTGGATTCTCCCCCTTTGGGTTTAATTTGTCACGCCCAATGGATTCATTCTGCTGAGCTTCCTGGGGTTGTGATCCTCATTGTCTTTTCCTAGGATATTGTCTAAAATTTTTTGGAGTGCTGGTTTGGTATTCATGAAGTTCCTAAGGTGCTCTTTATCATGAAAGTTTCTTATTTCTCCATCAATTTTGAAAGATAGTTTTGCAGGGTACATCAATCTGGGTTGGAGGCTGTTTTCCTTTAGGGCTTGAAATACATCACTCCAAGCTCTTCTTGCCTTGAGAATTTGGATTGAGAAGTCTTCTGTGATTCTGATGGGTTTTCCTTTGTATGTGATTTGTTTCTTTTCTCTCACTGCTTGTAGAATTTTGTTCTTCTGTTGGGTTTCTGGAATCCTAACTGTTACATGCCTATGTGTAGATTTTTTTTTGATCAAGGCTATTTGGAGTCCTAAATGCCTCACTTATCTGTATGTCAAGTTCTTTTCCCCTCCTTGGGATGTTTTCTGCCATTACCTCTGTGAAGAGTTTTTTATGTTGTGTGCACTCTCTCCTGTTTCTTCTTTGACTCCAATTAGTCTTATGTTATTCTTCTTTGCATTGTCTAGCAGCTGCTGGATTGATTTCTCATGTCCCCTTACAATTTTGAAGCAATTTTTCTTTTCCTGGTCACTAATTGTAATCTTATCTTTTATATCTGAAACTCTGTCCTCACATTGGCTCATTCTGCTGTGTAGACTTTCAATGGAGTTTTTCATCTCCTGGACATCTATTTGCATCTGTTTTATGGATTCCACTTTTTTCCTATGTTGGGATTCCATCATGTTCCTCAGCTCCTCTCTAGATTTATTAATCATGTCTTGAACTACGAGCACAATCTCTGCTGTTATCTGAGAAATTATTTCTGATTTCATTTTTTTCCAGATCCCCTTTTGTTGCCAGTTCAGTGGGTCCAGGTGGTTGAGTATCAGAGTGTTCCATCTCATTTCCCTTTGGGGTTGCTGTAGGTGATTTGGAAGTCTGGTTTTTAGACTTATTTATGAGTCTTCTCATTTTGACCCAGGGGGAGGTGGTGCTGTTGGCGCCCGTGCGGCTCACCTCCTCTGAGCTGGGAGAGGTGGGACAGTGGCTCAGAAGCCCCTTCCTCTGGGCCAGGAGCGGTGGGCTGGATCTAGTTTGTGGCAGTTTCAGTTCATACTTGGGTGGCTCCAAGGTAGAGTGGCATAGAAGAGGGGCATCACAGAGGAGAAACAGTTTATGGCAAGCAGAAGGCAGCAAGGCAGCAAGTGACCTGACCTGGTAAAATTTAATCTATGAAAAATCTACAGCAAATATACAAGTCTGCAAATACACTTAATCTGGAAAAAATTAATGCTTTCTACCTAAGATTGGAAAAAAGCAAGAATGGCTGCTCTCACGTGTTCCATTCAGCATTATATCTGAGGAACAAGTTAGTGCAATAAGGCAAGAAAAAATGAAAACATCCAAATAGGAAACAAAGTATAAAGTATTCTAGTCATCTACATGGAAAATTCTAAGGAATTTACACAAAAACTGTAAGTGAACTCAGCAATGTTATAGGATACATGATTAGTATAAAATAATTATTTGTATATATTTGTTTTGGATTAGATTGGAAAGATTTCCCCCCATAGTCTCAGGTGTTTAGAAGTGAGGCTATCAGAAGGTGACTGAATCTTGACTGAGGATTCTAACTTCGTCAAAGGATTAATCTACTGATGAGATCATAATTTAATGGCATTATTGGGAGATAGTGGAGTCTCAGAATATGGGGCCTAGTTAAAGGGAGTAGGTCATAGGGGCATAACTTTGGGGACTATATTTTGTCTCTGGTCCCTTCTTTGGCTCTTTTCTTCTCTCTCTGCCTCCTGGCTGTCATGAGGTCAGCAGCTTTGCTGTACTATGCCCTTCCATCGTGATGTGCTACCTCAGCACAGGCCCAAGGTAATGGAACTAGTGGACCGTGGATTGGAACATCTGAAACTGTGAGCCAAAACAAATCTTTCCTCCTTAAAGTTGATTTGTGTCAGGTGTTTTGTCACAGAGATAGAAAGCTGTGTAATGGAAAATATTCTACACATTGTCATTTGTAGCAATAAATAGCATGAAATTATAAAAATAATTCTAATTGTGCCAAACATTTGAAACAGACAAATTTAATAAAAGTTGTATAGACTGTACACTGAACATCACAAAGCATTTTTGAGAACATTAAAGAGGACAAAAGTTAGCAGATTACAAGACTCAATAGTTTTAAGACTAATAGTTTTAATTGCCATGAATTTGATGTGAAGATTCAACATAATTTCAATGGAGTCCCAACAGCTTTCTTTTCATATAATTTATTCTAAAATTTATATGGAAATACATATGATTTAGAATATTCAAAGCAACAACTCTGAAAACTAGGAAAAATCTTTGATTCCAAGACTTATTATAAAGTTAGAGTAAGCAAGAAGTATAGTAATGACATAAATGTATGCATTTACATAAATATATCAGAATGGAATGTGGAAAAGTAGAGGTATACTCACTTGATCAAGTGATTTTTTTTTTATTCATTAAGTTTATTGGTACATTTTGGTATTTTTAGGCTATGACCCCATTCATCATTGGGAATTTGTACCTGTACACAATATATCTTGGTTCTTATTTTTTCCCATTCCCCTTCCCTCCCTTCAACCCCTCTATCCCTCTCTATTTATATTAGCTTTGTTTCTGGTTTTTCTTTCTTTTTTCATTTTTTTCTTTCTCTTCTTTCCTTTCTCCCAGCACCCCTCTCTAGTTTCCCCTACCCTTTGAACATTTTCCTATTTCACAATATTTATTATACATATTGGTCCTCATTTACACTTTCATTTTCTTACACCAGAGAAACAATTCAGTATTTACATATGTGTCCTATTTATTTCACTTAAGAGTATGGCCTCAAGGTGCAGCCATTTAGCTATAAATATCTCTAGTTTATCTTTCTTTATGGCTGAGTAGTACTCCATTTTATTAAAAAAAACCCAAATCTTCTTTATCCACTCACCAGTTGATGGGCATCTGGGCTATTTCAAAGATTTAGCTATTACAAACTCTGCCACTATAAAATGGGTGTGCATGTATTGCTGCGTTATGATGCTTTTAATTCTTTTGGGAACATATCCAGAAGGGGAATAGCTGGGTCAAATGGGACCTCTAATCCTAGATTTTTGAGGAATCTCCGCACTGATTTCCACATTGGTTGCACCAGTCTATACTCCCACCAACCATGGAGAAGGGTTCCTTTTCCCCCACAGCCTCATCAGCATTTGTTATTGGTTGATTTCTTGATAGCAACCATTTTTTCTGGAGTGAGATGGAATCTCGATATTGTTTTAATTTGCATCTCTTGAATGACCAGTGATGTTAAACATTTTTTCATATGTTTATTTGCTGCTTCTATTTCTTTATCTGAGAAATGTCTGTTCATTTCAGATGCCCATTTTTGGATTGGGTCTTTAAACTTGGGTGGCCTGATTTTTTAAAGTTCATGATACATTCTACATAGTAGTCCTTTGGCTGAGGAACAGCTGGTAAAAAAGTTTCCCACATTGTAAGTTGTCTCTTCACTCTGTTGGTGGTTTCTTTTGCTATGCAAAAGTTTTTTAATATGATGAGATCTCAGTTGTTGATTCTTTGTGCTAGTTCTCATGTGACTGAGGTTTTGTTCATGAAATCTTTTCCTACACCAATGTCTTCAAGAGTTCTACCTAACCTATCTTCCATCAGGTTTAGTGTTTCTGTTTTAATATTTATATTTTTGATCCATTTCTATTTTAGTTTAGTGCATGGTGAAAGATATGTGTCAACTTTTAATCTTTGGCAAGGTCAAACCCAATTTTTCCAGCACCATTTATTAAAGAGGCTATCTTTCCTCCAGTGAGGGTGCTTGGCTCCTTTGTCAAAGATGAGGTGGCTGAGCATGTCTGGAGTTGTTTTTTCATCTTCTAATCTGTCCCACTGATTCTCAGGTCTGTTTCTTTGCCAGTACCATACCATTTTAATCACAGTAGCTTTGTAGTATAGTTTCAAATTGCAGCTTATGATACCCTCTGCCTTGTCTTTGTTGCCTAGAATTGCTTTTGCTATTCTAGGTCTCTTCTGGTTCCAAAGGTATTTTTGGATTGTTTTCTCTAGTTCTGTGAAATATGCTGTTGGAATTTCAATCAGGATTGCACAGAATCTACATAGCAGTTTTGGAAGTATGGCCATTTTCACTATATTCATTCTTCCTACCCAAGAACAAGGGATGTCTTTCCATCTTCTGATATCTTCTTCGCTCTCTTTTTTCAGAGTACTATAGTTTTCAGAGTAGAGGTCTTTTACTTCCTTCATTAGATTGATTCCTAGATATTTCATTTTTCTAGATGCTATTGTGAAAGGAGTTATTTCCCCAATTCCTCTCTCAGTGAGTCTGTTATTCATGTACAAGAAGGCTATTGATTTTTGAGTGTTGATCTTGTATCCAGCTAATCTGGATACAATTGAATTTGGTTATTAAGTATAGAAGTCTTTTGGTGGAGTTGTTGGGGTCTTCTAAATAGAGTATCATGTCATCTGCAAATAATGACAATTTAACTTCTTCTTTTCCTATCTTTATTCCTTTTATTTCTTTCTTTTGTTTAATTGCCGTGGTTAATGTTTCCAGAACTGTATTGAACAGGAGTGGTGAGAGTGGACATCCTTGTCTTGTTCCTGATTTTAGCATGAAAGAGTTCAGTTTTTGACCAGTTAGTATGATGTTGGCTGTTGGTTTGTCATAGATGGCTTTTATCAGATTGAGATAAAGACCATCTATTTCTATTTTCTAGGGTTTTTTATCATAAATGAGTGTAGGATTTTGTCAAATGCTTTTTCTGCATCTACTGAGATGATCGTATGGTTTTTGTCCTTGACTCTGTTAATATAATGCATTACATTTATTGATTTATGTATGTTGAACCATTCTTGCATCTCAGGTATGAATCCCACTTGGTCAGGGTATATGATCTTCTTGATTTTTGCATTCTGTTTGCCAGTATTTTATTGAGGACTTTTGTATGTATGTTCATTAGGGAGATTGGCCTATAGTTCTCTTTTTTGGTTGGGTATTTCTCTGCTTTTGGAATCAAGGTAATTCTTGCTTCCAGGAATGAATTTGAGAGTATTGCTTGCCTATCAATTTCATTAAGTAGTTTGAGAAGTATGGCATTAACTTTTTTCTAAATTTCTTGTAGAATTCAACAGTGAAGTTGTCAAGATTTGGGTTTTTCTTTGTTGGTAAGTTTTTAATTACAGTTTCAATTTCATTGATTAATATTGGGTTGTTTAGAATTTTTATATCTTCTTGGTTCAACTTTGGTAATTCATATGTATCTAGGAATCTATCCATTTCTTCTGTGTTTTCCATCTTATTTGAGTACAAGTTCTCAAGTTAGGTATTGATGATCCTCTGGATTTCTGCTGGATCTATTGTAATTTCATCCTTTTCATTCCTAACTGCATGGATTTGAGCCTTTTCTTTCCTTTTTTGATAAGGTTGGCTAAAGGTTTGTCCATTTTATTTATTCTTTTGAAGAAGCAACTCTTTGATTCATTGATTTTTTTGTATCATTCTCTTAGTCTCCATTGCATTGATTTCTGCTCTGATTTTTAAAATTTCCTCTCTTGTACGGGTTTTGGATTTGTCCTGCTCTTCTTTTTCTTGAAGCTTAAGGTTCAGCTTTAGGTTGTTTATTTGAGCTTGGTCTGTTTTCCTAATATAAGCATTCACTGTTATGAATTTCCCTTGTTGTACTGCTCTCATTGTGTCCCAAAGATTCTGGTATGTTGTATTGTCATTATCATTTGGTTGTAGAAACTGTCTAATTTCTTCTTTAATATCCCCTGTGACCCATTGCTTGTTCAGGAGGGTGTTATTCAATTTCTTTGTGTTTATGAAGTTCTTATGGTTTCTTTTGCTATTGATCTCCAATTTCATTGTACTATGGTTTGACAATATACAGGGGGTAACTTCAATTCTTTTGCATTTACTCAAGTATGTTCTGTGACCTAGCATGTGGTCTATTGTAGAGAATGACCTTTGTGCACTGAGAAAAATGTGTATTCCGATTTCACGGGTTGGAACATTCTGTAGACGCCTATTAAGTGCATTTGTTCAAAAGTTTGGTTCAGGTCTAGTATTTCATTGTTGAATTTTTGTCTAGTCAATCTATCTATTTGTGACAGTAGAGTATTGAGGCCGCTCACTACTATTGTATTAGTACTTATTTGATTTTTCATGCCTGTTAATATTTGTTTTATATAGTTTGGTTCACTAGTATTTGGTGCATATATATTTACGATTTTTGTTTATTCCTCTGGAATTGTTCCCTTTACAAGGATGTAGTGACTTTCTTTGTCTCTCCTAATTAGTTTTGGTTTGAAATCCACTTTGGCTGCAAAGAGGATAGCTACCCCTGCTTTTGTCTGGGTTCCCGTCACATGGAGTATTGTTTTTCAACCTTTGATTTTTCAGTCTATGAGTTTACTTTTGAATTAAGTGTTTCTTGTATGCAGCATATTGTTGGATCTTTCTTCTTAATCCATTCTACCAGTCTACTTCTTTTGACTGGTGAATTGAGATAATTAACATTGGTGTTTATAATAGATATGTAATGACTTATCATTGTCATGATAGTTTCTTGTTTTGGGCTCTTTTAATTTAAATTTTTTCTCCCTTTCCATTTAATTTTTTGCCTTTCCTGAGGGCTTCATTCTGTTTGAGTTCATGGAGTTGTAATTCTCATTTTCTCTCTCTGGAATATTTTTTAGTATCTTTTGGAGTGCTAGTTTGGTATTCATGAAGTCCTTCAGGTATTCTTTGTTGTAAAAGTACCTTATTTCTCCATTGATTTTAAAAGATAGTTTTGCAGGATACATCAATCTGGGTTTGAGGTAATTTTAGGTCTTGAAATACTTCACTCCAGGATCTTCTTGACTTGAGGGTTTGTGTTGAGAAGTCTGCTGATTCTAATGGGCTTTCCTTTGTATGTAATTTGTTTCTTTTCTCTAATTGTTTTTAATATTTTGTTCTTGTGTTGGATTTCTGGAATCTTGACTATTATATGCTAGATGTAGATTTTTTTTGATTGCAGCTAGTTGGGGTCCTGTATGCCTCACTTATCTATATGTCAAATTCTTTCCCCCTGTTTGGGAAGTTTTCTGCTTTTACTTCTGTGAACAGGTTTTTCTGTCATTTGTGTTATCTCCTGGTTTTTCATTGGCTCCAATCAATCCTATGTTATTCTTCTTTGCATCATTTAGCAGCTGCTGGATTGATTTCTTGTGGTCCCTTGATATTTAAAAAAAATCTCTCTTTTTACAGTCACTAACCACAATCCTGTCTTCTATATCTGATATTCTGTCCTCCCATTGGGTCATTCTGCTGCACATACTTTCAATGGAGTTTTTAATTTCCTGGATATCTGTTTGAATCTGTTTCATGGATTCCATTTCTTTCCTATGATGGACATTTATAGATTCCATCATGTTCCTGAGTGCCTCTATTTTTTTAAAATCTGTTTCTGTTCTGGAGTCACTAAGCGTGTCTTTCATTCTGGTCACCATTTCTGTCATTATCTGGGAAATTATTTCTGTTTTGATTTTTTCTAGAGCCCCATTCATCTGTTTTGTTACTTCCCTTGTTAGCAGTTCAGGGAGATCACATGGTTGACTTTCAGATTGTTCCACCTCATTGATCACTGGATTGCCTTTGCTGTGCTGGAAGTCTGGATTTGTATCTTGTTTAGGTGTCTTCTCATTTTTATTTTTTTGTTGTTGATGTTTTTGGTTTAATTCTTGGATTGATACTTGTATATTGCTTATTGTGAGTGTCTTTATTGCTAGTATTTAGAACCCTTAAGGAATGACTACTTCTCAGAGGTGTGTTCCAGGTATATCTGGTCTTTGGGTTTTGTGTCTGTAATGACTCTTTTCCAATCTCGGTTTTGATATACCAGGAAGGACAACTGACTAGAACAATCACTTCACCTTGGGCAAAGTAATACTATCAGCATCAACAATAGCATTAAACACAGCTTAGAAAATGACAAATTGTCATAACTTTTAATTTGTCACCTTTTACCACATGAGCTAGACTTGCGGTTATATATCAAACCCCAGGACCAACCAGATATATGTTTATGGTAAATAAGCCCTTCAATATAGTGAATTTACCCTTCATGAAGAAGACTTAGAAGGAGTTGAGGGGAATAGAGAAACAGAAGGAGAGGGAAAGGTTAGAAGTAGTGCTAGAGGCCACAGGAAGATCATGCAAACTTTGGAAAGCTGATGAAGACAGGAGGAAAAGAGAGAAGGAAGGAACAAAAACAAGAACAGAACAAACTGACAAACTAATAAACTAACAGCAACAGGAAAAGTAGAAACTGTATTCATGCTCCTATAAAAATAATAATAATCGGGTTGGGGATTTAGCTCAGTGGTTTTGCTGCCTGCTGCGCAAGCACAAGGACCTGAGTTCAATTCCTGGTACTAAAAAAAAAAAAATCAAGAAAAAACAAAACAATGAAAACAGGAGCAAGCAAGGAGAGAAATTAAGAAGAAAAGAGAAGAGAAGAAGAGAAAGAAAAGAAAAAGAAAAAAAGAAGAAAAGATGTCCCCTTTAAGGTGTGTCTCTGCTGTCACCAATAGACAACATAGGCAGCAGTGTGCAGATCTGTGTCGATTAATCTCAGCCAGCCAGCTGTAGTCCACTGAGATTCAGGCTGTTTTTGATCAAATGATTTTTAATAAAGGCTCAATGTACTTTGATGGGAAAGTTACTTTATTTCAACAAATTGTGTCAGAACTATTGCAACATGCAGAGAAATGGATCTTGACCCTTTCCTTCACACCATATAAAAATAAACTTGAAATAGATCATAGATTTTAATGCAAGAGCTCAACTACAAAAATTTCTAGAGAAAAGAGAAAATCTTAATGCCTTTGGGGTTGGCAAAGAATCCCTAAATGTTGAACAAATTTAAATACAAAAATTATAGTCAATATTAAAAATTTTTATTCATCAAAGGAAAGACAAGCTGTAGAGACTGTAAGAAAATTTTGACAACACATGTATCTTACAAAGGATTTTTATGAAGAATGTGTAAAAGCTCCTATTCAATTATAAAAGATAAATGTACCAATTATAAATCAGGCCAAAGATTTGCACAAACTCTCTACCAAAGAAGATATATAGACACCAGAAGAGTACATGGGAAGATGCTTAGCATCATTAGTCTAAGCAAAGGCAATTGGAACTACAGTGACTTATCACAACACGCCCACTACCATGGCTAAAAATAAAGACTGACGACTAATTGTTGGCAGGTAGAAGGAGCAACTGGAATTCTCATAACTTCGTAGAAATGTAAAACAATATAAACATTTTGGAAAAATTAGGCAGTATTTTTGGTAGGGACAGGGTGTTGTGCTGAGGATTGAAGCCAGGTCTTCAGGAATTTGGCAGTGTTGTAATAAGTTAGGTGAATGCTTCTCAGCAACCCAGCCCTTCGAAAATGAAAATACACATCCACTCAAGACTTGCACCAAAATACCTAGGGCAGCTTCATTTGTTAAAGTTCAAATCTAGAAACAACTCAAATTTTCACCAACTGATGAATAGCTAGATAGATGGCAGCATATCTATGTAAGAACACAGCCCTGTAACAAAAAGGAATAAATTATTAATACATGCAACAACATGAAGGAATCCTAAAGTAATCATCCAGAGTGGAAGATTTCAAGCAAAATGGGCACATCCCATATGTTTCCATGTATGCAAAATTCTAGAAATAAAAATGAATCTATACATACATAGTGATAGAAAGAAGGTCAGAAGATTACTGGAAATGGGCAGAGAGGGAAGAAAACCTGATACAAAAATGCATAAAGGAACTTTTGGATGTGTTAATTAGATTGATTTTGGCAATGGGGTCCCATGTGTATACACATGTTAAAAGTTATCAAATTCCATACCTTAAATATGTCCCACTTGTGATATATCAATTGTATTATAATAAGGCTTTAAAAGAAACTTACTACTACTGGCAAACTGAAAACAAAAATACCTGCACCAAAACTGAGAAAACAAAAGAGAGAAGTAGATGAACGAATAATCTTAAATTGAGGCTCTGAACATCCATAGGTCAGTGACTGATGGAGCAAAGAAACAAAAGTCAGTAAGGATATAGAATGGCTGAACAGCAGTGTTATCCAAATTGACCTTATTTGATAGTCACAGCAAAATCTCTCCACCTTCTTTGACCGTATTTGAAATAGTCACTAGGCCAGATCCTATTCTGGACCATAAAACAATGCCCAGATAATTTCAAAGGTTTGGAATTAAATACATAGGAAATCCCCTAATTTTTGTAAGTAAGACTGTACTTACAGTTTCTTACAAGGAACTGAGGGAGTCACTGAAGAAATAACATGAGGAACAAGAAAATATTTCAAACAGAATGACCATGAAAATATGATCTAACAAAATGTGAGGAATATAGCTAAATTAGTTTCTAAAGGGAAATTTGTACCTTTAAATGCTCATATTGGAAGTGAAGAAGTGTTTCAAATCAATGATTTAAGGTTCTTACTTAAAGAAACTAGAAAGACCAAATTTACATCAAACTAAGATAAAAGGATATAAAAAAGACAAAAGGAGATATTAAAGCAGAAATCGACAAAACAGAAAAAAAAGCAATAGCGACAAGTCAAAGAGTCATACCTATCAGGAAAAGATAAGGAAACAAAAATACACAAGTTGGGGACTTAGCTCAGTGGTAGAGCACTTAAGGCTCTAGATTTGGTCCTTAGCACCAAAAAATGGAGAGAGAGAGAGAGAGAGAGAGAGAGAGAGAGAGTGTTACAGTGTAATATTCCTATATACAAGGACACAAAAACCATCAGCAAGTTATCTGTGAATCAAACTCAGCAATATATAAAAGGACCAATTATGATTTATCCCAAGAATACAAGGTTTGTTTAACATTATAAAACCAATCAATGTTGGTCACCATTTCATCAGAGTAAAAGAAAATTTCACATGACCATCTCAAGAAATGTAGAAAATTAAAAACTATTCCATGGTAAAAGCTGTTGACAAACTAGAAATTGAAGGGAACTTTGAAGTTTGATAAAGGAAATCCATGAATGGTCTACTGCAGGTATCATACCTGAAACATCAAATGTCACCGGGAAACACCAAACATTTGCTTTCCTCCAGGGAATGAAGTGAGGACCTCACCTTCATCACTGTTATTCTTCCTTACTGGACCAGGCCGGACAGTGGAAGAAGGCATGAAAAACAAAAAAAAGAAAAGATTGCAGAGGAAGAAGGAAAACTTGTCATGTTAGATGACATGATAATGCACATAGAAAATTTGTAGAAATTCATAGCAAAGAGAAAAGAGCAAATAAGTGAATTGAGCAGGATGTATCTTGGTCGTGCTCATTCTTCATCTAATTTCCTACAATTTTCATTTAATTTCCTACTTGGAATGCTCTCCCAATGTGCAAGCTTAGCTCATTACTAGGATGATCTCTGTTATCTTCCAGTTATTTTAATACACACATTTGTCCCAAACACAGATGACCAGCTCTCTCTCTTCCCACCCTGTGACCTCCAGAGCCTCAGACAGGAGACCTTGCAAACTAACCCAGAATTGTAAGTGCAAGTCAGGGCACCAGCATGGCATCTACGGAAGGGCCCCAGCACATCTGGGAGAGAGCCTGAGCTCTGATCCTGCCCTTATGAATCAGATGGCCACACTCACTGTTCTGCCCAGGATCCACTTAGCCTGGGAGGCTCGTCTCAGCCTCATCCTGTGGCTTCAACTCCAGCCGGGCACTGTCCTTTGCCAGGGAGGGCCTCCCAGGGCTGGATTCTGCTTCCTACCTGCCCAGCACCTTGGTGCCTCTCTGGAGGGTGCCCTGACCTGCTTTGCCACAGTTTTCCTCTCAGGTGGTTGCTGCTGTGTGGAGGACTCCCTCACTCTCGAATGAGCTGTAAGTTTTCTAGTTTATTGGAAACAGCTAACATTTGTATGGTGCTTGATAAAGTGCTAAACTGGGAAAGGAAACACCATAGATAGACCGAGAGCTTCTCTGTTGAGGTATAATTGCTTTTATCACCTTTATGGAAAAAGGGATTGTCAGCCTAGTTACTTGAAATGCACTTTTCCCCCTTTGATTTATTTTCAGGATCATTAGGATTTTAAACTATCCCTCACTATAGTTATTTCTAGATTGGTGCTATGCTCCAGAATGGAGGAAGATGGGTGGGCTTGAATAGTTAGGTTTTCTTCCTCTCTCGTGCTGCCTTCTCTGTCTCCTCTCAGCCAGCTGCTGGCTGCAGTGCTGGGGGTGGACTTCTTGCTGTCGCATTGCACCGAACCTTGGCCCCAGGGAGCTGTTCTGTCCAGGCATGTGGACACATGTGCCGAATCTCACATTCTACTGGCACCCAGAAGTATTGGGGGCACAGAGGAACCTCCATGTTTGCTAAATGCTCAATGGGTTTCTAATCATCAGGGGAAAAAAAGAAATTTTAAAAAGTGTGTCAGAGGCTCTTGAAATGCTCCAGCTGCCACAGACTTGTTACTTCAACCCAATTTCTGATATTTTTCCCTTTCAAAAACAAAGCTTTGTTTCTGATCAGTGGTTTCAAAATATAAAAATCTCAGCCAATGTGGTCAGTCAGGCAATCTGACCTTCGGACTGAATATTTCCTCCTTTGTATGGTTGGCTTGTTTGAAACAATTCTAAAGGGAATGGAATGGTGATTTTACGTAAGGTTCCACTGATCCCAATTTGAGAGGGCCTTTCAGACCACTGGATGACAGAGCCTGGATATTAAGTGTCACTCAAAGGTAACTTGCAAAGAAGATAGATTACTATTGCTAGGTAAACCGTAACTTTTCATTCCCAGGTTGTGCCATTTAGAAATTCTCAACTGCCATGTCGTTGTAATGCATTGCATTGAATGAATAATAATTTTATTTCTCAGAGGACACTAGCAAATTTGTGTCTGACCTTTGAGAGGAACAGCTTTTAATTTTAATCAAAGTATTTCCTTTTGAACTTTAAGGGAAGGTTGCTGATTTACTTCTCTCAAGATCTTGACAAAGAGACATCTCTAGCAGACCAGCAGCTTGCTCAGTATTTACCGGTGTGGACTCATCTTGGGTATTAATGA
Source organism: Heterocephalus glaber (assembly GCF_053883595.1). Taxonomy (NCBI): domain Eukaryota; kingdom Metazoa; phylum Chordata; class Mammalia; order Rodentia; family Bathyergidae; genus Heterocephalus; species Heterocephalus glaber. The sequence goes on from NW_028258305.1 coordinate 44,148,526, forward strand.
AGTGGAGAGTAATGGGAACAAATTGATCCCTTCATAATTTGTCAAGTGAAGTGTGGCTAGCTGAAAATTTCATTATCAGCACTATTCTGGGTGAACTGTGAAGAAAGTTAGCAAAATCAGTTTCATAATGTTCCTTTTCAGGCTGAGGAGGATTACTGGCTATCACTCACAGGAGATTCTGCTATAATTTCTATGCTGTTGTAGCAAATAAAAAGGTGATTTGTGACGTTACTCGCAACTCCCTCAGAATTGAGGGGGAGCTTCATTCTATTTTCTGAAACTGAATATGATTTAAACTAAGAAGCAGCATTAAGAATCACTGCCTTAGCCATTAAAACTATGATACAGGTGCACATGTATCAACAAGAGAGGTAGTTGCATTATGTCAGTGTAAAGAGTGGGTTACAAAATAGGCATATAAAGTATGATCCTATTTTTGTTTAAAAATAGGAAAAGCCCTATGCAAAGACATATGTCCATAATCACAATAAGAAATAGATAAGAAAAAATAACCACTGACGAAAAGGAGCAAAGCCTACACGTATGTAATAGAATGTCAAAAAGTGAGCACAAGCCTACCTCAATCACTCAGCATTTTATTCTGGAGCTTGTGCTGAGTCCTGAAAGCAACCAATACAATTTTCCATAAAAAATAATGTAATTATAAATAATTCCTGAAAGTTCCCCAGAATGTTCACATTTTACTGGATATGACTGGCACTTAAAATGCCCAAAGCACACGCCAGTAAGGACGAAATTGGGGGGGTTGACACTGTTTGGACGCTCCGATGAGACTAATGCTGGTGCCGAGCGCTAAAACGTTGCATTCTTGTCACAAGAAAACGTGCAAAGATCACCAGCTTTGATGAGCCCACGAGCACCAAAGCGTGACTGTATTTTAAACTTTGTTTGTAATCACATAACTATGATTTAAAACAAAAACGAGATACTTTTTCTTTTGCTTATCAGTTTGGTAAAGTGCTTAAAACGAAGCAATATGCATTGCTACTGAAGGAGATAGGACGTGCCCGTACAGACTCGGTGACAACATGTATTACATGTGTTTTTAAAAATGTGTATTTTGCAGCCTTACTGAGATACAGTTAATATCCAATCACGGTACATTCTGCACCGGGACACGAGGTGACTGACTGTTATGTTTGACTCATGAAGTCATGACAACAATCAAAGCACTGAGTCACAGCCATCCCCCTCAGAAGCTTCCTCCAGGCCTTTGTAATTCTTCCTGCCCCCTCTTCATGCTGCACCCCCATCCCAGGCACCCACTGATCTGCTCTCAGTCATTATGGATTCTGTAGCATTTTCTACCATATTATGCACACGAAGCCATATGCAACCTCTTTTTTGTCTGGCTCTTTCATTCAGCATAATTGTCTTGAGGTTCACCTATGTTGTTGCATGAACCTACAGTTCATTTCTTTGTGTAGTGGAACGGTATTCTGCCTCATGGGTATTTCCACAATTTATTCAACTGGATTGTTGGACTATTCAATGGGCACTTGGATTATTTCTAGTTTTTGACTCTTACAAAAAAACTGTTATGAACATCTGTGTGCAACTCTTTTGTGGAAATATATTTTCATTTTTCTTTGGTAAATTCTGAGAGGAGCATGGACTAGGTGTTTATTTAGCTTATGAAGAAACTGCCAAACTGTTTTCCAGAATGATTGCACCATTTTATACTTCTATCAGCATTCCAGTTCTACATTTTTACCAACAAAGTAGTCAATCTATTATGTGTGCAGTGATACCTCATGATTTGTATTTGTATTTCCCTAATGATTAAGGGTGCTGATCATATTGTTTGTGCTCATTTGCATTCTGCATATTTTCTTTAGTAAAATATCTGTTTAGATCATTTGACTATTTTAAGTTTGGGTTATTTGTCTATTATTGAATTGTAGGAGTTTATATAATTTTTATATGTTATTTGTAAGATATGCATTTTGTTAATATGTTCTCATAGTCTATGAGTTTGTGTTTTTATTTTTTGTACCCATGTCTTTTGAAGGATATAAGTTTTTATTTATAATGAAATCTAACTTACTGAGTTTTGCACTGATACTTTATTTTTGACATATTCCAGATATTTTTTATTTTCATATGAATTTTAAAACCAGCTTGTCAATGTCTAGAAAAAAAGACTTTCAGGGTTTTATTGGGAATGAGTTGAACTTACACATCAACATGGGGAGAACTGATTTTTTAATAGTCTTCACTGTCTGGTCCATAAACATAGTTTACCTTTCCATTTATGTCTTTAAAATGCTTGTTAGTAATGTTTTATAGCTTTCACTATAGAAGTCTTGGAAGTCTTTTGTCAGATTTAGCCATAAGTTTTACATATTTTTGATGCTATAAGTGATATTAATTTTTAACATTTCTATTTCTGAATGCTATTATGTGCAAATAAATTCATTTTTATTTATTGATCTTGTTTCCTGCAACCTTGTTAAATTCATCCATTAATTCCAATAAGTCTTTTGTGTAATCCTTAGGGTTTTCTAAATAGATGCCGTCTGTTAATATAGAAAATTTTCTTTTTTCCAAATCTGGATTTCTTCACCTTCCCTGAATCTACTGTCCTAAATCTCAGTTATAAGATTGAATAGAAGTACAAAAAGCAGACATCTTGTTTTTTCCCCTGTCTCATCTTAGGGTAGGAGCTTACAGTCTTTTACAATTAAGTGATTTTAGCTTTAGGGTTTTGTTATCCTTTATATGGTTAAGTTCCTTTTTGCTTAGATTTTTGACTTTTTGCTTGCTTTAATAAGCAACAATGGATGTTGAATTTATCAAATTCATTTTTTGCATCTTTTGAGATGGTCATATTGATTTTCTTTTGATTAGTTGATATGGTCAATAATTTGTGTTAATTTCTAACGTAAGCCAAATTTATAATTTTGGGATAAAGTTCACTTTGTCATAATGTAATATCTTTTTATATTTTTTAAATTTAATTTTCTAAAACTAAACATTTGTACCAATGTCGTGAGGGATATTGGACTATAATTTTCGTTATTGTAATGTCTTTACCTGGTTTTTGTATCAAGGTAATGCTGATCTCATAGAAAGAAATAAGAAATGTTTTTCCATCTTCAATTTTCTGGGACTGTGTGGAATTGAGGTTGTTTCAACTTTAAATGTTTGCTACAATTCACCTTCTTGAATCCATTTGGGTTTAGATATTCTTGGGGGGGATTGTGAGAAGTTCTGAATTATAAATTCAATTTCTTTATTAGGTGTAAGGCTATTCAAGATATCTTGAATGAGCTTTGGTGATTTGTGTCTGTTAGGAAACTTATTCATTTCATCAATGTTGTTGAAGCTTTTGGAGATCTAGGCTGAGATTGGTATGAAGAAAGATACACATTAAATGTGTGGTACCCTTTTTCCAGTCCCATTCTGACTTATCGTAAGGAAGAGTACTGACCCAAACGTGAGGGTATTCAGCATGGCACTGCAGTCCTTGATGGTATTGTAGGGCTTTAATTTGATCATCAATCTCTAACAATGTAGCTTCTAAGGCATTAAACTGAACTTGCAATTTAACATCAACATATTCCTGGGTCTCAAGAGCATAAGAGGTATTTTTTGCTAGGTGATTGACAAACTGTGCATTCTGTATGTTTTGTGCTATGGCCATGGATGCAACTACAGTGGTAGCAAGCACAATTACTAGGGACATAATTCCCAGGAGAATAAGTCCTACCATCCGATGGGGCAAATGAGCCATCTGTGTGTTTCTTCCAGTACTTGCAGTTCACGGTCATGACACCAAGGGCCAGAAACATTAGTGGGTATCATGACAAAAGACAGCCTATATAATTTAGCACATCTTTATCCTTATTAATGTTAGCAAGGCAGGCAGTGAAATTACAATTTTGGCAGCTGACATTAAAAGAATCTTGCTCTGGAGTAATATTGACCTGTCCAGCTAGGAGCACAAAAGGGTTTTGTACACAAGTGCATGCCCAGAACTTAGTGGCCCCTGTGTGACTCCTGTCCTTTAAGCTATGACTAGAGAGAGTAATCACTTGTAAACTGGCAGCCAATTGCCAAAGATCTCTTTGGAAGTATTCTGATGATATATGTAGTACCAGTGCCAGAAGGCGGCCAGTAATATTGTACTTTGTGAGACCAATCCTGGAAAATTGTATTTTGTACAACCATTTCATTTACTTTATGGGTGCAGCAGTCTTCCCAGGGAACATACTTGGAGAGAGAAACCTAGCAAGTGACATTATGGCAAGAGGAGAGGGGGCATGAAAGGTTATGAGGATTATCTGTTGAGGTAAGATTGAAATTATTTATTAGCGCCAACTCATCTCTGTCAATGCATGATGCATTACAGACAATGGCTGTCTTTTCAATCACCCAAAGTGAAAGACAGAGGGAAGTTGGGCCGAGACAGAGAGGGAACCCTGCTGCTCTCCTGGTGTAGTTATAGGTGGTAGGTGTAGGGGAGATATGAGCATCAGAATGGCCCCCCAAGACGTGGGACTGATTGGTAAAAATAGGTACTGAAGCAGGAGTTTCCCAAGGAAGAGGATGAGCCAAAGGCAGGTCTGAGTTTGTCCTCTGGAGGAACACAAGCATGCTCTGGCCCCTGTGTTATTAATTGCATTGAGCCATTTTACCTTTTACTTAGGACATTCTTTGACAACATTTGTGTCTAGTAGATGTCTGTAGATCTATCTTAGTATCAGTGGAGTTTTGATGAGGGATATTTACTTTCCATGAATGGATGTAAAAAATATGTAAATGAAGGCAACTAGAGAAGGTGACAAAATCTAACTGAACTTGTAGAGGTAGCTGTACTCCCCCTTTCTTGTTTATGTAAGTGTGTTTTTAGGGAAAAATGAGTACACCCAACAATGGCTTGTCTCTATGGGTTTCAAGAACCTATAATGTTTTTAACTGGATTAGTTGTCTATAATAAAGTCTTTTTAAAAAGGGCTATCCCCAACTGCAGTTAGGGGAGAAGGGGCACAAGTTTCATCTAACTGCTTCAAGCTGAGAAAGGTCAATGCAGGGAACATGGCAGTTAGGGGCCCCTTCTGGGAAGCTAATTTAACAGGACTCAAATAAAAATCATGTTGTAATTTAGTAATTATAAACTCTCTCTATAAGGTTGATCTGGTGGATTTTGGTAAAATAAAATAAGGTGTCTGTCACACTTGGTGTTGATATTATCTGCATGATCACTTTGAGTTTGGCAGCCTATAGGCAAGAATAAACAAAAAAATTTGTTTTGGTACCAGGGATCCAACTCAGGACCTTGCACTTGCAAGGCAGGTGCAGTGCCACTGAGCTAAATCCCCGGCCCTAAGAATAAACAAAATTTTTGAAAGAGCATGTATAGTCAAAGTATAAGCACTAAAATAAAAAGGTGGTTTGGGGAAAGAGCCAAGTTTAGAAACTGTTTTTAGGGGACTAAAATAGTGAATGTAACTTGTCGACCTGTAGACCCTTCACTAATGGGGATTATCTATAAGTGTGATATTTTGCTATAATCTATTTTAATTGTAGCTGTAAAAGGACTAAATTTTTAATACTTTCAAAAAATAATTTGAGCTAAAATTTTTAAAAACTCTTCTTGAGTTCGTATAAATTTTACCATGGTTTTATCTAATGATCATAATAGTGGTTAGCTACCACTGTATCTGGAAATTGTCAGAAGAGGTCAACAATTAGAGCCTCTTTTTAAGTCTAGCTATATTACTGTGTTCTTGATTTTACATATCTTTAGTTATACTTTTCTACTGTGTGTTTAAGACCAAGTTTCAGTGAGACCTATATTAAATAAAATTAACCTCTTGTTATTTATCAAGGTTAGCTAGGTCTCCTCAGGCAATATTTTGGAACCATGTATAGAGTCCCTCAGCTCCTGTCAGTGTCAGCCATCAGGATGTATCATGGCCTTGCTTGACCATGTTGCTTTCTGTGAAAGCATGGGAGATTTGTTTCCTACAGGTGACATTCCTTTGGCACATTGCCGTTGTTGCTTTGGTGTCCAACAATGTCCCTGCTCAGGAGGTTGAAAAAATGTTAGATCTTGTAGAAAAGGTTGCCTCATATCCTGGATCTTTGTTGACCTTGGAGGGTCAGGGCCAAAATATTGGCCATCTTCTAAGCCCAATTACCTTTCTAGTTCTGGTCTCTGGACTTTAGTGGTTGAACACCCAGAAGAGAAAATCAATAACATTAACATTGCAATAGAAGTAATGAACTTAACTATTGTAATTTTACCTGGATAGCAAGCATTTTGAAATCTAAAATATAGTTAGAGGACTGTTATTTTTATCAACCACAGTTGTTCTAGTAGTTGAATTTCCATAGAATGTTAACAGAAAAAACTTTAAATCAGGAGCCACACATAATACTTTAGCATGACAATCACGATGACATTATCTTTGTAACACACTTAGATGTGTATCTTAGTGTAAAATAGCCATTGTTAACTGCACTCACTCCCCTCCAACAACACATAAAAAAGGAAACTGTTACTTAAGTTATTATCTTTTGATAGGATGCCATCTAAGGAAAATGTATGGGCCTATAAATGTACCCATTATTGTGAGTATCTGGAGCATAAGAGAAAGGTGAATACCTGGATCAAAAGGAGGTTAGTAACATAAACAATATGCTGGAAGACCTGTACAGTCAGAAGACATGAATACATTTTGTACACCAGAAAACTAGCAATAGTAATTATTACAATTATATGAAATCTTATGACCCATAATATAGCTTGGTACCCAAAGTATCTTATTAATAACACCTTGTTTATCCTACCAAAAATTTTGTTTTGAAAATGACCAATATAAACACATCACAACATATCTAGAACTTAACCCTTTGATGATAATCAATGCAAACATTTTATAATAACATATTTAAGCAATGTTTATTGTGGGTGTGTCTTCCCATAAGGCTATGAAAATTACTGAGGCTCCCCTTAGTGAACGAAGACCAGAATAACTGTTTTCTGGGCAGCTACTTCTTTATTCACCAAGGGGAGTCCAATTCAGCCATCTCCCCAAACCTAAAAATCTCCATTTAATTACCTTGACAATTAAAAGAAATAACACATAAAAACTAGATTGTAACAATTAACACATTATTTGTAACCAATAAAAAATATATTTTTGGAGTTATTGAATATAGACAATACACATTACAATGAAAATTAATCTTTGACATCACTTTGATCAGCTAACAACCTGGGGGGGAAAAGGAATGCCTTTAGCTTTAATAACATTTACCTATAAGCCAATTAAATTTTAGGCAAATATCTTTTAAGAAAAAATTTTGAAAGGCAAAAAAAGAGGAAAAAATTGTAGAGCTCAAACAAAATAGATGTACAATTGGACAAACAGACAAATAAACATATAAAAATGTATGAAATTAGAGTGCACTCAAATATATTTGGCCAATTTGAATTATGACATCTCATATTTTTTTTGGTTATAATTGTAACTAAGACTAGTCAAGACTTTTGTAGGTCAATTAACAGAGATGTCTTGTGCCTAGAATCAGAGGAATAAAAGTGTTTTATACTTGTAAGTGCAACATTTTATATCAAGCTAGTCGGAACAGTAGCATAATCTTGTGTTATAATTATTATCAGAAATCTCTAAGCAGAAAGTAGAGAGAAGGGCAATTTAATCCTATAATTATAATTGAAGAATTTGCAATATAGAAGAAATGTTTTAAATACACCAATTAAACATCTGGAAACCAAACACCAATTAAACATTATTTTAAGTTGGAGATGAAAGGTACATTTGTCAATTAGCAAAAATTTATAGTTTGATTTTTTAATTTTTTAAATTAAATGGATCGATCCATTGGTGAGTTCGTAGCTGAATGGGCTATTAGAGGCGGAGTCCAGTTTAGATTGTACCTTGTCCCAGGCCCCTTTCTCTTGCATTCTCTCACCCTCTCTGTTTCCTGGCTGCCCTGAGGTGCTCTGTTCCTCTATATCCTCTCCACCACAACGTTCTCCCTCATATAGAACCAGAAGTAATGGAACCAAGTGACCATGGACTGAAACCTAGCAAACGTGAACTACAATAAAACTTTCCTCCTTTAAATTGTTACTCTTAGGTATTTTATCACACCCAAAATTTAAGTTTCCCCTGCCTGTCTGGTTTCTCACAATACCAGTTGTAGCAGCGAGAGGGAATGGGAAGTCTTTGCAAGTAATGAGGAAACTGTGCTTCATGGCATGTTGGAATTTCTTTGTTCTCACAAGCAGAAGTGTGAGTTTGTGGCACAGAAAAATTTTGGAGGCTAACTTTTGGCTCCACCAACAATGAAAGTGCTGCAATACACTCCTCAAGGGTTCTGCCACCACCATTTCCACTGAGCATCTCCCCACCAGAGTCTTCACAGCAAGAGACAGCAAGCTCCCAAGGTGGAGTGGGAAGCTCAGCAGGAGCGAGCAGCTCCAGATGGGGTGAGTACTTCCCCACAGCCCCAGTCCTGGGCAGTCTCTTACAATCTAAGAACACTATTTTTTTTTGGTCAGATGTTCAGGTTTGGGCTCCACAGAGGCTTGATCATCAAAGCACTCATGGATTAGAGTCTATAAGGAAAAGGTATATATAGGGTTTTTTTTCTGGTCCCTCAGTTCTGGAATCAGTAGACCAAAGACACATCTCTTGAATGCAATTCTCAGACTTTGCTAATTGGGAGGTCTTTACATCAGACCTTCTAGCTTTCAAGTGTGCCACAAGCATTTCTGTATACAAATGCCACTTGCGGGATCCTGATTGTCCCATGTTTTACACCTGGTGAATTTCCAATCTACCTCATCCCTAATTTATACATGCACACCCTGAGGTGCCCCCTCACCTGTATATGTAACTTATCTCATATCCTGGTGTTGTATTCTGGTCTCATCTCTTGTCTCCTACTGCAGTCTATTTGGATACCAACTGCCACAGCCTGCATGGCTGGAGTTTCCATGGAGGGAGAATAGTAGGGGATGAAGAAAAGACAGACAAAGAGATACAAAAAGCTGAGGCCAGGTAGAGCCTTCCTCCTGAGGGGAGAAAAGGACTTTGTGGTAACTGCAGCACTTTTGCTTATAGTGGTAGAGATCAGGGAAATGCAGGGGAGGTAAAAGGGGCTGGTCTGTAACCAGAACTAGGAGAGTAGCTAAGGTCTGCAGAACATCATGCTTTGATGGTTTTATGGGGAACAGATGTGGAGGAAGGCACGTCTACAGTGTGGTGCTCCTAGAAGTAGGTTCAGATTCTCATTAGCATCGTTTTCCTTCTATTTGAAGGACTTTCTCCCCCCCCCGCCCCATTAACTTTATTGGTACATTTTCGGTATAAAATACAGTTACATTCATCATTGGGATCTTGTACCATTACATGGGTATCTTGGTTCTTATTTTTTTCCCCTTTCTCTTTCCCTCCCTTCACCCCCTCCACCCTTCCCTATTTGCAAAACTTTGTTTCCATTTTTTTCTTTTTCTCATATTTTTTTCTTTTCCCTTTCTTCCTTTCCCCTACCCCTCCCAATTCCCCTGCTCCTTTAGACCTTTTCTTCCTGTTACACAATATCAGTTATACATTTTTAAAATTACAATATTAAGATCTAGGAGACATTACCACAGATTTTACAGAATTTAAAAGGATATAGAAAGCATATTACAAAAATCTGTTTTGAAATAAATTTGACAACTTCTAAGAAGTACCTCAGAAGACTAATGAAACTAACTCTGGAGGAAATATAAAATTTGAATAGCACCTACTAAAGAAAGTATATTCCTAGTTGGGCCAGGAATTTAGTTCAGTGGTTCTGCTGCCTGCCTCGCAAGTGCAAGGACCGGAGTTCAATCCCCAGTACCAAAGAAAAAGAAAGTATATTCCTAGCTTGAAAACCTACCTATACGACAAAAAACAGGCTCATATACATTTTAACTGATAAATTATATCAAACATTTAAAGCAGAAAAAAGAAGGGACACTTCTCTCCTCATTTTAGGAAATCAACATTGTGGTCATCCTAAAACTGGATAAAGAAAATAGGAGAAAAAAGTATGAACATAGATAGAAATTTGTTTAACAAAACAAACAGAAGTCAGATCTGGCAGTGTGTAGAAAGTGGTTTTAATATAGGGATGGCAGTGTGGGTTCAGCATTGGAAGATCCACCCCTAAAAGTCATCATTTTAACAGAGGAAAGGAAAAAGCCCTATGATCCTGTCACTAGTTGGAGAAAAAGTATTGGACTAAATCCCACAGCTGTTCATGGCAAAAGCTATCAGGAGCCTAGAAGTAGAACAGAACCTTCTCAACAGATCAAAGGCATGTACTCCACACTTCCAGCAAAAACGTCTTATATCAATGGAGATGATACAATGCTTTCTCCCTAAGGTGGGGAACAAGGGCAGATATGTCTACTTTCATCTGTCCATTAAACTTTGAAACATAGGCCTAAATCAAAATAGTCTGGCAATAAAATGACACAATTAGGATAGGATTGGCAAGGTAGAAGTAAAATCTTTATATGTAGAGGAAATGATCATCTACAGAGAAAATACCAAGAAATCTCTAGGAGCCCCTGGAACTTGTATTTGAATTTAGCAAGATTAGAAAACACAAGGTATATATAAAAATTCAGGTCTATGTATACTTGCTATAAATGAAGAATTGGATATTGAAATTTAAAAGTTATGTAGGAGTACAAAGGACCTAGAAAAGTAAAAAGAAAGAGAAAAAAAAAGTGTTGGAAGACATTTAGTACCTAATTTTAAGACTTCCTCTAAAGCTACAGTAATCAAGGCAGTGTTGGTGCAAGGAAAGACATAGAGATCATTGGAATAAAACAGAGAATCTAGAAATAGAACCACACATATATGGTCCACTGAGTTTTTTTTTTTTTTTTTTGTACTGGGGATCAAACTCAGGACCTTGCGCTTGCAAGGCAGGCACCAGAACCACTGAGCTAAATCCCCAGCACCCCACTGAATTTTGAAAGATTATTTAATATTAGCATTTTATAGAATATAAACTCAATTGAAGAGCCGAGGAAGAGATAGTGTTTTCAGCAAATGGCACTAGAACACCTGGTATCCGTATATAAAAAATTAACATCAACCCTTTATTTCCATACAGAAAAATAACTTGAAAGGATCTATGAACCTAAATCTGAAAGACTAAAAGTATAAATCTTTAAGAAGAAATTATAAGGGAAAATGTTTATGAATTTAGGGTAGGCAAGAACTTCCTAGGATACAAAAACATGATGTATAAAAGAAAAAAATTGATAAGTGAGATTCCATCAAAATTTAGAACTTTAAATGATATGGTTAAAATGAAAAGTAGTCCTTAAACAGACCATATTTACAATGCATATAACCTATGACCAGAATATATAAAGAACTCCTACAGCTCATTAATAGACAACCCAGTTAAAAAGGTTTATAGAATTCTAGGTTCACCTTTGTCCTTTTGGTAGTTAAAGATGTTTTACTATTGTCTTCTGGCTTTCACTTTTTTCAAGGAGAACTTGGCCACCAGCCCTATCTTATTCCTCTGTTCATAATGTGTAGTCTCTGGATGCTTCTAAAGTTTTCAGTTCTCTGTGGTTTTAAGTTGGCTGTGATGTGCCTTGGTCTACTTTTCTTCATTGTTTTTGTGTTTGGCCTTTGTTGATCTTCTGGATCTTAGCTATGCTTCTTGGTTTATAGTTTTGTCAAATTTGAAAAATTCAGGGTATTGTTTTTTTCAATTGTTTTGACTTCACTAACTTCTTTCCATTTTGCAATTAAACAGATACTAGGATAGTTGAAGTTTTACTAGAATTCTTATTCTTTGTTCATTTTTTTTTTCTCTGCATTTCATTTTGGTTAGTTTCTATGGTTTGTTTTCAAGTTTGCTAACCTGCTAAACTCTTCCAATAAATTTTTCACTTCCTAACTTGTATTTTTCCTCTCTAGGAGCTCAACTTTAGTCTTTTTAAGTATCTTCTATGGCACTATAAACCTCACTCTTATCTGTTCCTCCCTAAGCATATGGAATATAATTAAAATAATTGTTTCAATATTATAGCCTTTTAATTCTATCATCTGTGTTATTGTTGGATGTTTTTGATTCTTTTTTTCTCCTTCATTATGGATGATATTCTCCATATGTCTGGGAATTTTTAATTTTATTACCAGACTTGTTTATTTTCACCTTGTTAGGAGTTAGCCATTTTTATATTTCTGTAAAAATGTCTGAGTTTTGGAACACGATTAAATTACTTGGAAATAGTTTGATCATTTTGAGTTTGTAAAAACCTTTTAAGGATAGAAGTGTGCTGTTATTTGAATGTTTCCCCGAAAAGTTTATGTATTGGAAACTTAATATCCAATGCAAGTGTGGAGAAATAGGACTTCTAAAGAGGTGAGCTGGTCATGAGGCCTCTGCCCTTATAAATGGATTCATGTCATTATCATGGGTGTGGGTTCATTATCACAAGAGTGGGTTTGTTATAAAGGTGAGTGCTCTGGTTTGGATCTAAGATGTGCCCCGAAGTCTCATCTGTTCAGAGGTGAAGCCTTTGGAAGCAATGGAATCACAGGGGAACTAACCTTAGCAATGGATCGATCCATTGGTGAGTTCGTAGCTGAATGGGCTATTAGAGGTGGAATCGAGTTGAGATCGTACCTTGCCCCTGGCCCCTTCCTCTTGCATTCTCTCACCCTCTCTGTTTCCTGGCTGCCCTGAGGTGCTCTGTTCCTCTATATCCTCTCCACCACAACGTTCTCCCTCCTACAGAACCAGAAGTAATGGAACCAAGTGACCATGGACTGAAACCTAGCAAACTGTGAGCTACAGTAAAACGTTCCTCCTTTACATTGTTATTCTTAGGTATTTTATCACAGTGATGGGAAGCCGACAAACCCAGTGAGTTTGACCCTTTCTTGCCATGTGATGCCTTCTGTCATGTAAGATGCAGGAAAAAGCCCCTCACCAGAGATAGTCCCTTGATCTCAGGATTCCCAGCCTCTAGATTCATGGACCAAATAAATTTTGTCCACTATAAATTATTCACTCTATGATATTCAGTTACAGTAGCACAAACTGGACTTAGGCAGACTAATGTAGGTTTTAATCTAGAGTTAATTTTGCCCTAATACTGAGCTAATACTCAACATCCAACGAATCATCAGTCATAAGCTCTTCTCCTGTGGTTGGTAGAAACATGAAGAATTTCTGACTTTGTGTGAGCTCCTTTGATTGTTCCTGCTGCTCCTTTGGTCATTCTTTCCTTAGCCTTGGGTAGTTTCATACACACATTTCTGATCTGTCCTCAGCAGAAGACTTTAGGGAGGCACTCTACAGAGTTCCAGAGCTCTTTTTCTGTGTAGTTCTTTCCTCCCCAAAACTCTGCTGTACAGTTTAAATTCTCTGGCTTTCCTGGACCAAGTTTTGTTTACAAGCTTTATTGCTTCAATTCTGGTGGCATGCTGGCTCTGTTTGGGTTTATTTCTCCTGTGCTACTATTTGGGATTTTTCTCTACACAGTTGGCTGGGCAGCCATAGGGCTTATCTAATTTATATTCCCTCTCTCTGAAGTGATTGTTTTGTGCTTCTTTGTGGCCAGGGTATGAAAACTATTGTTTCATATACAGTCATGTGCAATATAATGATGTTTCTGCCAATGATGGACCTCATGTATAGTGGTGGCCCCACAGGCTTTTTATGGATCTGAAAAATTCCTATCATCTAGCAATATCATAGGTATGACTTTTATGTCATAATTGCCTACCATATTCTTTACAGTAGCATGCTGTACATGTTAAAGCCTAGAAGCAGTCGTCTATCCCATGTAGTCTGGGTGTGTGGTAGATTATATCATCTAGTTTGTGTCAGTATCACAATGTTCACACAAGGATAATATCACACAATGACACATTTCTTAGAATTTATCCTCATGATCAAGTACACATGACTATATATTCAGTTTTTTTTCCTGTTTTTGGTAGGAGTGTAAATATAATTCTTCTTAGTTCATTTTGATTAGAAGAATAATCTTAATTCTAGTGCGTATTTTTTGGGTTATAATTTGGGAAATAGATTTTTAGAAACTTCCAGTATGGACAGACCCTTTCCCAGTCATTTCATTTCATTACTTGGAATTGTCCCAGCAGTATAATTATAGATATACTGGAAGATAAAAATAAGCGGTTAATAATGATAACAGTTGTCTTTTAGGTTTTATCATGTATTGGGAACTTTCTTAAGTGTTTTGCATAAAGTATCTAAAATAATCAACTATTAGCATTAGATATTTTCACTCTAATTTTTAAACATAGAAAACCGAGTTCATAGAGTTCATGCAACTCCAAGTAAGCTAGATCATAAGTAATCGAGACAGAATTTGTGCTCCAACATTCTTATTCTAGAATCTATATTATCAATTACAAGCCTCAAAATATTGCTTGTATCATTTAGAAACAGGTTAAAATGTCAGTAATAGTGGGGTGAGTTAACTAGTTTTATTCATGTAAGCACTTACAAATGATATAGAAGAAGATGTGACATCTTTTTTGTTAGTACACGTTTGCAGTGCATAATGATTACAGTTACTGTGGGGAGCTGGTCCGTGCAATAACACCTCTGTGTTCCTTTTCCCCTTTCCGTCCATACCTCTCTCTCCTCCCTGCTCTCTCCAATGCTTGGTCCCCTCCCATTGGCAAAAGCTCATTTTCCCTTCAGCCCTCTTTTGATCCTCATTCTCTTCTCTCTTCCCTCCTTCCCTCCACCTCTTGTTCCCTTAGCCATTTGAAAAAGGTGTCCCTATTTCCATTTACCTAGCTTCTATTTTGCTCTTTATTTATATCCATATATTTTAAGTTTCTTATATAAGAGAAGCCATGAGATATTTGAGCTTGTGTGTCTGACTTACTTCACTCAAGACTTTTTCTGAGATCATAAAATAACATTACTTATCCTGAGTGATGAAATCATAGGTAATCATAAATTTTCTTTTTTCCTTCCTTATAATTTGCAGATGTTTTAGCTTCAGTCATGAAGAGAAAAATCATATACAAAAAGACTGTAATCCTGGCTACTATATGTTCATTAGCCAAGGGTATGTTTTTGAAGCTGGGCTTGTGGTCTAAAATTTGATGTTTGTAGGCTTCTTTTTTTTTTTCCATCTTTCCAAATTTTACTCTGTTCTTTGTGGTCCAGCTTACTGTGGTTCAGACTCATCCTGGAGGTTGCTGGTTATGCCTACAACTATTTTTTCTGACCTCTAGCTGGTCATAGTAGTCTTTTTTTTTTTTTTTTTTTTTTTTTTGGTTCTGGGGATTGAACTCAGGACCTTGTGCTTTTGAGGCAGGCATGTTACCACTAAGCTAAATCTCCAGCCCCGAGGTCATAGTAATTTTAATAGCATCATTGAACACAATCAATTATGGCTTCTAGATAATGCTTCTCTTTTCCAAGTCTGATTATGAGCACTTTGTAGGGAGACTCCACATGATCATATCCCTGTTTTCTGGTCTGGGGCCACACATAATAACAACCAGCCCACAAATCAGCATAGGGCTGCCTTGTAAAAAAAAATGCTCCTTTGGCTTTTGGTTCCTTCATCTCTTCAGCAAATCCCACGTTATAGGGGTGATGGTGGGGAGGGCAGGTCTTCTTACTCTTACTTTATTGGGACACATCCTGAAATCTAGATTGGATAAGCAACTTCTCTGAGTATGACAACAATCAAATGGCAGGGCAGGGACTGGAATACAGATGTCCCAAGTAACAACCACGGTTCTTTCTTTTCTGTAGACATTTTAGGGAAGAGTCATGCAACCCTGGTTCCCAAGCCCAAGCTCTCCCACACCTCCCTTCCTACTTCCTGATCTGGCCTTTGACCCCAGCTGTCTTTAGCTGCTGTCTTTTTGGCTTGGAGATGTGCCCATGACCTTGGATGATAGTAATGCTGTCCCATGATTTATTTTCCCAGTGGATCAGAAGACACAATGTGCTCTTGAAAAATAAGCATGGGCTCTATCACTGACTTGTCTTCTCTGGGCACCAGGATGTGAATTCTTAAAGTCCCTCTGCCATTGCTTAAGTACTGACTTAAATGTCATGAGCCTGTTTAGCTGATAATGAAGCCAGAAGAGATGTGCAGCTTTCCTGGGGAAGGTGAGACACTCTTTCCTCTTCTCAATGAATACAGTTTTACTATCTGAAGTTCCTCCTCGAACTCCCACTGTCAACCCCTAAATGTTTCCAATGTGACACACAGAGACTCTGGAGTTTCCAGACTTCAGAGCTTAAGTGGATGCTTTTCAAAGTCCTGGAGAAACGGGCCACTCATTGGGACCAGCACTGCATGCCTGACCCTCACCATGGCAGGCTGGATTGGCTGGCAGTAGACAAAAGCAGACACTGGGGCCCCAGCCAAGAAAGTGGCTTTATCTTGAAGCAGGAGTTTTGATTCCAGGGTGACATTTACTGGCTACTCATCTATTTTGCCTTTTCTGACCTCAGCTTGAAGAAAAACCACACTCCTTCACTCTTTCCTCCAGGAACTTCAGCCTCCCTGGTCTCTGTTAACTGCCAAGACTCTGAGGCTCCTTGCTTTGGCTCCTCCCCTTCTCCCCACTTCTCCCTACCTCCAACACAGAGTGAGGTCTCCCAAGCCTTCGATGCATCTTCTGGTTCTCAGCACTCTGTTCTGCTGGTCTTTTTCCTTCACAGATTCAAGTCCTGGACTTTCTTGGCAGCTTAGCTCAAATTCCTCCATGACACCCCCCAGATAACTGCTATCCCACCAGTCTTTTCCTTTCCAGGGAGTTCATTTGAGGATGTTACTGCATTTGGTTGTAACTTTATCCTTACAGTGCTTCTTTCTTTCATTTTTCCTGCTCAGGTAGCAAGTGTCAAAGTAGGCTGTGAACTACTCAAGGTCAGGAGTGTTCCTGTGACCAAGGACAGTGCAACCATTGATTGCTTGATGGCTTGAATTTGTTAAGAATTTTGGACTCTCCCTGATTTAACTATAGCACTCCTAACACTACAATAGCTCAGATGAGAGATTATGACAATGCTGGTCATGGAGTGGAGAATAAGATGTCCAGAGATTAGCACAGATACTGCTTGGAGTTCATGGCTATTGGGGATTAGAGGAGGGCAAAGTCTAGAATTATGTGGGCTTTCGTATTCATTTAGATAGAGAATATAAGGAGAGGAATGTGTGTGTCTTCTCTACAGGTGTGATATATTATGTGTGTGAAGGGGACTATGGAGGTGAGACACTCCATTTTGGAAGGTTATACTTGTGAGGATGTGCAGTCCAAACCCTGTCTTGGACCAGGGCAGGTAAGGTTCAGGCTCTGACCTAAGCAGCTGTAGACAGGGAGAGACTCCTAAGAGACTCTAGTTTCTTCCGTGAGTTTTCCAGGAGAAGAGCCAGAGCAAAGAGCCCAAGCCAAAGCCCTTCGTAATAATGAGAGTTAAGGCAAGGGAATCAGTGCAGTGTAAGCTCACTAGAATCTCTCTGAATCCCCATGTAGATCACCTTTGGTGGGCTGATCACGGGCTACTAGCCTCTGAGGTCGATCTACCTATCTATCTATCTATCTATCATCATCATCATCATTATCATCATCATCATCATCATCATCATCATGGCTTTTTTCTTGAGACATCAGCCACATTGGTTTTAATCTTATTAAAAGATGAATTAAGGGCTGGAGATTTAGCTCAGTGGTTCTGCCTCCTGCCTCACAAGTGCAAGGTATATATCTATATATATATATATATACACTTGGGGAAATAAATGTTATTGGATTTTACAGTGTCTTTTAAAATTTTTTTTATTATTTATTTATTTATTTATTTGGTACCAGAGATCGAACTCGGGTCCTTGTGCTTGCAAGGTAAGTGGCAAAACCACTGAGCTAAATCTCTGGCCCCAGATTTTACAGTGTCTTAAGAACACATACTGTAAAACATGTCCAAGAATTTTTATTCTGCTATGTTCCATCTTGGATGGGATATAGTTCTTTTAATAAGACTGAGTTAAGTAACCATTTCTTCTTTGAGCCTAGTGATTGAACTTAAAGCAACTCAACAATTATTTCTTTTAACTCACTCTACTTTTATATTGAAGAAGACATTGTTATATGGGCAGAAGGAAAAAATGCATAAGGTTTAAATTTGATAGGAATTGGGGATTTGGGGGGACACTGCCGAAGTGTGGTATAGAAAAACCCACACTTGCTATGGGCTAAGGCCAAGTCTGTTAGTGGACAGGGGAGGGAGGAGTTCAGCTCAGTGGCTCCCAGGTGGGGAAGCTGATGCTGTAATTTGGTACTATAGGCAATGGCTGTGGAACTCCTAGGATTTCCATGTGTCAGAGTTTGAGTACCTGAATTACAAATGACACCTCCTTGTACTCACTTTTAGATTCCTCTGATGCATTGTAAATCACCCTCCTGAAACTTTTCAGTTCTCTGAGCAAAAAGACCCTGAGATGTGGGAATGTCACCACCAGCTGACCTAACAATCTCTTAAATACAGAAGCCAATGGCTCAAGAGTGTTTGTATCAGTTTCATGTAAAAGAGCAAAAAGTTATGAACAAGCAAGATAACCAGGCCTGGGGAGCCAGAATCATGTCCTCATTGTTACTCCGCAGTCGAGGAGTGTTTCATGTTACAGGCAGAGAGAAGACCAAGTGCTGGGGGAATGTTCTCTAGCTCTTGGGCAGGGGACCCTTGAAGTCATGCCGCTTGGTGTGCTCTCTGCTGTGCAGTACCTTGTGCCCCCACACTTGATGATGCTTTTACACACAGAGGCTGTGCTCAGGCCCCCAACAGCAAAGTGTTAACCATATGCACAAGAGCCTGCTGTGGAAGCAGGACCCTGATCCTACACGTACAGTAGCAAACTCCTGCATGGCTACTGCAGTTCTTCAGCTCATTGCCCCGGCCAGTTCCTTCTCTGCACAGTATTTCCAAAAGGATGGTGTTATGAATTAGCTCTGAAATGGTCCCCAAGCCTCGTATGTTTGGAAGGTGATTGGATTATGGGGAGTGGTACAGTGGCTTGCTGTTGAAAGGTGGGATGGTCAGAGGAGATGGGTTCTGGGGGTGTGGTCTGGAAGAATTTATCCCCTCGCCACAGGTCCTTCCTCTCTCGCTGCTTCCTGTCTGCCAGGACATGAGCAGCTTATTCTCCCATACACCCCTCTGCCGTGCTGTCCTGCCTTGGAACTAGCTGACTATGACTGAAATGTGGACCAAAATAAACCTCTCCTCTCTTATGTTGCAGTGCTGTGTATCTTGTCCTGGAAACAAGGAACATGACCAAGGTAGACGAGCTGTCTATCACTCCAAAGTGCTTGGCTAACAGAGTTACAGCCAAGGGAAGACTCTCTGAGCCCCAGTGGAATCTGCTGAAACCGTTCCAACACCTCCCTGTGACCAAAGCCCTGTGTCCTCAGTTGCTGTAGTCTTTCCCTTGGGCGCTGAGCCACTCCCTGGAACTTTGAGCTGTCATGTGCAGCCCCAGCTTTCTGAGGCTGCCCTCAATTGCTGGGGTCTCCAAGCTTCCAGCCTCTATCTGACAGATCATGGCTTCCTTTTGTAGCTGAATTAACTCTTCCCTGGTGAAGTGACTCATTAGTTTTATACCTCAAAGTTCCCTTTCTTTATAAATTTACAAATAATCTGGCCCCCTTACATTATAAAAATTATAAAAATGAAGACTATTATAACCTGGAAACTGTAGAAAAAATACAAAAGCAGATAACGTCATGAAAAAAGGATACACATTTTAAGTAGTGCCTTCTTATATCCATAAAAATCGTGTGCACATGCAGATGAGGAGGGCTACAGGTGATGAAGAAATGTAAATGTGATTAGGAAGTGGGATTTTGGTTGTCATAATTTCCTCTGATCTTTTAAGTATATTTCCATCATAAGTGAAAAAAGATATCTTCACCTTCAGATCATGAGCTCCAATAGGCGCTGAGGGGGCAGTCAGTCCATCTGGGTCAGAAAACGTGGGGTAGAGCACTGTCCATGACAGCCTTCCTTGGGTTCCAGCTCTGTGATTGGAAGTCTCCACTTTCTATTTAAACACAAACCTCTTGCCCTGCCCATGCCTCCCTGGAGGGGTCGCAGGGTCTTTGGGAGCCTAGTTTGCAAACTCCACCAAGGGAAACTCTGAAGGGTTTGAGGTCAGGGTGGGAGGAGGTTATTCTGCTTCAGATGCTCAGCTCTGAGCTCTAGGGGAGATTGCGCTGGAGAAGTGACAGGAGCTCCAAAGAGGAAGTAAAGGTTTTCATGGAAAGGCCCCATTCATCCAAAAGTTTTTCCTGATAGATTCTTCTGTTATTCAGCTTTCTCTGCCTTCTCCATGGCTCTCTCTCTAAGCAAAGAACCTTTTATTTACTTACTTGATCAAGTGAGGTAATGTCAGTGAAAGTGCTTTGTAAAGTGCAGAGGGCTGAGCAATGTAGAGGGTAACTCAAGTTTATTTCACTAGCACCTACATCAAAGGCTCCAGCAAAGACGTTCGTTCATAAACCAGTTAATACCATAAATGTCTGACATGGGGCTCCTTACTGTGGTAGCTGGAAAGTCAGTTATGCAAAGTAAAAAACAGACTTCGGGTAGAAAATCACTTTAGCACCTTAAAGGTTTGAGCATATACTGATTATCAGGGTGCAGGGTGAGTGTGGAAGATACAGAGATCAGGGACTGGGCCTCTGTTTGGTGCTTACTGGCTGAGACCCACTTCTTGCTTCTGGGTAAGATTTGCGACTCACAAAACTCGGTTGAGATACTCAGTTCTTCCGATGTGTTCATCACAGTTTCATTCAAAGACTATCAATGGAGAGTGAGTCACAGCAGGTTACAGATTACTTGAGCACAGCAGGCAAGCTGAGAGCTGGGATCCAGCTGAATGCTGGGTGGGAGGTGTCTGATGTTTGTGGTTTGTTTCCCATCGAAAGGTCTGGTTGTCCTTGGAAGTTATAAAAACACATTCTGGAGTGGGTATCCCCAGTTTTCAGAGAATTTCATATCTTATGCCTAGCAAGCAGGGAGGATGATATCACAACATGACAGATAGATGAGGTCAAAGACAAGAATAAGAGTCAGTAAACACAGCCAGGGACCAAGATTCTGCAGGGAGAGAGTTTGGCCTCACTGGATGCGTATATGGCCTCAACCCACAAAAGCGATCACAGAAATCTAATTCAAGTGCTTTTCATGGGTCTGAGCATGTAATGACTCCTCACATAAAGGGATACCCCGGAGGAGAAAAACCAGGACGAAGTACTTTATTTTTATGCATTGTAGGTCCTCTGACGAAGAAAGCCTAGGAAGTTAATGGGGTTGGTTAAACTTAAATTGTGGGTAGGAATTACCCACAGATCAGAATATTACCTTATGATTCAAATTCTCTCGTGTCCTGCTATGGTAACTGGGATGGAATTTTGATGGATATGGCTGCATTCTGATATGTTTCATTTCATGTCATTATAAGGCCATGTCTGTGCTTTGTATGTGATGTAATGTATAATAAAATAATGAGAAATTACATGTAATCTGGTTCCATGTGTCTACACGGCTAGCTAATACAAGTTGGTATGCAAATGTATACATATATAATATGAAAATGAAAATTAGGAAAAGTTAATCAAATAGGAACAAAGTTAAAGTTGAATTTATTATGCTTTATAGTAGATTCACCTATTTCCATTTGTCCTTCTTAGCAGCCATTGCTGCCATTGCTGACCATGGAAGAGTTGGGTCATTAAATTCACTCAAAGATTATTGAGGACTAGCTGTGACAGCGCCACTAGATGATTTCACACCCATGCAAGTCATTGCCCTTGCCCTAAGGAATTTATTGGTTGTGAATTCTGGAGCTTGCTGCTGATTTTAAAGCATGTTGCATAGTTTGAGTAACCAGAGTTAGTAGAGGGATAAATCTAGATGAGAGGACATTGGCGAAGGGAGAGAAGAGAATGAGGAAAAGATGGCTAGGTAGCCCAATCTCTGCCTAGGAAGGTCTGGGAGCATCACACATTTTGAGACTTTTTCTTAAGTGGCATATTGAGAATCGAATGCAGGGAAAGAAGCAAAAATAATGCAAATGTGCAAATATATGTCTAGTAAAATTGCTGAAAAGTGTTGGAAATTTGGTCCATTTCTAGACTTGCATCTCTCAACTGTCCTCTGGGATAGAGATGAGTTAGGGTGAGGATGGAAGTTTGGTCTTGAGATACTGGGGAACAGAGGCCAACACCATTCTCAAAGTGGTACCGAGGACCTCTCATTCCTTTGAGTGTCTTTTAGAAACATCTACCATAGGTAATATTTCATTTAAAAGACCTTTTAATGTTTTTATTATTCCTTTCTTTTTTTTTTTTTTTTGGTACCAGGGATCGAACTCAGGACCTTGCGCTTGCGAGGCAGGCGGCAGCACCGCTGAGCTAAATCCCCGGCCCTTTTATTATTTATTTTGAAACAGCCTTGGCGACAGAAAAGTAATGACCCTAAAAGTTTATAAACTGTCATAGACTGAGAGAGAGAAACAGAAAATCCACTCACCAATCCTCCACCGTGCCAGGTACAGTGTGTGTGAGATCTGGTTCAATCCTTGTAATTACGTATGTGGCATGTATGACATAGGTGTGCATTATTATCTCCTTTTTCTAGATTAGACATTAATGAGGACCTCAGCCAAGGCAGAATGCATGGGTGGACAGGCTGAGAGCCACACTGTCAGACACGATGCTCGGTCTAATCGGCTGGTTGCTGATGGAGGTGATCGTTGGGCTGGTGTGGATCTTGCTATGCTAGGCATCAGAAGAAATGCCTGGTAAAAACAAATTTATCTGAAATAAACATCACAATATTATGTTTTAAAACTCATGTATAAAAATTCAAATATAGAGTACACATATAATTTTCCCCTTCTTCTTAGGTCTCTTTGATTTTAAAACTGCTATAACAATCACAGTCAATTTTAAAGTGTTGATGATAACAATACCACCCTGAATTTTTATACAGACTTTTTCTTCCAAGGACCTTGAAGTGCTAAAAGTGTTGTCATCCATATAGGCAAACCTCGAGAATATCTAATTTAGCAAATGTCAGTGATAAATTCTGCTGGTGCCATTCTCCATGTCTTTGAATATATTAGAACGACCTGGAAATAAGAATGTTTATTCTACAGCAATTGACTGCTGGTAATACAGTTAGTTGGTATAATTCCACTTGTATTTACTGTTTATCTTTTAAATAGCTGTTGGGTTTTTAAAAAAAATCTGTCATATTTGCTCTTTATTTCTAAAGAGGTAAATGTTACTCATTTTCTAGTGTCTTCTCCAGGTGGTCTTTACCTAACTCCATCCTTGATACTGCTGAGTACATGTTCATGAACCAAATGGGAAGAATTGCAATTAGAATTTTGGGGGCCCCAAGCCACAGAGATAGTTTCTGTGCGGAGAGGAAGCGGGGTGAGCGTGAGGTCTCATGAAGGTGTGGAAGACCTTGGAGCACCTGGTCACCCAGCAGCCCTGCCCACATTGTCAGCATTTCAATCTTTGCTCTTTATTTCAATGTCCAGACTTCATTAGCGAAAACTAAACTTGGTCCACAATAGCAGCATTATGTTTAAGAGTCAGTTAAGGGCCGGGGATTTAGCTCAGTGGTTCCGTTGCCTGCCTTGCAAGCACAAGGTCCCGAGTTCGATCCCCAGTACAAAAAAAGAGTCCGTTCACTCCTAGACAGTGTTGTTAAATGGAAAGATGCAGATACAGGATCCACTGGGGCTCGGGAGAGAGCGCCAGGTGGCCTGGGCCTGGGCATGCGTTCAGAGCCAGTTTCAAGCTGCCCCTCTGGCTGCCTTCTCCTCCCAGGCACGGTGGTCCGGGTGCTTCCTCCTTCCCAGCTCAGTGTACCTGCTCCGTGCATCTTGTTCCTTGCTGCAAATCCCTCGCAGACCCAAAGCATCTCTATTCTTGAAGCTCCGGCTTCGATCACTCCACTCGCAAACCACCCCTCATTCCCGGTGTGTGGCCAGCACCCAGGATGACAAAAACCTCAGCCGTACTTGTGAAGCAGCTGTCTGTGTCTGTGTGGGAGGGAGGCTGGGCGAAGCCTCAGTCCAGGCTGGGTCTGAAGGTGGAGCACTTGTGTGAATGACATTTGAGACCGGGATCACATGCAGAGGAACTTGGCACCTGAGGGCCTGGGGAGGGCCTGGTCTGCAGGGGTCTGGCTGAGCCCTGCTGGCTTGTTCAGCAGGCTCACAGACCACCAAGGAAACTGAAAATGGCCCTTAGGATGAGTCTTCAGTTGGAATAACCCAGGGCTGACTGGTGTCCCACACCCTCACTGATATTCCCCTTGCCAGCATCTGAAGTCACTCATGATGTTTAAAAGGAGGGCACACGTACACAGGGCAGAGGACCTTCCTCCGCGGTGTCCTTGCCAGCACAGCCTGGGCCCATTGTAGATCCACGGTTATAAGCCACAGAGGAGCGGGGAATGTGTCCTGCAACATTCCAGAGCATTAGGATGTCTGCTGTCTTTGGATGTTAATCGTGAGCTGGGACCCTCCGTGTAAAGCTGGGTCATCCTGGGCAAACTGTGTCACCCGACCCAGAGGGAGCCACATATGACCAGGGTCCACAGCCTTCAAGCCTCTCTACCTACAGCCACCTAGGCCTCTGTTCTCTGTCCTGGTCACTGCAGCTCCGTCTGCATCGTCCCATGGGAGGGAGGAGGAAGTGGGAGAGGGAGGGGCCTCCAGCAAGTGCCCTGGGGTGGGTGGTTGGAAGGTGTTCCCGCGTCTGCTCTCTTTCCAAGGACCCGTGCCCTGGCTGGCAGTGCTGTGTGTGCTGTGTCGCCCGTTCTAGGATCGCAGCCAGACGCTGGGCGCAGGGGCCCTGGCCCTAAAAGGCTGTGAGCTCCTGAGCTGACCCACCCGGAGCTCGTGAATGCCCCCACTCATAACCACAGCAGAGGGTCCTCTCTGAAGCCCACTGAGTGCCCACCCAACCTCTAAGGCAGCACCCAGCCTTCTCCCCAGAGCACCCTCTGCCCCTGGGCCCCGAATGCCAGCAGCACAGGGGTGTTCACGTTGCTGGAGTCATTTTCCAAATGAACAAATTGTGTTTTCTTCTTCGTTGAGTCTGATATTTGAGCCAATCTGTGCAACAATTTCTTCCTCTTTGTTTTCCTGACCCTGAGCGCTATTTCAGCCCTGCTGTAATTACTGCCTCCCCTGCCACTCTGAGTGTGACGCAGTCAGCCACAGGAGCGATTCAGCCTCTCAGGAAGGGAAAGAGGACCCAGTTCCAGGCCAGGGCTCCCTTTCAGATGCTTTTTTCAGTGTCGAGTTAGAATTTCTCTGGGTCATGTGTGAAACTGGTCTGGAAGGTGCTCGCCTGTACTGTGCCCATCTGCGTGGTACTCACCTGTGCAGCGCACCTGGGAGCCCACCTGTGCACACCCAGGGCTCACCCGTGGCTTCTGCTCCCTCCTTTACAAAGTGCCACCCCCCAGAGGGTGTGGGGACAGCAGCACCCTATGAAATCCTAATCTCAAGTGTCAGACCCATTGTCGTTGCTCTCCTTGCATTTGTCAACATTGCGTCTCTGTCCTTGGCCTGTGAAGGGAGCAGAAGGTTCTTCATGTTAGAAAGTAGACTCCTTCTGCGGACAAAGAGGTGAGGCCAGGTCTGAAGGGCCCAGGGCTGGCAGAGGTCCTCCCGAGCATGTTGACCCCACCTTCTGCATTGTCCCCAGAAACTACCTGCTTAGTACTCACTCCGTATTCTATCAATCTGTCTGTGAGTGCCCACCCCCAGCCCACCGCCTGCATATTTATTAAGCACTTAGTCCATTTGTGGTTCTTGTAAGCGGAATTACCTTCCTCCCCAAATTTATGTGCTGGACCTCTAGCCTCCAGTCTCTCAGAATGTGACTGTTTGGAGATAAGACATTTAAAAAGATACTCAGTGTAACAACGAAGTCATGCAGGGCCCAATCCAGGAGGACTGGTATCCTCCTATGGAGAGCAGATTGGTACAGAGACAGTGGCAGAAAAAAGACAATGGAGGATATGACAGGAAGGATGGCCACGAAATAAGCCAAGGAGCCAGACCTCAGCATGAACCGGACCCACTGACCCCGTAACTTTGGCTCTCTAGCTTCCAGAACTGTGAGGAAATGAATCTCTGAGGTTCATTCACTCAGCCCGTGGCACTACGTTACTTTCCTAGCTCCTGGGAGCAGACTGATGAACAGAGACTTCTCAAGTTGTTCAGAGGCTGCTAAGGGACCTGAGAACCACAGAAGCCCAAGCCAACCTAGTTGGGTGGACAACTCCCTGCCTGCCCTCCCTTCCCAACATTCAGCAAAGCATGCGGTGGGAGTGCCTGGAGTGAGCCAGGCACCTGGTGGCCTCAGCAGGTCCCAGCAGGATCGTGTGGCCAGTGGCATGTGGCTGTGGGTGGACTTTCCTGGTCAGGACAGACAGGAGACTCCCAGGGATACTCTGGCGACATGCCGAGGGGCTAAGACAACGAAGCAAAACCATTTACAAGTGTGTGATCATAGATTACACTCCCAGGCACGCTGGCTCCGTGAACACAGCTCATGTTTCTGACATTAACAGCAGAGGTTTGTCACAGGTTTGGGCTCTGAGTGATCTGCCACTGCACACGGAAGCGTAAGAAACCAAGGCCTGCCCTGCCCTGCCCTTGGGGCACCTGTCCTTGCCCGGGACAGCTGGGAGTGTGAGTGGCCAACGGAGCAGCTCAGAGCAAAGCTGCTGCTCTGGGAGGTCAGCACTGAGGAAGATCAGTGTGGGCTACAGCAGTTCATTTAAGCAGCAATTAGTTATAATTAATCAATTATGTAATAGAGTAGTACTTAATTATTTACTGGCTCATTCACTTTTCCGACTGCTCACGAGTGTCAGCTTTGTTTCCCCAGCCAGAGCCAACGCTCCTTGAGAACAGGGCTGGGCCCCTCCACTGTTGTTCCACCCAGCCAGGTTGGAGTCACCACTGAAGAGCAGCAATTCATGAAAACTGTGGAGGCAATGGCCTGGAGGTCAAAACAGCTCGATTCTGACACCGTCAGAAAAAGTGAGGAACCAAGTGGGCCTGCAGCAGTGGCACGGGGAAGGGCTGAGTGGGTGCAGTAACGCACATGCGCTCAGTGTGTGGTGCCAGCCGTGTCATCCAGGAGCTGCCCTGGGGTGGGGACGCAGGCTTTGCTGAAGCTTCCTGAAGGTCCTAGGGGGACCTGCTGACCCGACCCCCATCAGCCCTACTCTGAGACTTAGCCTGTGAACTCAGGCAGAGAGCAGTGAATTCAGCCGCAGGAGCTATTGGGGCTCTAATGGTGTTATTCTCTGGGAAGAAGAGCTGCCTCATTGACGCCAGTGAGGAAATCAAGGATAATGCACTGAAGGACTTCCTGAAAATGAGTGTAGAGTGTCTCAGAATCTCAGACTTCTGGGAGACAGGCACTGTTTGGCTCAAGCCATATGGCAGCCAAATGAGTCTCAGGCTCCCGAGAGGAGAGACTCCCACAGTTAATGCCTAATGGGATCCTGAGCTTTGCGGGGAACCCGAACAGGGTGACCTCTTAAATTCCAGGTTTCCATAGCTGGCTCAGGTCTGGCTCATTTGTGGAGAACGATGATGCCCCCTCTCCGTGAGGTCAGCGGCGTTATTACCTGTATTCACAAATGGGGCAGAACACCCAAGACTCGCAGACTGATTGCTTTCATTAACTTTAATTGGATTCCTTCGCACTTGGAAAGAGAAGTGTAACCGAGGTTTAATTGGAAGAGCATCTCAGACCCAGGGTGACACAGGATTGTAAACATTAAAAGTGCTGCAGCTGTGTTGGTGGAAAGTGTTGAAGCCACTTACGGCATGTGTAAGACTAGCTCACAGAAGACTTGAGGTTTTTTGGAAGTTCTGGGTGTGTCAGATTTGGGAATTGTTTTGGGGTCTGTTTAGAAATAAAGCAGTGTGAAATCCGATGTTTACAAGTGAAATTATAGAAGAGATCAGACACATTCCGCTGTGTCCTGTGCCCAAGGAAATGTACACAAGCCAGGAGACTCGGCGTGGGTCATTCTGTGAGCTGGCCTAGGGCAGCCCGTGAAGTTTTTACAGCTGGATTCCACATTGCTAACCTTTCTCTCAATTGTTTTACAATTATTGTGGTTTTTTGCCTGGGATGTACATCTCTTGTTTTTCTACATGGTAAACTTTCATTCCACCTTCAGCACCTGACCTTTATATCTTTGCTGTGATGCTCTGGCCAATAGTTCTTTTGTTTTTTTGTTTTTTTGTACCAGGGCTCGAACTCAGGACCTTGTGCTGGTGAGGCTGGTGCGGCACCACTCAGCTAAATCCCTGGCCCTTGGATTTGGAAGGGTTGGGCAGGTTGCTCAATGCTCTGTGTTCCCGCAGAACGCTGTTCTTACAATGAGCTCTCAAATCATTCGGGTTGAGCCGGAAAGGTGAGGGAAAGGCTCACAGATTCAGGATTCCAAATTATAGTTAAAACACAGTTATTTGGGGGAGGAGGAGGATGAGTTTCTTAAGGAATTACATTAGGACCTCGATGCTCAGTATACATTTGTTAATGTTTGAATGCGCGGTGCGGATCGATGGCCCCAGGCCTATTCACGTCTTGGTTGGGACTCTGTCAGCCCTGTGGAGCGCTATCCTTGTGGAGGTGCATTTTCCCCTTCAGCCCACCCCAAGACAGCCTGAAGAATCCCAAAGAGCCCATTGCACCTAGGCTGCCTTAGCCCATTCTTCCTTCCATGCCCAGCCCTGAGCAGCATGCCTGGCAATGAAAGGTCTCCTAGGTAATGTTAGCCTGCCACACCCTGCATGCTGTTCTCTACTCTGTACTGCACTTTCCGCTTTAGAACCCATGCCTCCTTTTCTCTGGAGTGGCGACGTCTGACTCCTCCTGGGGCGGAGTTTCAGGCAGACATGCTCCTGGGGGAATCACCAAGGCCTATATGGAGGCGACATGGCCACTAAATCATTTCATGAATTACCTAGTCATCGTGTCCATGCGCCAGAAGGTGTGATCTTCCTACACACCCTGCATTCAATTTTCGAAGAAAAGTCTTAAGCGTGTTTCTCCACTTAGCCCTCCGCGAGCCCACTTTCATCTCTCTGCACTCTGGGGGCTCCTTGGCTGACCAGTGGCTAACCCATGAGGCAGAAGAGGGCTCAACACTCACCTTCCAGAGATGTGCTGAGCGCCCCTCCTGGGGGCCAGCATACCTTAGTGCAAAGTGCACACACAGGTCACTGGGAAGACCTGCTTTCCCCTGCAGAGTTCTTTGATTTCAAAACCAGTCTGATTGATATGAAGAAATAAGATGTCCTTTCGGATATTTTTAAAAAGGAATTAACTTTTCCAGCCAGACTCAAACTGGTGGCTCAGATGGCAGATCCTAGATGAGAAGAAAGATCCAGCTCGCTGGGCAGAGGAAAAGTGGACACAGGTGCTCACTTCCTCTGCCCCGAACACTGGCAGATCCACCCATGCATGTGGGGACAGGCAGCCACTGGGCACAGGGAACACAGCTGGTGGCCATTGAGATATGCCATAGCTGCAGAATATACACAGCACATTTCAGAGACCGCGTACAAAATTACATGTGAAATATCTTCATAATTATCTTAATAATGTTTATATGTCTCACATGGTAAAATGCTGGTGTTCTGAATATACTGAGTTAAAGAAAATATACTATTAAAATGAATTTCATCTGTTTCATTTTACTTATTTGTAATTATGACCACTGGAAAATGTAGTGTTTTGTGTGGCTTGTGATCTTTTGCTATAGGCTCGTACTGGTGTGAATCATCTGATGTACAGGGAGGTGAGGGCAGCTGAGAACACCGAAAGATGAAGGCTGATCTTGAGCTGACATGGGCTCTTAGGAAGCTATTGAGGCCGGAGACAGGAAGTACTTGCTGTGTATCTTCTAAGGACGCACATCTTCAGTACCTTGTCCTGCAGTCCACTGAGGTACAGTTTCCTCCAGAGCATCAGTCCCCTTTTCAGACCATGTAAGACGAAGCACATGTTTTTAGGAGGGGTTGGGCCTCTTTAGGACCCTGGTCTGGAGGAGGGCTGAGTTGATCCTGATCCGCCAACTTGGGCTCCGTCATCTTGAGACTGTTGCCAGCTGGGTTTCCTTCAGTACCACATCCATTCATCAGAATTGCCAAGCTGGTTCTCTGCTGCAGAGTGGGTTTGATGGCCACAGAATTGGTGAGGACCTGAGCACTATGAGATAAAGGGTGGGCTGTGCTTCTGGGCCATCAGTGCAAGCAGGAAGGCTTACTAGTAAGGCTCTACACACCGCACAGTTTCCACCCCCTTTGTGAATGGAATTGACGAATCTCTTAGAAACATCTGACTCAGAAAAACCTCTCCTTTGGGGCCCTTGCCTTGTTCTTTGTCTTGATGGCCATGGTTTTACCTCTATGCCATGAACACAGTCTGTGTTTCCTGCTGGTCCGTGTGTGCTAACGTGTGCCAGGAAAGTCATTCTGAGACTCCTTGGTCTCACCAGATGTGGCTTCTCAGGGTCATATTTACATTTTTTCTTTGTCAGCTGCATTTGGTCAACTCTTCTGGTGCTGGTCCTTACTCAGGCAGAAGTAAAAAGTTTCCTTTTCTAAGTGGTAGCCTGATTTACTTATTTATTGTTTTGACGCAGGTTCTTGCTCAGTTACTCTGGAGGAACTCTAACCTCCTCATTGCTGTGGGATTTAGAAATGCCTGTCATCCCCTACCTTTTACAGGGTCTTTTGCTTTGCTGCAGCAGAGCCATAAGTTCTGCAGTCAGCCCTGGATTTGGATGGAAGGAGAATAACTTCTAGATTGAGTAGATCTGAAAAAAATTCCCCTCTACTGCAAAGAAATCATCATCACAACCATCCTTACTGGATTCTAGGCATATGACACAGGCAGTTGGCACCCAAGATATTTTTGGGGGAATTCTGATAACCTTTGTATTAAAACAGTCTTTGCTATAGATCTTTTTTTTTTTTTTTTTTTGGTACCGGGGATTGAACTAGGGACCTTGTGCTTGCAAGGCAGGTGGTGGAACCACTGAACTAAATCCCTGGCCCTGCTATGGATCTTTTGCAAATATCCCAAAGCCCAACAGTGTAGGCATCAAGCCCAGTAGAACTGTCCATGACAGAGGCCCGAGTGAGTCATGGACACTAAGTGTGATTAGGTATTCTTTTCTTTTCTCCTGCTCAGGCAGCCTTTAGTGCACTAAATGCTAAAGAGACAAAGAAACACTTGATACGCAATTCAAAATAAAAACTAACACTAAACTTTAAAACGAGTCTATGAAGTTTCAACAAAATTCTCCATGATGATTACTTGGATGGATTTTGAAGTACTGCAAATATCAAGTTCTTTCAAACACACATTTTGGTGCTTCTGTTTGGTCATTGCCCTCGTGATGGCTTAGACCAGTGGTGGTGAAACTTTTAGCGCTTTCAATGATACAAACAGCCTGGGGTGGCACGAATGCCATACGTAGTGTGGCCACCCCTGGCTTAGACTGACGACGGGGTGCTTCTTGGAGCTGTGAGGCAGGAAGTGGATTGACTGAGAAGGACTGGCGTCCAGAGGGCACTGAGATCTCCCTTAGGTCTCCGGCTCCTGCATTTCAGAATTCCTGTCCTTGCAGTTACGGCCCTCGGTGTGCTCTTCCTTTCTCTGGGTTGTTATTTGTGCTCCCCCTCAGAATATCAGCTATGTATCCAGTGCTCACAGAGGGCAGAGGCTCAGTCTAGCGTGACCAACACCCTTATTTTAGAGCACGGCATTCAACCTTTTGGCTTGTCTGGGCCTCCAAGTATGAAGAGGCAGTGTTCTGGGCTACACGTGAAATCTATAATAGAGTTATGTATGTAAGTTACAAATGTCCCTTTTTCTTTATATAACTTATTAAATTACATAATAACACAATGCAAGTTTAATGATTAAATAAGACAATCTACATGTCTGCTTGCTATCAATAAACACCTGTCTTCGGGAGCATGCGCACATGGAAGTGGCTGAAACACTGGTCTCAGTAGTGGCTGTTTACTCACTGAGCCTTGCAGGCACTAAGTCTGACACAAGCGGGTTGTGACTGGACTGTCGTGGCCAGCAGTGTGCCCCTACACAGTGCTCTGTTGTCACTTACACGGCCCAGTTGAGCATGGAGCTATGAAAAATACATCTGAAGAGCACCCAGTAATGTTAACGGCTTGCCTTGAGGGCCATAACACTGGCTCTCTAGGCGGCTTGGGCCCGCGGAGGTGGACACATCCATGTCAACGACAAAAGCCCACAGGGAGCTGGCCATAGGCCAGGACCAGGTCCCGCGCAGCCTCTCCTCAGCACCGACTGCGTCTCTCCTTGAACAGAGCTCGGCATATGGCACGGTGCAGCATGCCCCTGCTGACTGGAGGGAGGCCTCAGTGAATGATTTCACCCATAATGGTTTCAAACCAGACCGCATCCTTCTCAAGCACGCTTTGGGATAGCCAGACCTTTTAATATTTTTAGTGGTAGCATAAATTTCTTGAAATGATAATAGATGCCAAATATTTATCTACTGGATTTTGAGAGCAGCATCTTTCATCCTAAAACCTCAGGGTGCATTCAAATAAAATTACAAATAATTAAAATCTTTTGAAAAAACCATATAAACCTTAAAAACAAAAATGATATTTTATGGTTAATAAAGCTAGAATATAGACATGATTATAATGCTATCTAACCGTGTATGTAATTATTACATAAATAATATATAATCATCCTAATAAACCATGTAATTTCAACCACTCTTTCCCCTGAAGCTTTTCTATTTATAGGCTTGAGGTGGCGGGTGGTGGGGAGGAGATAGGATGGGAGGGGACTGGGAATTAAGCACAGTATGTGTCTGGGAAGGGCCTGTATGGTTTACTCATTTAAGAGACTCTACATCCAAACTGAATGCAGAAAACCAGCACTGGGCTCAGCAGTGCCCTTTAGGGAATTACTTGTGAGCTTGTTCCTCTCTGCCCTTCATTCGGTCTACCCTCCTTCCCACTCGGTTCCTCATGTCACTTGCCTGCACTCTGACCCACTGGCCTTCCAAACACACACAAGGAGCTCCTTCCTCTTCTCTACATGAGCAACAAATGTCCCTGGAGACCCACTGATTCCCCTGTGCCCATAGCCACCAGCCCCTGTCTCAATGCCAGTCCCTGTGAGACAGATGGTATCTTAGTTACTTTTCTCCTTGCTGAGACAAAATACCTGAGACTCAAAGTTAAAGGAGGAAAGGTTTATTTGAGCTCACAGTTTGTGGAGGTTTCAGCATCGTTGGCTGGCTGCAAGGCAGGGTGGCACAGCAGAGGGACATCGCAGAGGAGAAACAGTCCATGGCATGGCAGGCAGAAAGCAGCAAGCAGCAGCAGCGAGTCTGCTTTTCCCTTTGTCCCATCTTCACTACAAGCCTTTTTGGTTGTGCTGCTTACACCCAGGGTGGGGCTTCTGTCTTCAATAAATCCATTCAGCCACACCCAGAACTCTGCTAATTCTGTTCAGTGGACTAATTTAGTACCACATACACTTAATCCCAGTATCATAGGTCCTAGATCCAGTTGGCTCTGCAAAGCCCCACCTATGTGTGCATGAGGTTTTGGGGAACATCTAGATATGAGCCAAGACAGAAAGGCACACAGTCTTGTAACCTCTGATCAGTTATCCACTGTTGCTCCCATTTAGCCTGCACCTCTTCAAAGGTAGGGACAGCTCTTCTGCCTCTCACTCCCCAGCCCAGATTATCTCTGGCTAGGAAGGGGCTGGTGGGCTGAACACAGCGGGAGGAGTCATCTTGGGGAGGGAGCACACCTATGGCAACAAGTCCGAGTTCCTTTGGGCAATGGTTGTCACAGTGAGTGTGTATCAAGATGGAATTCTCTGTAGGGCTGGTTAAACACTGACTTCTCTTCCTTTCTCCCTCCTCCATCCCCAGGAATTTTGGTGCGTGGGATTCAGGGCCTGATTATTTGCTTTATTAACAAGTTTCTAAGAAAGGATGATAAAGGGATCATGTTTTGAGAACCATTGGTTTAAAGAAAAAATATCTTAGGAGTATAGTTTCAAGGCTGTGTTGTTTCCAACATGAAAATAATAGTTATCTCCTATGGATGTAAGCCCTTTGCTGTTTACAGGGTGCTTGTCAAATGCTGTTCACAACATTCTCATCTAATTATAGAGAGGTTGAAAGACTTGCTCAAAGGCCCTCGCTGACAGGCAGAAGAGCTGGGGCTGGAGCCCAGGCCCTTTCCACCATAGCCCTGTGCCTCCCAGTGCCAGTCCATGACCTCCCCTTTCTCTGTGGATGGGACTTGTCCTGCTGGCAGAATTCTCAGAGAGCTCTTCATGCAATGATGCAGGCAATGGAACAAAATGTTCAATAGCTTCCAGGAGGGTTGATTGCTCCATGGGTGCTGCAGAATCTGCCATCATAGGCTCTTTTCTTTGATCGATAAAGCACTCTTCTCACACTAGAAAGGAAGCCAGGCAATAATTTGCAAGATAAAGCACCCTTAAGTTTGGGTCCGTCTTGGAGACTGTTAACAGCTTTGCTGTCAGGAGACACAATGTACACGGAGCTATTGCTTACTGGTCCTCATTTGGGGGATCTACACAGTGTAGTCTCTCTGACCTCAGGTTCTGGAAGGTTCAGAGATGCTGCTCAAATCATTCACAGGAGTGGAGCAGCAGATTCGTCCTCTAAATCTGCACAGCTGGTGTCCAGGTCCAGGAAGTGTAACTTACACAAGCCTCTCAGGGCCTTCAGGAATGGCCGTATACTGGGAATGCACGTGTCATCAACCTCACTGTCCATTTCAACCTGGATATCCAATTCTGTCCTCAAATACAATCTTTTTCTTTCCAACTACTGTTCACTAAAGTCTGTATTCATTTTTGTAGTAACGTAATCTGTCCCCAACACATTTCTCTGTGCCCTTAGGACAGACACTCCATTCTTGGCAAGCTTTTGTCTAGGTGACCCTGCATTCTAGCTCATGCTGTGATAGCCTCCCTCCACTTTTCCATGGAGCATTCTGAGGTGCTCATGACCCTCCAGGTCATAGTAGCTGCCTAGTTTTCAGATGCTGCGGTGAGAGTCAGGAGGAAGAGAACAGCTGAGATCTAGGTTTTATTTTGTTCTTCTGTTTTTTTCTTATTTGGAAAATACCTGTATTGTGTGTCTCAGAGACATCTGTATTTTCAACAGTGATTCTCGTACTACAGAAAAAATCCAATCAGTAGCTTCTGTGTGAAGAGAGCTTGGGCTGAAAATCATTTGAAATGAACCATCTAGTCTGAGACCTCTGTTTTGGAGGGGATTCACACATTGTTTCTTCAGCATCAATCATGTGTAGGAGTCAGAGGTGGGTTTAATTGTCATGGTTATACTGTCCGATCCCGCCTTTTGTGGCACAATTGAGTGCAGAACTTCATGGATTGGACCATGTCTGTTTTGGGGGCTTGGCTATTCTTGAGGCTCTGCAGGGAGCTGATGATCCTTTCATGAGATGCAAATGGCCTTTGGTGCCCATTGTCCCACAGAGGGTGAGACCCGAGTGACTTACAGCTTGGGAATTGGCCTGGTCCTGAGGTCTTCATCCTGAACACATGTAGGCACTGGGTGCGGGTAGTTATAGATCAATGTAGGGGTGCTGAATACGCAGACCCCAAGAAAAGACCCAAATCAAAACTGGGTTTGTGTTCATTGTGCCTTGTATATCCTGGTCTGGTTATGAATAATTTAGCCTTCCCTAGGCTGAATAGACTATATTTAGCAAGCCCATTTTGCTCATAATACATCCTATCCTTTTATGAAGAAGCATAAAGCATAAGAGAGCTGCTCAGAATTAGGGGTGACTTCTCTTTGTGGGCACAGAGTGCAGGGGTGTCTTCACCTGCAGTCTCATGTCCCCAGCAGGGCATGGGGCAGGGCTGCTCTGTCTGTGCCTGGTGGCTCCTGGCCAGGTCACCTATCTAAGACAGAAGATGGTGGCAAGATCTGAGGATACCAAGGATGCCTGGATAGGCCATCTGCTTGGCAGGAGCTCAGGCTTTGGTCAGGGACTCTCCATGATGACCCTACAGGGAGGAAGCCGGAGGATAAATACCCTGGCTGCACTGCGCTTCTGTTTTCTCAGCTCTGGCTGGTCCTTCCTCCTGACTGAATGCTCAGAATGTTTGAGTTGAGAGAACCCTGATCTAATCCATGCAGATCAGCCTCCAGGGAAAGCAGAGCAGAGGGGATTTGGAGGTGCAAATGGAAGATCTCAAAGCACCCATGAACACCTCCCGTGGAGACAGGTCCAGAGTCTGCTCCCTGCTGGGGTTGCAGAGCCTTTTCCCTAGAAAGCTTTTGTTAGCTTGCAAATATTGGCTTTGAGCTAGTGACACACTTACCCATTAGTAAAAGGTCTGGGATGGCCCAACAGATTGGCTGGATACCGCTTGTCCAGGATGGGACACAGGACAGGTACATTTCATAGGCAGGGTGACAACACACGTGCTGGCCCAGCCTTGGAGCGACTGGCTCAGTAAGAAGCAGTCCTGCTCTGGCGCTTTGTGTGTGGAATTGCTCTGGCCATGTGAGTGGTGGGGGAACCGAAGGGCTGTGGATATGGAAGACAGAATCACTGGCCTTCTTTTGGGATATGCTAGAGGCAGATACTCGATCCCACTGCTGATTGCCAAGGTCTCCCATGAATTTATTGCCAAGTCAGGTTATTAGAAGGTGGAGCATGTAAATAGCAATGCTGTGAAAAATCATTAAGATGCTCAACAACTGCCCAAAAGCCTATTTAAATGTTGGGTGGTAAGTACAAGAGTGTTTGCTAAATTGTTTTCTGGTATTTTCAGCATGTTTGAAATGTATCACATGTAAAAGTAAAACAAGTTTAAAAAATCAGTTTAATGCATAGTCTGTCCTTCCTGTGTTTCGGGAGGAGGGAGGGTCAACAGAAATGAGAGAGGAGAGCTCAAAAGGAAAGAGCTCCCTTCCCCTTGTTTGCTGGACGGAACTTGGAGAGGGGCAGATAGGTCCCTGGCTTCCTCTGTTCTCCCTTCCGCAGTCCCTCCGGCTCTCACCCCACCCTGCCAGGCAGGGCTCTGAGGACAGAGGTTCCTGCTTCTCTCTTCACAGCTACCCTGTGGCTAGTCTTGGGAAGTGCTTAGAAAGTGTTTCCATTTCTTGGTGATGTGCAATAAGTGATCTTAAAACGCAGTGGCTTCTCATACCCACTATCCGACTGCCTCATGCTTCTGTGGCTCAGGAGTTTGGGGAGGGCAAAGTGGCAACAACTGACTGCTCGTGTGAGCCCTGATGTCTGGTCCCACGTGGCCAGGGACTGGCAGGGCCATGGCAGTGGTGTCAGGCCTTTGGGGCTCTGGTTCTGGTTACCAGCTGGGCTCTCTGGTTCTCCTCTTTGTGGCCTCTTCACTGGGCTGTCTTAGCCTCCTTGCAGGATGCCACCTCAGAGAAGTTTCACTGTGACATAGTCCTGCCTTCCCCAGAGGGAGCGGAAGTGATGGCTCCTTCTGACCTTGAGACCAGTAACTGCGGAGCCGCCCTGCCACAGGCCATGTTGACCAAGGCAAGCCCTCGGGTGAGCCTGTACCCCAGGGGAAGGAAGGAGATGTCACCTTCTGATGAAGGTGGCTTGTGTGTCACAGAGGGGGAAGGAATCGATGGTGGCCATCTTTGGAAACCATCTTTCCTGTCAAGGAGTCAAGAGGACTGCAGTTTACACTGAGATGAATAATTAATAGGTATTTTTAAAAAGTCTGCAGATTCTTTGATACTCCTTCCATAGAGAGCTGCTCCCTCTCCTTGGATTAGGGAGGTGTGTGGCTGTTGAACTAATAGAATGCAGTGATTCTGAAGGGTGGATCACAAGGGGCACCCTGGTTTTGCCTGGTCCTCTTGGCTGTGTCCTCTGGGGGAAGCTGGGGACCGTGTAAAAGTAGAGCTGCCCAGTGGCCACCTTGCTGGGGACACAGCTGAGCTCCTAGCCTTGGACAATGGTCTCATTGAGCCTTCACAGCTAACCTCTTCTTACAGCTATGTGAGAACCCTAAATGAGAACTAACTGTACAGACAGCCATTCCTAAACTCTGGACCCACGAGATGGTAAGTGAAATAAAATAGTTACTTTAAGCCATTAAGTTTCGAGGGGGTAGTTAGGCAGCAACATTACCGAACACTTATAAACCTTCTGCAGGTATTTCTATTTGAGGAATCAAAGTTCAGCAGTGAAGTAAAAATTCAGGTAAGCGGGGAAAGACATTTGAGAAGCTCAAAGTACAAAGAAGTCTGATTGGCTGTAAGAGTCCAACTGTCTCTGTGGCTCCAGCTTTGCATGCTCTTTCCTACTCCCAGTTATGAAGCCACGGACAAAGACACAAGCTGCCTCCCTCTCTGAAACCAGTGCCCTCATCTGAAAGCAGGCATGTAAATAACTTCTTCATTTCCCATGAGACTTAGACGAGGTTATACTCAAGAAATCCCCTAGCGTATTGTCTGATGTGAAAGTGTCCAACAATTTGCTGGATGTGAATTTGAGAACATGCTCATCCAGTGCATATTTATTGAGCAACTATTTTGTGAAATTCAGTGTTAGGGCATTCTTAGGACCAGAGCCTGTCTGTATTTCTGGATTACTCTACATCCGATTAAGGTACATGCAAGGCCTCCTTCGATGTGAGGCTGAAGACCAGGGCAAGGAATCATGACTTGGGGATTGGAAGACCCAGGAAGCCTCCAGGGATAGGAATTGATTACCCAGAGTGTTACACACGAGATGATCACTTTCCTGCATGTGCAGAATGCTTGGAATGAAGTCCAGAGCTGGAAGAAGCTCTTCCCCAGGCCCCTAAATCTGTGGGGTTTTCCCCATGAAGGACAGATGATGAGCAAGGGCCTGGGCCACCTTCTGGCAGCCTTTCTGGAGGTTTGGTGGTGGGGCAGCCAGGTCCTGGGAAGTGTGGGGACCTTGGGGAATTGTGTGCATAAAGGACTGACCCTTCATGTGGAGCTGCAGAAGCACACTTGAGGAAGGCTGCAGTAAGTGCATGACCATAGCTCCACACAGCCTTCTGTGCTACGGGCTGGCTCTGGATCTTAGCAGAATTTAACAGAGTCTAAATGACTTCCCTTCTGGAGAGCCCTGGCTGGAGGGCGGCCATGGGCTGGAGGATGCCGTGTTAGTGAGGAACTTCAGAGATCTGTTCTGTGAATCCACATCGCTTGGCTGGGGACACCTGGCTCTAGTGAGCTGAAGTCACTGTAGGGGGCGAAGTCAGCATTCGTGGAATTGGGGTTCACATTCACAATGTCTCCTAAAAGTCTCATGTCTTCAGGGGCGGGGCTTTGGGAGATGACTGGGCCGGGGGCGCTGTAGCAACCAGTGAATGAACCTGCTCTGAGCTTGTGGCCCAGCACGCTGCTGGGAGGTGTTGGGAGGTGGACCCTGGCTGGAGGAGGCAGTCACCAGGGAATGGCCTGGAAAGTGTTCTTGTCCCCAGCTCCCTCTTCTCTGTTCGCTTCCTGGGTGCCACGGATCGAGCAGCTTTCCTTCACCATGCCCTCCTGCCATGCTGATTCTGCCTTGGAGTCAGCTGGCTGTGAACTGAAACCATGAGCCCCATAAACCTCTCCTCTTGGAGGCGCAGGCACCTGCTATTTTATCCCAGCAGTGGAAAAGTGACTAGTACGCACAATTCTGATTTCACTTGTGGTTAACCTATTCTTCCTCATGAAGTTCGAGATTTATTTGAATAATGAATGAAGGTAAAATGCGCTGCCAGTCTATATGATCCCTCAGCCTATATTTACAAAGTGCCCTGCATGGCAAGCAAGGCCCGCATTTTACCTTTCTAAACACTCCCTGGTCAGGCACAATTGGCACAGTGCCCAGCTCACCCAGCCCTGTATAAAGGGAAAAGACACGATGGTCAGCTGACTCAGCACATTGAAAGAGCGCATGGACCTGGGTGTCTGTATTCCCGGGTTCTTTGGATCTCGAGATCAATTTCCTGTCTTTCTTGAGCAGTGATTCTCAAACCTGGGCATGTATCAAAATCATCTAGAGGTGTTGTTGAAACA
Source organism: Heterocephalus glaber (assembly GCF_053883595.1). Taxonomy (NCBI): domain Eukaryota; kingdom Metazoa; phylum Chordata; class Mammalia; order Rodentia; family Bathyergidae; genus Heterocephalus; species Heterocephalus glaber. The sequence continues at coordinate 44,188,792 of NW_028258305.1, forward strand.
GAGATTGCTCGTACCCAGCCCCAGAGCTTCTGACTTGGTAGGTCTGGTGTGGGGTACAAGAATTCAGATTTCTAAGTTCCAAAGTAATGCTGATGCTCTCCATCTGGGAGCCACATTTGAAGAATCATTTCTCTAGAGACTGACGTGCCACTTCAGCGTGCTCCCCTTCTAGCCACAAGCTACTTTACTTGCTCGTCAAAACCAACGATGCTTTTGCATTTAGTGGTACAGGTTGGTCTCTAATATACAGCTTCACTGGAACCTTTTGGGAAAGAGTCTTTATAGCTCTTTTCTCTCTCAGCTCTTTCCCCGGGAGCCCAGGACGGAGCTTGGGGTGTCTGCAGCATCTCAACAGCGCAGAGCGGGGTGGGGCCGGATCTCTGCCACACTCACCAGGACCTGTGTTCTTCTCTCCCAGAGCGTTGCATCGTGGATTAAAATATCTACTGCTTGATTTTAGTCCAGAGATTAATTTTTTTTATAGTCCACAGAAAATATGCTCTGCTATTTTTTTTGTTACAATGTAGAAAAACAGAACAGAAGATGAGGTGTGGTAGGAGACTGAGCTGTGGTTCAGTATCCAGACACACATGCACACTCCTGCAAACACACACCCCACAGGCCTCCCTGGGGCTCTCTGTGAGTCAGGCTGAATGAATAATGGGCATCTGGGCATTTACAGTGGAGCCACTGAAGTTTGGACTCACTGGAATTTGGTTGTCATCATTGTAATGCTTCCTTTGGGCCATCAGGGAGTGACTCTGGGGCAGTTGCTTTTGGAGCTATTGGGTTCCAGCTCCTCTGCAGTCTGGGCCATGGTCTGACTCACTTTCAGATGCACATGGGTTCCCGCTGGCCCTCACAGGACCACAGGATATTTTCTAAAAGGTTGACCACCAAGTCACTACATCTCGTTAGCGGCAACAGTTATTTTATCTGTGAAAATAACTGTCCTTTTTAGTTTCTCAATTTGTCACCTGTGCAGTGATTTATTGCCTTCCAAAGCTGCAGTAATTGTATAATGATGCAAAAATAATGACAAGGCATTCTGATAAACTCTATTACCTGTAGTAGCATCTTGCATTCAAACTGCATTCCAGCATGCACTATAGGATTACAGAGCACACCCGCAGAGCTGCCAGCCAGCAGGGGAAGCAGCTCTCGGCCGCCTGAGCAAAGAAAGGGGAAAAAGAAATGGGATTCGAGCTTCCCGAATGGAAATGCAGAAGAACTGAGCTGATTCCATGTTGGGCACACAGGTGAATCTGAGCTGCCTACACGTTGTAGCCCCCCTAAACTGTATTTCCTTAACTATTTTAAATTGGGAAGACAGAATTAGTTCTTCAAAAGTCTTTGATGAAATATTTGTTCAAAACAATGTCTACAAAGAGAGTGTTGCTGAACTCCCCTATTTATCTTTAACCTGAATCTTCAGAACTTCTTTTTAAAAAAAAAAAATCAAATGACTAAAGTTTTAGTGATCACAGGGGTCCAGACAAACCTTCCGTGAACAGAGGGGTGAGGCACTGCAGGATCTCCTGGTGCTAGGGTGTAAATAACTGGAGAGGGGATGCTACAAAGTAATTTTCAAATTTGCTTATTGTTTTGGAAAATGATGTGAAGTTACAAAGCCCTTCATGTGGAACTGAGAGACAAAGCTGTAGTCAAGTATGTCTGACAAGAGGTCCTCCTGGTTACCGGAGCTTCCTGATTTGGGTCCATACTCGTGGGAAAGGTCTCCTATTATTTCCCTGAACCAAGAGTAACGAGTTCTCTTGTGCAGCTGACTGTGGGACTGTGGGGGTGAAGATAAAGGACATGAAGGCCGCGCTTTCTCTCTTCTTGTAGCCGATGACTACAGCTTTGATGAAGGGCGCTCTTGGGGTTGCCGCAGTGAGTGTGTGCTGGATCTGTGCCTGAGGACAGGGCTGCAAGCTTGGAGCTGGACCAGTGTGCTGGTGTTGCCAGTGCCGGCTGCTGTCCACGTCTCTCTTGTGCACTGGCTCATTGTCGGGCTGCACCTCCCAGCTTCTCTTGTGGTTGGAGGGAACCAGGTGACTCGTTCTGGCCAATGGAGTGTCAGCATTTCCAGGGAACTGCCGTAGTATACCCCAGCACTGCGATCCCTTCTCTTTCTTTCTGGCCTGATAATAGGGGATGCCAATGCAACAAGACACCAAACAGCAAGTGGGATCAAGTCACTATTTGGAAGAGAGACTCTCATATTCCCCCTGGATTGGGATGTGAATAGGAAATCTTTCTATGCCAAGGCACACGATCTCAGAGTCCATTCATTAGTGCCAGAAGACTCTTCCCATCTCTTTACCCTGGGTATCCCTTTTAGAGGTTAGTCCTATGCCCACAGCTATGTCTTAAGCTCCTGGAATCTGGCCAAGGTTTTTCTGTTGGGCCAGTGGTTTATTTCCCTCTTCTGAGTTTTCAGAATTGGAAAGCATCTCAGTGTGAGAGTCAGACACTCAGCCCTCTAACTCATGTGTGGTCTAGAACCACACATGCCCCAGGGGGGATCATAGTCTCTAGGCAAGGCCAGAGCAAGGTTTCTGGGGCTTGGCACTACTGACACTTTGGGCCCAACACCTCCTTTTCTGTGGAGTCGGCCTGTGTACTGTAGGGAGTGCTCCTCACCAGGTGTCAGTGTGAACTCCAGGCCTAATTTTGACAATCAGAAATGTCTCAGGACATTGATAAATGTCCCTCAGAGGGCAAAGTTGCTAATAGTCAAGAACCACTGAGCTAGAAAAAAGCTTGAGATACCAAGGACATGAGTTTTCCTCCTCTCTGTAGCCCGAGGAGTGCTTTTCTGCCCACTTTTCCCACTTCTTCTCACGTCTTGAAATGTCCTTTGCCTCCTCATGCTCATAGAAGACCAAAGTTAGCTTGGCAGCATCAAGGCTCTCTGTGGATGGAATGTGCTCTTCACCAGCTTCTCTTCTTCTCTCATACTAATTTCCTACAGCTGCAGAGCAAATCACTTCAAAACTCAGTGGCTTTGAATAACAGCACTGTATGTAGTGTCTGTGGGTAGGGATTCAGGAGTGACTTTGCTGGGTGGTTCTGGCTCAGCCCTTCTTAGATGATGGCTTCAGGATTCAGCAGGGACCATGGTCACCTGGAAGCTTGACTGGGGCTGGAAGACTCCTTCCCAGTATGGTCCCCTCACATGACTGTTGGCAAGTTTTGTTCCCTCACCTTCCAGCCTTCTTCTCAGGCTAATGTCCCCACAGCAGAACAGCTAATTTCCCAAGAGAGCACATTGTCTTAGTTACTTTCTCATTGCTGAGACAAAATACCTGATGCCTACAAACTAAAGAAGGAGAGATTTATTTTGGCTCATGGTTTTAGTCCACAATTGGTTGTTCAAGGTAGAACAGCATGGCAGAGGTGCCTGCTGGAGGAGAGCTGCTCACAGCATGGCACACTGGAAGCAGAGAGCCATGGGAGGAGCCCAGGAGGGAGACGCACACTTCCAGGTCATACCCACAGTGGCCGCCTCCGAATAGCAGGGCAGCGCTCAGCCTCTGTGATGCAATCACCTTCCAAGGGGCCCATCGTGATCCCATGACTGCAGAGGGACATCTAGATACAAATCATAACACACAGAATCCAAGGCAATGAGAAGACGAGAGAAGCCTCCGTGCCTCAATGACAGTCTCCGAAGTCACACAGCATTAGTCTGCTTTATCCTACTCATGAGAAACGAGTCACTTGGTTCAGCCCAAATGCAAAGGAAGGGAAGTTTGCCTCTACGTTGAGGGGAAAGGTATCAAAGACTTTGTGGACATACTTTAAAATCATCACCTCCCCCAGTATAAAGATGTCTCTGCTTAAGTACACTGGTCTGCTCGCCAATCCCAGCTACCTAGGGCTCATTTCAAGATCTGTGCTTTCTCTACCCCTGCCACCCACAGTGGTCTGGAGGATTCTCTCCGGACTGTGACCCCATGGTCCCCTTTGGGCATCCCATAAACTCATCCCATAAACTTTTTTACTTTGTAGACTCCTCAGTGTTGCTGAGATCCCAGCCAACAGGGTTGTCATACTAATGGCAGGAGTTTAGATCTCATGAGAGGCTCGTGGAAGAGATTCTTGAGAAGGACTGCCCAGTGCTGGGCATTGAGAAGCAGCTGCCACCTCCCTCTGTCAGCCTCTGCCCTGGCTGCATCCCCAGCTCCTCCAGAGCCTGTGATGCCCTCACTGGCAGCTCTTGATCCCAGATCAGGCACAGAATGATTCAGGGTGTATGCTCTGGGGCCGGGCTTCTTGGATTGGAATTCTAGCTCCAAAACTATGGCAGGGGTGCCTCGCCGACCACTTGAGCTTTGTGCTTCTCTTTCATCATGTAGAATGAGACTGGGAAGTGGCCTTGCAGCAGACTTGACTTTGCTCAGCTCTCGCTTGCGTTCAGGCCGGTCCATGTGGCTGAGCTCCAGCCCCCAGAGCGTGCATGGAAGCGATGTGTGTCTCTCCTGGGCATGGGCTGTAAACACCCCTGTGCCCCTCCAGGTGCCCCCACCCCATCTGTTGGCTGGAGGAAGATGCCCACAGCAGCACCAGGGGCCACATGGCAAAGACAGCGGGCTCAGCCTCTGTCGGCAGGGACCCAACGTCCGCTCCTCCAACCAGCAATGAGACTTCTCACAAGTGAGACACAAGCTGCCACTGCCTCGAGCCTGTATGATTTTAGCATGTTTGTTACAGCAGCTGGCATTACTTAGCGGATACAATCACTTTGCCACTATATAACTCTGGGGAAATTACTTAACATTCCTTGCCTTAATTTCTCCATCTATAAACAGAGGATAAAAAAAATGCTATCCCCTCACAGAGTTATAATAATGGACAAATGAGATCAACCCAATAAAACAGTTTCTGGGCCATAGTACATGCTCAATAGTGTTCTTTATTCCTTTTCAGATTATTATCAATTAGAATAAATAGTGGGAAAGACTTGGGCTCCAAGACTTGGGCTCAGAAATTTCCCTTTCTGATTTAGGAAGATGCTCTGGGATCAAGCTAGGGCCCAGCGGCAAGACAAATTTGTTGTGTAGTTTGGCTGTAAGGGAAATCCAGGTGGGCAGGGGCTGGGGTTGTGGAATTGTCCTTTGGGTTCCCTGCTGCCACAGACTTCAGAGCTGCCCATGGCCATGTGGACGGGAGACCCTTGCTGCATCATCTGATGCCTAGGGCACTGGGTGGATCACGGCCTCGGTGGGCTGGTTGGTGTCTGCAGAAGCCACTTGTAGCCTTTGCGTGGCCTCTTTCACTTTTCTGTGTGGAGGCATCAGGTTCCTGGTCCTTGCTAAGCTCACTCCTAGAACCAAAGGAGAAAAATCACCTCTGCCTTGCACAATCAACAGTCATTCCTGCCTTGCTCAGTCCCAGTCCTTACCTGCAGGGCCGTGGAGCAGCTGCTTTCCTGCTCTCACCTGAGCTGGGGGCGGGGCTGCTCCTCACTGATCCATTTCCATCTGGCTATGTCCAGCCCCCTAGGGGCATTTGTAGAACCCTAACAGTGTTACTGAGCCCAGAGAGGCACTTGGAGAAGTGTTTGCTACCTCAACATTTTGGCTACGTCTAAACAAGCCGGGGATTTACTGAGGTCAGCAGTGGCTGGATGATCAATACAGCATTTCAGATAAAACTCCATTTTTGCCTCCAGGAAAGTCCCAGTGTTACTTTGCCTTTGTAAACAACATCTTAAGGAATGCTGATTGTAAATCATCTTGGTTGCACCTTTATATCCCTCTCTCCATGTGTTCCTTCTAATAATTTTGTAGAGGAGGCAAGAAGGAGTCGTTGGACCAATGAAGACTGAAGCCCCGAGGATGCATTGACTCACCTAAGGTGACAGTGGGCTTGCAGGGGCAGTTGGGATCCCTAGCCCCCAGGTCCTGGCCCTGGCTGGCATGATCTTCAATGCCTTGGTTGGCTCTGGGTACAGAAGCTTTCTGAGCTGATCTGTGCCCCTCACACTTCTGAGGAGCACTGCTCAGCAGTGGGTGTGCTGCAGGCAGCCACATGCTCACTGATGTTGTCACGGGTGGAGCCTTACTTTGCCATGGTCTGGGCAGGCTGGCAGGAAATCCCTTTTTCCTCTGGACCTAATTACTTGAGAAGAAAAGAATATTTCACCGTAAATCCATTGAACTGCCCTCCAAGCAGCCTGCAGGCAGATGTAAGCTGAGGATGGGTCTTGCCTGGGAAGGAAAAGGCCAACTCAGAGTCTCCTGTGGACAGGCTCGTGCTGTCTGCTGGGTCTAGAACATTGGCTCTGCACATTGCCCCAGGCTGGAGAGAGGCATCTTCTGAGCTGCACTCAGCACGGGGGTGGGGGTCAGGGCCACAGGGGCTCAGAGATGAGTGAGGGGCGGCTGGAGAACACTGCCCCATTGCTGAGGACTGAGCAGGAAGGGGCTGACTTGGCCATGTCACCCCAGATCTGGCCCGCAGAAGGCAGGAGCATGGCTGAGGGCCTTGCGGGTCCTTGGGCCAACTCTTATCCAGCTCCCTGGATGGCCTGCAATTCTCACACTGAACAAGGCTTTTCCCGAGGTGTGTGCCCAGGCAGTAGGCCGAGGCGGGGCTGTACCTGCAACGATTCCGTCCCTTACCCCAAACTACCAGGCCACCTTCTGAGAGTAGCCCTGGGCGACTGCCTGAGCAGCATTGTCAGGTACCAGAGGAAGTCCAGGACCGAACAGAGGACAAATACTGTTGCTCATCTGCTGGGGACAGAGTGAGCAGCCATGGACAGGGGGCGGAGGCTCCACACTCATGTCCCTTAGGGCTTAGCACTTGTGGCAACCAGTTCCTAGGCTTATAAGAACCAATTAACTTTTAGGAATTTGGTGAACTGACTGATGTTTTCTTAATAGTTTTCATTTGCACCATGAAAATTGGCAATGCTAGCAGGAGTTGGCTGTTCAACATTTCCAGTGAAGCACGAAGGTGTGTGATGCTAGCTATCTCCAGACTTTGCTAAGATTCACACCTAACACTTCCTCTCCGTGACTTCCATGTGACCTCGCTCCCGATTTGGAGTGACCCAAGTCCTCTTCTTTCCTCTGCTCTGACAGGCATGTGGCAGGCTGCCAGGGGAGGCCCCGTGGGCTGGGAGTTGTGTGTCCTTTCAGTTAGAGGTGAGGCCGATCAACCTTCAGGTGATGGCTGAGATTCCTCCTGTGCTGCTTGTCAGACATGTGCGGAGCTGCTGTGACCTCCAGCTTCCCTTGTTCCTCTGCCCACATGCTTGTTTCCTCCGCCCAGGCCCTGGAGCTGATGACCACCATCTGCTCGCTCCTTGTCTTGCTCTGGGGGCAAGCCCTCTGCTGGGCTGGTGTATGTTGCCAACGGTCCCATTGGGCTGAGTCACTGACGGGTATTTTTTGCATTTTTGGATGTATTTATTTATTTGTTTTAACTTTAAGGGCGTAGCTAATCCAAGAGATGGCCTCGAATTTAACCCTGTCCTCTTTGGTCCTTGAAGAGGGAACATGTGACACTAGTTCACCACGGGCCAGAGTGGTGGTGGCCCCTCTCCAAGGGCACTTGGTCTTCACAAGGACAGAAGAAGGAGGAACTGCTGCTAGCTCCATTTCGCTGAGAGAGAAGAGCAGGCAGCTGTGCCCAGCCAGGCGGCAGTGAGACAGGGATTCCAACATAGTCTCTGGCGTCAGAGCCATGCTCATAGCATCTTCATCACACTGTCCCTTCCCGCAGGCTCTGTCAGGGAGACACCGCAGCTCCGGGGACCCGGGAACCTGGAGGTTGAAAGCCCACAGTGACCAGTGAGGGTGCAGCACCCACTGATCTCAGAAGTGATTCGCTAGGGTTGAGATGGGCACCGCGCAGGAGAAATAGTCTCTCGATACACTGTTTGCATTTTGTTAGTTTCCTAGCGCCGTCTTACCAGAGTGTCACAAACTGCGGCTTAATTCACCCTGAATTCATTGTCTCGCAGTTCTGGAAGCCGGAGGTCTGATACTGAGACGTCAGCAGGCAGGGGGCTCCTTTTGAGGAGGGTGAGGGGGACCCTGGCCCGGCCTCTCCCCAGCGTCTGGAGCTCTGCTGCAGTCTTTGGGATTCCCTGACTTGTAAAATCGCCACTGTAATCGGCCCCTTCGTCTTCCATGGCGTTTTCTCCGTGCGCCTGTGCCTGTCTACATTTCCCTTCCTAAGGGCATCAGCCACATTGCACTAGGCCCCTCCGGGGCCTCCTCCTGACACGGCTATTCTACCTCCAGTGATCCCATTTCCAAGTAAAGTCACATTATGAGGAAGTGAGGACTAGCACTGCAACGGATGACTTTCAGAGAGACACAGTTCAGCTCACACCATGTCTGTCATATTAGCTGTCACACCCAGGAAAACGGTTTAAGGAAAATTTTTGTTTTTCCATTTATTGTTACAAGCCTTTTCTGCACTCCAACTTCTGATCAAAATGAGGAAGATAGGGACTTTCTCTTCCGTACTGAGTCCCATCTCCTTTCTTTCTTCCTTGGTTTTTCACAAGAACACTAAAGCAAGTCTTTATTTGAATGGGACCTGTGCTGCAGCCCAGGGGTCAATGAGCAGGAGGGAGCCTCCTAGCCTAAAACCAGAGAAGTGGCCGGGGAGAGCTGCTTATGTAGCAGCTGCAGGCCGGTTTCAGTGAGGGGCAAGGCTGGAGGCTTGCTGGAAATGCTGGGTATGCAAATAAGGGGCCCTGGTCCCTCCTTTCCTGATTTTAGACACTCTAGGGTGCCTCCCCTCTTTGTCAAGAAGACAGAAGTATGGGCTGGAGCAGCAGGAGTGAGGAGTGACGCCTCATGGTGGAGTAAGGAGTGGCCGGGTTAATAGCCAGGAGGACACTGCGGCAGGTTATCCCAGTCTTGTAGGGGGCGGGGGGTTCAGTGTGAGTGAACAGAGGCAGAGGGCAGGGCCAGGACAGCCACCAGCCAAGCCGCGTGCCCTCTCCAGCCTGCAGGGGAAAAATGAGGAAGTCAGGCACTTCTCACCTGCTTCGTTTCCCCTTGGAGAGAGTTCATCTGCCTTAGTCCTGAGGGGAGCTGAAGGGCGAAAGTTCTTCTGTCACCGCTTCAAGGCTGATCTGGGGCAGTTGGCCCTGCCTACCAGAGGAATAAAAATCTCTTGCCAACTGCTGCAGTGATATGTGGAGTTCCGGCTCTTCCTCCGGAGGCACTGGTTGGGAGCCCTGCATCATCATTAGCTTAAGGTGGAATTTCTTTAGTCTGGAAGATACAAACTTCACCAACAGTTTAAAGCTACAGTAGAATAATTACTTCCAAAGGATACGAGGGGAGTGTCCTGTCTGCCAGTGGCCTCACAGACCCTCTGTGACAGCAAGCACCTGCTCCTCACAGTGCTTCTGGCCTGGAAACTGCCTCCAAGAGTGCATCTGGCCCTCGCCATAAGGACAAACCATTGCTGATACCTCTCATACCCTAAGACCTTTCACCACCATCCTCTTCACGGTGGCCACATCCTGTTGGAGCAGAAACTCAACCTCAGAGATGCCGCTGTCTTGTACATCAGGGACTTTCTGTCCAGAGACAAAGGGACCCTCCAGCCTTCATGGGAATCCACAAGTCACCCAGTTCATACATCCCCAATACTACTCTAAGCCCTAGTGACCTCTGGGTTGCAATTAGCCAATTGGCAGCCATTTCTACTTTTATTGTCTTGTAAATAAAACTCATGGTAGCGGTGCTTTGGCTCTGAAACTCATTCAGTCTAGATGCCCTTATCCACATGAATAGCAGTCCGCCGGCGCATGACGAGTGTGAGCACCTCAAAATCAAACCTTCCTCACCTGCCAATACTGTTCATTCTCTGACTACAAGACTTCTTCTGCTCCAAAGCTACAGCCTGGGAGACGGAGTAAGAAGGAGAAGGACAGAGCATATGACTCCCTCCTCTAGGCCCATGGGACTTCAGAAGTCAGCTGAAAGGGCCTTTGGAGATGGCTAGAGTTCACGAGTGGACGACTGTGACTGGAGGTTGAGAGCTGCACGTGTAGAGCAGTGTCTGCACAGTATTCACTCCCAGGTGCCGTCTCATCAAGAGCAGTGACTGCAGTTTGGAGCAAGCCTTTATTTCATGTTCCAATTGATGGCAGCAGGAGAGAATCTCATCCTTATCCCGATGGCAGGAGTTATAATTCGGGATTATGAACCTACACCCCGCGATCATACTCATACATACAAGGGCACTGTACAAAACAGGGTAACAGCTTGGACCCTTGCAAAAATCTCACCATTGGAAGCTCTGGGAATTCCCCGTGGTTGTGAAAGAAAGCTCTCCTTTCCCCAGCACACACTCATACCTGCTTCATGGCTGGCAGCACCACTTTGCCTAACTAAAGACAGGAACCAAGCTCCCTGAGATTGCAAAACATCTTTGCCCTTGAAAAGTTAGAGGTCAACCCTGCGCCTGTTCCTACTTTGCATATACATCCTCCCAAGCCTCATGACTTCCTGCAGTAGAATCCCCACATGCCTTGGCAGTAGCAGTGCTGCCATGCCCCTCCACAGTGCTGCTCTCTTCCTCCCTGACATCCCACCAAAAGGCAAGATGGAGACCCAAACAACATAGGAGGTTCCTGGATATTGGGGAGGGGAGCACACTGCACAGACCCAATGCTACTGCTTTAATGCTGCCCCAGATGTCCAGAGCCACTCTCAGCATGTGACTACCCAAATGCAAGAATGGAATAGCCAGACTGCTAAAACCCCTGACAAGACCCCGGGAAGAGAAGAACACCCCATGTGAATGGAGAGCGATCATAGACTGATCTGACACAGACTCCCTACAGAGGTGGATCAACACAACTGGAACAGCCTGAAGGAATCCTGAAGCCTTGACACTCAGACCCTCTACACTCTCAGTCAGAGCACTGGAGACTCTGCTCCAGAGGTTGGGCCAACACCATAGCCAATATACTTTCTGGCTCCATTATTTGGGCTGCTTTTTGAGTGCAAGCTATAGCTAACTTCACTGCATATCCAAATCTCCTTTCATAAGCGTCATCCCCTGAAAACCTTCTGCAACCTACTTTAACCTTCTGGCAAAATTTTACCATTCAAATCTTTTTCTTATCCAAACACATACTCCCTTCATATGTGTCTGTCTTTACATCTCATTCATTTCCTCCTTGAATCCATACTGTGCATGACTTTCTACAGAATACATTTCCTTCCGTATTGTATCTTCTGATATTGCAACTATTGGCCTCTGGTCATATACCAATGTCCCTTTACCTTTTTTTTTTGCTTAAATTCTGTATTGGTACATTTTAGGTATACAATACGTTTACATTTATCATTGGGTGCTTGTACCTGTACATGATGTATCCTGGTTCTTATTTTTTCCCCATTATCTGTGCATCCTTCACCCCCTCCACCTTTCCCTATTTACAAAGACTTGATTCCATTTTTTTCTTTTCTCATAATTTTTCCTTTTCCTTCTTCCCTTTCCCCTTCCCCTCCCACCACCCCTACCCATTTGGACCTTTTCTTCCTATTTCAAATTATCAATTAATCATTTTAATCATTTTAATCCTGACATCGTGACCCTAGTGAGGGGTCTGCACTTCCAAAGACAATCTGGTAGTTTTTCTTCCCAAGGGGCTTTTAGCCACAGCTCTTAGACAATGAGATCATCCTACCGCCATTACATGTAGGTATTAGGAGAAATAGGGCACCATCCAAGGAACATCTACTCTTTGAGTAAGGGCTCCTATTGTTCCTGATATGCCTTAGAGTGACAAAGGGTAACAAGACTTTTCCATATCAGGTGAACCCAGGCAGCTAGGTGGAGCAGAAGCCAATCATTACTGAAAAGGCTTTGAAGTATCCCTGTGAAGCCTTTTAACTTGTATGCTTACTATAATTTTGGTAATGGAAGTTCAAAGTAAGGGCTGCAGAACTTGGTGAACTACATATTACATAAGCTAAAAAAATCCCAACACTTCAAGACAGAAGTTTTGTAACAAATGTCCTGGCGTACAAAAGAAAACTGATGCTTTTCTTTACCTGTCACACCAGTGATTGCCCAAGGCTTCTTCATAGGGTGGTGATGTCTTCCTCCTACCGTGGGGTCTAGTGTGCTCCTTTGGACAGGGAATGTCTTCCTATGGGAGGCATAGGCCAATTCTCCAAGGGCACAATTCCAAATAGCAAATTCAAAATGCACAATTACCCAGATTGAGCTGAGTGGAGAGCCTTACACTGCCAGGAGTCCTCAACCAGGAAACAGAAAACAAAGAGGTTTCTCAAGACAAAGAAAAAGGTGGCAGAGACAGAAACAGAAGTCAGGTCACAAATCACCCGGAGGTTAAACAAAAAGAAGTCTAAGAAACTCAGACCCTCTGTCCAAAAAATCTGTTTGAAAAGGCTCAAGGCCCCTCAGAATCAGTAAGTCAATAAAGCCCAATGTCCAGGACACACACACCAAGCCTATACCAGTGCCTTGAGCACTGTGTAGCACCTAATTAACTCCAATTGCTCAAGCCACCCTTCTGCAGGTATCTCTTATGAAGGCAAAACAATGCTCTTGGTCTCAGTCCATCCTCCCAGCAGATATCTTGACACATGAACAAGGCTGATGGCCTCAACCCGCCCCACTGCAGCTATCTAGTGGGCTCTTAGAAACCAGGTTGTTGTCAAACAACAAATTTCAGATTAATTTTTTGCCAGATTTTAATATGAAACACTTCAGGAAACTCTTCCTATGGGGGGGAGTGTAGTTCAATTTTCCAGGAAAAAATGCCAAACGAATACTAGGGAGCCCTTTAAAATGCCAGGAAACAGATCTCGGAAGACAAAGAAAAGAAGGCGGAGATGAACACATCTGTTACAGAACAGAAGACAGGGTGTGGGCCTGGGGTTTCTCAGGTGGGGAGGGCTACCCAGCCAGGGACAGACAGGCCAGGGACCTTACCAGTCGTGGCTGGCACAGAAGCGAAGTTTCTGGAGGCCACTTGTTCTCCATGAGGAAGGTCTATGCTGATCGTCATTTTTGTCTGTGCTCTTCCTCCAAAAGGACAAGCCCTCTGTGGTTTCTAAAATGTTGCCAATCAGACTAGGGTTCTTTTGCTCAGTTCAGATGGAAATCATGAATCGCCAAAGCACAGCTGTGTCGCAGTCCGGTCACCAGATGACAGCGGTGACTCTGGATGCCAACAGTTGACACAGCCACTGCTGACTGTTGCTGTCCAATGGGAGCTTGTGCTGGGCAACACAGGGTGATTGTCAAGGGTCCTCAGGACTGGAAAGTCTGGGAGCACACACCACGCCCATCCATAGCTTTAGTGCTAAGGAGGTACAGCCTGTCTAGCCCCTAATTATCTCCAGCTGGTCAAGCTGAAGGCTGCCACAGCCCCAGTGCACCCTACTGCAGGTATCCACCCACGACAGTGGTCTCTGCCACTGCTGGCCACCACCTCCTGGTTGATCCATAGCTCAACTCTCCTTGATGGCTGTTGGTCCCTGGAGCTCTTTGGTATTAACAGCTCTGAGTTTCTATTGCTTTTTTGGCAATGATTGCTCTGTTCACATGACTCAGGATTGAAAAAAAAAGGCCAAGTAGATTTACAGGACTTTTGCAGCCCACACTACCCAAGAAACAAATTACAACCAGGTGTACAGGAACATCAAAGTGAGTCTTTATTTTAGCAGGGTCTTTAGCATAGAGGGGATCAGGAGGGAGGGAGCCCCCTAGACTAAAATCCCCAATCCCTGTCTCCTAGCTGTGTGAAGCTGCTCTCTTGTATCTGGGTCTGTCCTCTAAGATCCCCAGGGCTTTCTCAGGCCTGTCCGGAAGGTGGGTGAAGCTTTTCTTTCCACAGAGATCTGAGCTCTGTCCCCTGCCAGATCCCGGCATTTTCTTCTCCAGTGGGCTTTATTTTGATTCTAATGTTCTTTTTTCTTTTCTTTTAAATTTCTATTAATGCATTTGCAGTACATAATGATTACATTCTTTGGGGGAAATGGTACATGTACATAGCAGATCTCAATTCTTGTTTTTTTCCCCTTATCCTCCAGGCCCCCTTTGTGCCAATGTAAAATTCATTTATTTATCTTACAAAGTTAATTATCATTTATACAGATTAACAGCCAGACTAATAGGCCAAAGACATGTAAAGTGCATAGGACAATCGTACTAAGTCACGGTACACTTTTAAATACATCATTCATGATGGATTACAATAATGTTTTTCTTTATTATTGTCTCTTGTCTGTCTTTTATTTTGCACATTTTTTATATTGAGTTTTTCATATAAGTGAAACCATGCAATGTTAAGATTGTGTGCCTGATTTACTTCAGTGAAGATTATGGTCTCAAGGTGCATCCATTTTCCTACAAATGACCCAAAGTCATCCTTCTCTGCAGCAGAGTAGCACTCCATTATGTATAAATACCACTTTCTTCATCCATTCCTCTGCTGATGGACATATAGACTGCTCCCAAGACTTAGCTATTATGAATTGTGCTGATATAAACATGAGTATGCATACATCACTGTGGTATGATGTCTTAAACTCTTTCAGGAAGATAGCTAGAAGGGGAATATCTGGCTCAAATAGATTTTCCATTTTTAGTTTTTGAGGAATCATACTGATTTCCAGAGTACTTGCACTAGTTTACACTCCCACACAGCCTCTCTAGCATTTATTATTGGTTGATTTCTTGGTGATAACCATTCTTTCTGGAGGGAGATGGAATCTCAGTGTTGTTTTAATTTACATTTCTCAAATGGCCAGCAATGTTGAGTATTTTTTCATGTGTTTACTGGCCCTGTGGATTTCTTTATTTAAGAAATATCTATTCATTTCATTTCATTTGGGGGGGGTTAATTTGGGGAGGGGTCTAATTTTTAAAGTTCTTTATATATTCTAGATATTAGACATTTTCTGAGAAGTAGCTGGCAAAATTTATTTCCCATTTTGTAGTTTGCCTCTTCACTCTGTTGGTGGTTTTCTTTGCTATGCATAAAGTTTTAAATTTGATACAATCCCATTTGTTGATTCTTGATATTATTTTTTGTGCAACTGGGGTTCTGTTCAGAAAGTCTTTGCCTACACCTATGTCTTCAAGAGTTTTACCCATTTTGTCTTCCATCAGATTGTTTCTATTTTAATATTTAGATCTTTGATCCATCTTGATTTTAATTTAGTGTATGGTGAGAGATGTGGATCTGGGTTCAATCTTTGGGATGTGGATAGCCAGTTTTCCCAGCACCATTTAGTAAAGAGTTGTCTTTCCTCCAACAAAAGTATTTGCCCTTTGTCAAAGGTAAGGGAGCTGAGTGTTGCCGGAGTTGTTTCTGCATCCTCTGTTTTTTCCATTGATCCGCAATTGCATTTTTCCCCATACCATGCTGTTTTTTTCATCACTGTAGCTTTGCAGTATAACTTGAAGTCTATGATTGTGATGCCTCCTGCCTTGCCCTTCTTGGCCAGAATTGCTCTTGCTATTTGAGGTTTTTTCTTGTTCCATATGAATTTTAGGATTGTTTTCTCTAATTTTATATGGAATGCTATTTGTATTTTGATTGGGATTGCATTAAATCTGTATAACAGTTTTGGAAGTATGGTCATTTTGACTATATTGGTTGTGCCTATGCAGGAATAGGGAATATCTTTTCATTTTTTGATATCCTCTTTAATCTTTTTCAGAGTACTATAGCTTTCATTGTAGAGGTCTTTACTTCCTTGGTTAGGTTAGTTCCTAGGTATTTCATTTTTCTTGATGCTATTGTGAAAGGCATTGTTTCCCTAATTTCTCTTTTAGTAAGTTTGTCATTGATGTAGGGGAACACTACTGATTTTTAAGTGTTAACTTTGTATCCTGCTACACTTCTGAATTTGGTTGTTAATTCTAGGAGTTTTGGTGGAGTTTTGGGCGTCTTCCATGTAGAGTATCATTTCACCAGCAAATAATGAGACTTTAATTTCTCCCTTTTTTATCCATATCCTTTAAATTTCTTTTTCTTGTCTAATTGCTCTTGTTAATGTTTTGAGAACTGTATTGAACAGGAATTATAATGGTGGACATCCCTTTCTAGTTCCTGATCTTAAAGGAAAATGTTTCAGCTTCTCTCCATTTAGTATGATGTTGGCCATTTGTTTGGCATAGATGGCTTTTATCAGATTGAGATAAGGACCTTCTATACCTATTTGCTTTAGGTTTTTAAAATTTTAAATGGATGTTGGATTTTATCAGATGCTTTTTCTGTGTCTGTTGAGATTACTGTGAGATTTTTGTCCTTGTTTCTATTTATAATGGTGTATTACATTTATTCCTTTGCATATGTTAAAGCACCCCTGCATCCCAGAAATGAATCCTGCTTGGTAATGGTGTATGGTTCTTTTTTTTTTTTTTTTTTTGATGATGATCACTTATTGAGGATTTTTACATCTATGTTCATTAAAGAGATTGGCCTATAGTTATCTTTTTGGTTGGGTCATTTTCTGCTTTTAGAATCAGGATAATGCTTGCTTCAAGGAATGAATTTGGGAGTACTGCATCCCTTTCAATTACATTAAAGAGTTTGAGGAGCATTGGCATTAGATCTTCTCTAATGATTTTTATAGAATTTGGCAGTAAATCTATTAGGACCTGGGCTTTTCTTAGTTGGTATTTTTTTTTTTTTTTTTTTTTTTTTGGTACCGGGCATCAAACTTGGGTCCTTGCACTTGCACAGCTGGTATGTTTTTAAAAAATTATTATTTCTTTGACTTTATTGACTGATATTGGATTATTCAGTATTTTTATATTTTCTTGGTTCAGCTTTGGTAGTTAATGAGTATCTAGGCATTTATCCATTTCCTCTGAATTTTCCATTTTATTGGAGTACAGATAGTCAAAGTAGTTATCAATGATCTGGATTTTGGTAGAATATGTTGTGATTTCACCTTCTTCATTTCTGATTGCATGGATTTGGGCCTTTTCTTTCCTTATTTTGGTAGGATTGGCTAAGGGTTGTTTAATCCTTCAAAGAACCAACTCTTTGATTAATTGATCCTCTGTATTGGTTAATCTTAATTTCATTAATTTCTCCCCTGGTTTTCATACTAGCTCTGGGCTTGGACTGTTCTTGTTTTTCTAGGACCTTGAGTTGTATCATTAGGTTATTTATTTGAGCTTGCTTTAATTTTTCTGATGTGAGAATTCACCAATATGACATCTCTCTTAGGACTGGTTTCATTGTGGCCTGTAGGTTCTGGTATGTTGTACTGGCATTATTATTTGATTGTAGGAAATGTTCAATTTCTTTTTCAATTTCATCTGTGACCCACTGATTATTCCAGAGGTTATTATTTAATTTCCATGTGTTTTGGTTTTTTTTTTTTGGTACCGGGGATTGAACTCAGGTCCTTCCACTTGCGAGGCAGGTGCTGGAACCATTGAGCTAAACCCCCGGCCCGAATTTCCATGTGTTTGCATAGTTTCTGTGGTGTCTTTTGCCATTGATTTCTAGTTTCATTGCACTATGATCTGATAATGTACATGGGATAATTTCAGTTCTGGATTTACTTAAGCATGATTTATGGGCTTGTACAAGGTCTATTTTTGAGGAAGTCTCATGTGCTGCTGAGAAGAATGTATATTCTGTTGTTTTTGTATGTAGATATCTATTAAGTCCATTTATTTGAAAGTTTGGTTCAACTTATGTTTCTTTGTTCATTTTTTTTTTGTCTAGTTGATCTGTCCAATTGTGACAATAGGCTACTGAGTTTCCCCATTACATTAGTATTGGTGTTTATCTGATCTTTCATGTTCATTAGTGTTTGCTTTATGAAGTTGGGTGTGCCAATACTTGGTGCATAACTATTTATAATTGTTAATTCTTCCTGTTTAATTTTTCCCTTAACCAATATGTGGTGACCTTTTTTGTCTCTTCTGATCAGTCTTGGTTTGAAATCCACTTTTTCTGAAATTAGGATAGCTCCTCCAGCATTTTTCTGGGTTTATGTGGCATGGAATATTGCTTTTCATCCTTTGATTTTTAATCTGTGAGTTTCTTTTAAATGTGTTTCTTGTACATATTGTTGGGTTTTATTTCTTGACCCATTCTGCCAACCTGTGTCTTTTGATTGGGGAATTGAGATCATTCATATTGAGAGTTATTATTGAGAAATATTGACTTATTTCTGTCATTGTATTATTTTCCTGTTACTGATTTCCTTATTTTTAAAATCTTTTTCTTAGCTGCTCATCCCAACAGGTGTATTCATTCTTCTTGATTTGTTGGCTTTGTTGGATTCATTGTCTTTCTCTAGGATATCTTTAAGAATTTTTTATAATGATGATTTGATGGTCATGAATTTCTTAAGGTCTCCCTTGTCATGAAATTACCTTATTTCTCTATCAATTTTGAAGGTTATTTGCAGGATACCTAAGTTGGTGTTGGAAGTTGTTAAATTTTAGGGCTTGAAACATTTCACTCCAAGCTCTTCTGGCCTTTAAGGTTTGTGTAGCCAAGTCTGCTATTATTCCAATGGGTTTACCTTTATTTGTGACTCATTGGCTTTGTCTAACAGATTTTAAGATTTTTGTTCCTGTAATAGACTTCTGGTACTTTGAGTATAATGAGCGGTGGAGAGGTTGTCTTTTGGTCATGGCTGTTTAGGGTTCTATGTTTCACTCATCTGTATGTTTATTTCTTTCACTATATTTGGGAAGTTTTCTATCATTATTTCTGTGAACAAGTATTTTTTTTTGTCATTCGTGTTGTCTTCTGACTTTTTCACTTATGCCAATTACTCTTACATTAGCCTGTTTTGTATTATCCAGCAGCTATTGGATCCATTATTCATGTTTTCTTATTGTTTTTAAGGTATCCTTCAGTAATTGGTCTTTGAAGGTATCATTGTCTTCTAGTTGTGAAATTCTGTACACACAATGGTTGATTCTGCTGCCCATACCTTCAGTATGGTTTTTAATCTCTTGACTTTCTCATTGAAATCTTTTCATGGACTTTAATTCTGTGGTAAATTGGTCATTTGTGCTTTGTATCCTTTTGCTTAGGTTATCTAACTTTTTGGGGGGGCAGTACGGGGGATTGAACTCCAGACCTTGCGCTTGCGAGGCAGGTGGTGGAACCACTGAGCTACATCCCCGGCCCCTATCTAACTTTTTATTAGTGAGTTCTGAAAGCACCTGCCTCTAGTTGGTTATTAATTCTGTTATCTGTTTATTTACATCTTCTCTGATCCTGTGAGTACCTCTTTGACGTGTTTTCTAACCTCCTCTATTGTTCTTTTGATCATTCAGGCATGTGGCTTATGCTATTCTGCCTCTCAGTGCCCTCTGGATCTGCTCTGGGGGAGTTGGGAGTTTGGGGAGACATTTTGTTGCCTTGTCTCTCGTGTTTCTATTATTTGTTCTGTGCTGAGATCTGTTGATGTTTACAGTCTAAGGACTTTGTTGCCAGTATAGAGATCTCTTTAGCTGCTTTTCAGTGATGTACTTTGGGTGTGGCTAACTAAAATCCCTTGCCAAAGCCCCAAGATCTGACCCGCTTGGTTTATTTGGGAGGGGAGGATACAGTGAAGTCAGACCAATAACTGAGTTCTTTGGGAATGTTCTCTGGTATTGGTAATGTCAGCAATGTAATCTAAGTGTTGGCTTACAGAGAATATCAACAATTATGTGGCCCTGTTAATATGAAGTAAATTAGCTACAGTGTTATCATCTAAGACAAATTGGATATTAACATACCATAAGAATGAATTATATACCACCCTAAATCCTAGAGAAGAAAGCCACAATTATGGTGAAAATTAATACAATCTAGGTATTGACTTACAGGTAATAAGTAGTAAATACCACAGCTATATCTCTGCTAATATTAGAAAAGAATTCAAGAGTAATGGTAGAGTCAATTAACTATCAAAAGATTAACAAAGCTTTATGGTTGTATTATTAAAGATATATGGTTTGGAATTAGGGGAATAGAAGAAGGAAACTTTGAATCCTTAAACTGTGTGATATGAGAAGGAGGAGAGAGAAGTGGTACAAAGGATATTATTGAGGAATAGTAGAATGTCTTCAGGATTAGGTAAAGATAAGAGAAAAAATTTGACCTGAAATAGAGTTAAAAGAAAAAGAGGGAGAAAAAAGAAAGAAATTATACAGAGTAAAAATAACAGAAAGAAATTTATAGGGAGAAAAAGCAAAAGGGAGAATAGGGAAAATAAGGAAAAAAGAAAAAGAAGCAAGAAAAAGAGAGAAGGAAGAAGAAAGAAAAATACCCCACACCCCAAATAAAATGGAGAAGAAGGGAGGAAAGGGGGAAAAAGAAGGAAAAAACCCCCAAACAAAAAACTAAAAACAACATGTACACTCACAAAAACAAAAACAAAAAACCACTCCCCCCAAAAAAATTGGGAAAAAGAAATTTCTCTGTGATTTCATACACGTGGTTTTCTTCCATGATTTACAGTTGAGGGGCACTAAGTCTGTGCCAGTGGATAACGCAGGCGGTCAGACCCCAGATCCATGCTGGACGCTTGCACCAGCAGGCAGAAGGGTTAGGGTGAAGGCACCAATTCTGTGACTTTCACATCCAAACAACTCAGGCTGAGCCTGGCCTCTGGCCAACGCCCGCCGGGGCTCTCTTGCCACCTGGCCACAGCTTCCTGTCAAAGCTGTCTTCTGTGCCTGTCTCTCCCCGGTCACCACAGTCAGGTGGGTGCAGGACATTGGGAGCCCTGAACTGAAGGCACCCCACAGCTGCACCAAATCCCCGGCTTGGTCAACCCTTCCCCAGGAGAGTGTCTAACCACGCGCTTCCTCCCGAGTGTGTCTGGTGCAGCCCTGGAATGGAGTCACTCAGCAGCTGTTGCAGCTCACAGCACCTGCCCGTCCGGTTCACCATGACGCTTCTCCTGAAGCCCCCTGGGGTCCTCAGCTTGTATTCTGTCTCTGTGGATTCACTCTTCCTTTCCTGTGAGCCATGAGCTGGGATCTGGCAGAAAGTGCAGGTTGTCCCTTCCCTTTTCCACCTTGTGTTCTGTCTTTTCAACTTCTCTGTAGGTTTTCATTTTCCCGTCAGATCCTTCTGCTACCCTCTTTTCGTCCCCAACTTGTTATTGTCCAGGGTCTGGTTCCAAATCTTGGAGAGGCTGTGTTGCTGTTACTTACCACCCTGCCATTTTCCTGGAAGTCCGATTCAACTGTTGTGAATGCTCTGTGCCCTGAAGGTAGAATATCCGCTACCAGTGAAATGCCTGGGTTAGCACTGTGCCACCAGTACTTACTCTGGGTTAGTGCAACTATGAGCTGCTGACTGAGCTGTGAGAAGCTCTTAGTGGCACGGTCTCTTTGGTGGAACAAAACTCCACAGACTTGGGTGGGGTGTGGCCACTTGAAAGGAAGTTCTGCCTGAGAGCTGATGTTGGTCCTCACATGAAGGAGTTACAAGCGAAGTGGAGCTGTTTAGCTCATTGATCCTGCTTCTGTTGAGCACATCACCATGGTGCCCTCCCTCAGGGACACACTTGAAGCCATGGCAGCCCCTCCAGAGCCTCTGATACTCACCAGCCGATGTGCTTTTTCCATCACAGGCTGAAAGCTTGGAGACCAAAATGGGGCTCTCAGAGCTCTACCTGAGGCCGAATATTTCTCCTAAACCCTACGACTTGATATTTCTACTCCTTCCCATCCCTTGCTTACCCATGCTTCACTCAGGTGAGGACAAGAGTGGCCAACAAGGGAGCGGAGTGGGGGAGGAAAGTTCTGGACAAGGAGACAAAGGGTCAAAGAGTCAAAGATGGCAACACACATGGCATGCGGCCAAAGTGCAGGAAGCTGAGTCCAGCGGGATGGCGGGTGAGAGGGCTGGGTCCGTGGAACAGAGTGGTGGAATATTTGGGCCCGTGTCAGAGGCTATGCCCAGAAGACTGGACTCACCCTGAACACAGTGGAGGGTTTTCAAGTTTGGAGTTCAAATGGAGAATGATGAGGAGGAGGTGAGGCTATGTCTGAATGTGACTTTGGCACCATTGCAGCGATTCAAACGCTCACTCAGCGACTCACAAGATCCCTGAGTCTCCTTTCTGGACCTGAGGGGAGAGCACAGTGGAGAAGGACAACTCTATTCCCAGCTGGTGGGCAGCTCTCTCTTCCCTCCCCGGGGTGAAGAATCTACTGGGTGGGGCTGCTCCAGGATGCCTTTTATGTTTTGTTGCATCTGGAGTAAAAAGGCACCGGGGAGATCAGGAGGCTGTCAGCTGTGCTTCCTGCTTTGCAGGGAGGGCTTTGTTTGAAGAAGTTTCAGAGTGCAAAAGTCAGGTTGAACACAATGGAGACACAAAATGAAATTGCTCTTTACAAGAATACAAGTGCAATAAAATGGAAATACACTTGTTTTAACTGCACAAACGTCCTGAGGATTTCTAAAGTCTACTGAGTAGGTTAAGCAAAGGTAGAGTTAGGAAAGGGGAGAAGAAGGCTGGCCAGGCTTGTGCGGGTGGTGGCTGTGGCCCTTCGTGTGCACCTGGGAAGCATGGATTGTACAGATTTTGTAGAAGTGCTCCAGGCACGAGTTAAAGACCCAGCCTGGGGTAGAGGCTACAATGGGCCATGAGAACCGCTGTCTCCTACCTCTCTACCCCAACCCTCCTCTTCGTCCCTTGCCTGGCATTGCCTCCAGTATAAGACTCAGCCTTGTGCTCAGCCTACTCACTGGTTGCTTCGCTAATACTGATAAGTCTTGTGTCTAGATGCCTCCCGAAGCCTCATGTGTCACAGGTGGGGCTTTTATGGAGGTGGCTGGATCTAGTGGGTGACGCTGGGATCGATTCATGGTGCAATGCTAGGCTCAAGGGCATAGGATTAAGGGTGTGAGTGCTGCCCGCCCTGAGTAGCCTGGATGAGATAAAAGGGGAAGAAAGACACTGTTAAGGTCCCTTGTCACTTTTGCTACCTTGTGGGTACAGCTGCGGCACCCCTCTGCCATGTGCCACTCGGCCTTGGAGCCAGTCCTACTGTAAGTCAAATAAACCTTTCCCCTTTTAACTTTGGGCGTTGGCATTTTGTCTCAGCAATGAGAAGAGTAACTGTGACAGACACCCTCGTGCCCTCTGGCCCAGGTCTGGGAAGAGAGGAGGGAGAAAGGAAACATTCTGTGTGGCACATCTGCAAACCAGGAGCACCCCTTCCTGAAGAAGGGGTCTTCCGTGGTGGCCTAAGCTTCTTTCTGTGGCCTCGGTGGGTCAGGCAGCATTAAGCACTCATTAAGCGCCTGCTGCATATCCACACTGCTCTAAATCTGAGCTTGCAGTCAAGACTGGAGCTGCAAACTGGCAGTTCTCCAGTGCTGAGTGCCTTCTTTTCCTTGAATGGTGCACGTTACGTATTTATTTTAGTCAACTGCCTTTAGATGGACCAAGTACTTGCCAGTTAATCATAGTTATCTTACACTCCGCTCTCTCTGCTTGCATCATATAAGAGGAGAAGAGGCCCAGACACGGGAAGGAGTGGCATCCCTTCCACTCAGGTGTGAGTCTGGGTTCTGGGCTGGGAGAGCCAGGTGCAGTGGGAGGCTTGGAGCTGCGCGTCTGCTCTCTGAAGTCAGGGTGGTTAAAGGACCTCGGAGCCGCTGCTTGTGTGGGTTGCAGCTCCTAGTTTCAAGGGCTTCAGTGCCCAGACAAGCTGGAGTTCAGAGGAAGTAAGATTGGCATGACCCATGGGTGCTTTCCGGAGGCGCTTCCAGTGTGGGTCTACACTGTGGTGAGGCCGGGTGGAGGCCAATTGCTCAGCCTGCAGTCTCTGCTCCGGGTTTGTTCTCGGCTTTATCCTGACTGAGGGGAGCCGGGAGCCGGCGCTGCGGGCCGTTCACTGGGTCTCTAGTTTCCTGCTCTCCAGTCCTGCCTTCAGCCGCTATAGGCAAGCGTTTCCGGGGCACCTACTACATGCCAGACACCATCCTCCATGCTGAAGATGCAGCAGGGAAGGAGCGGAACTTGAGTGCTGATGCATTTGTAGGAAGGAGGGGGAGGGACCATAATATAATTTAGTGCGTCCTGTGGTGTCTTAGCAGGAGATAAACTCTGTGCCGAAGATAAATGCCACAGCTGTGAAGAGGGGTGCCATACGGCAGGTGGGGGAGTCTGCAGGTGTAAATTGCCTGGGCAAAGCTTCTCTCACCGAGGAGACCTGGGACCCAGGACCTGAAGGAGTAAGGGACAGGAGTGTAGACGGTAGGGTGGGGCCATTCTGGGCAGAGCATGAGTCAGTGCAAAGGCCCTGAGGCAAGAACAGGTCTGACCAGACCAGCGGTGACTACCTGGGCTGTGCAGGGCCTGAATAGGTGGGAGGTGAGCACAGCTCAGGCTGCAGTGGGCAGCAGCGGCTGGACTGCGGGTAGATGCGAAGACAGGGCTCCCTGCACCTCCTGCTCAGTGGCTCTGTCTTGGTGGCAGTGGCCTGGGAACTGTCCTGCCCTTTTGGGCCCTGCACGTAGAGTATCAGCTCATTTAGTCCTCTGTGTCCTGCTGAGGTGGATTTATTTTTTCCTATTTTACAGAAGCTGAAACCCAAAGAGGTGACTACTTGGCTCATGCAGCTGGCCAAGGGCAAGAGTGGATCCCCACTGTCCCCATCCCTACCCGGGCTGAAGGAGTCAGAGGTCCCTCACTCCGTGCCTGCTCGGGTAGGTCTGAGGTCGGGTCCCTGAAGGGGCCGGGTGCCTGCACACACTGGGGAGGGCCGCAGCTGCCCTCCCTCCTGGGATCTCTTGGCCCTGGCCCTGGAGCTTCATGCTTGAGCCAAAGCCTGTACCATGTGGAACCAGAACAAAGACTGGTCAAGAACAAAGTGAACCAAGTCCAAAAGAAATAAAAGGCTGATTTGGACCCAAATTTCAATACACACCCACACAGGAAATTGAGCAGATTTTTGTGTAGATCCAGAATTGGTGCCTGGGGCTGGAACTGAGGACAGACAGCTGTGTGAGCTACAAGACTGCCAACAACTAGGAGTGACTCTAGTCCTTCTGTCACCAGCTCCGCGCCCCCATTTCTACCTGGGAAGAGATGGGAGGGCAGACAGAGCACGGGCTACAGTTATGACAGCACACAGGGGGAGAACCTGCGCTTTCCACCTCCAATCTCCGCAAGTTAAGTGAGGGGACTCAGGACAGTGGAGGGTCCCCACAGTGGGAAACAGCAGCAGCCCACATTCTAACTTCTGCCCACGTTTCTGCTGACCACCAACTTTCTGAGCTGGCCGGAGAGGAGGCCATGACGCAGAAGGACTGTACCCTGTGCTTTGGAGTTTCAGGGCACTTGGGTCTTCCTGGATCTGAGGGTGATGTGGAAGGTGGGTGGATTGGAGACCTCCTGTCTGTCACCCACCTGCAGCCTAGTGGGCGGGGGGCCCAGCCCCAGGAGACTGAGTGGTGGCAGAGGGGAGTGAGTGCCAGAGTGGGGCCTCTGTCTCAGCCAGAGGTGCAGGAGGGCAATGGCCCTGCAGAGCCCTATGGGTGGGAGCTGAGGCCACGAGAAGAACTGAGCAGTGAAGCTTGCATTTCTCTTCCCTGCTAAGTAGCTGGGTCTCGACTGGGTGAGAGGTTTGAGGGGCCAGAGTCCCCTGTTCCAAAGAGCCAGGGTCCCTGCTAGCCTTGTTGGAGTGGGGAAGGGAGCAGAAGAGATTTAACTTGAGTTTGAGATTGAAATTTTAAAGTTAGGTGACATTTAATATCCCAAATGATCAGGAAGTGAGGAAATTTGATGGAGATGCCATTAATGGCTGGGAACAGGAGATGAGATGAGGTAAAGAAAGGCAGCGGCCTGAGAAAACTCCCGTTGACATCCCAGAGTGTCTGGATGCTTTTGGCAGCATTGTTGAAATGCAACTCAGATTTAAAATCCCTCACCCCAGCCACCCCTGCTCTGCCTCTGCCACAGTGGGCTCAGCTGAGTCCTCTCCTCCGGCCGGACGGGCCGCCCGAGCCTTTGGAGCATGCTCTGCTGGAGTGCAGCCCTGAACATCACCTGGTTCACGGCAGCCAGGGCACTGCGGCGAGGGCACACAGCACACACGGGCCGATGAGGTAAGGGAGTGTGCTGCACACACAGGAAACCAGGCCCCTCAAAGCCAGGAAAGCTCCGAGGGAGGAGCAGGCAGCTGTCAGTGGATAGGACCGCTCTGTGCAGGAGAATTTCCTGGGAAACTCTGCTCGGCGGTGAACTGGGCTGCCTCTGCATGCTCCAGCAACAGGGAGCTTCCCAGGCATCTTGCTGTATAGCCCTTCCTATAAATGCATCGAGGAACTTTTTAAAGATGAAGAACACATTTCTAATCCATCAGTGCCCTTCCTGCCTCTTAGGGCTCTTGGCGTATTATGTGTTCTGACCACAGCATACATAGTTTTACATGGCCGTAATCAGTTGCAGATGCAATTTTGGTCTCTCCTTGAACCGTAAGTCCAGACTTCCAGGGATTTCTCTGTATAATTATAGAATATTCTATTGTAAATTCCAGGTGCATTGAGAGGTCCTCATGTGGTTATTAGTATTTTTCATTTTTTTCCCCATTAACTTTATTGGTACATTTTAGGCATACAATACAGTTACATTCATCATTGGGATCTTTTACCATTACATGAGTCTCTTGGTTCTTCTTTTTTTCCCCTTCCCTTGCCCTCCCTTCACCCCCTCCACCCTTCCCTATTTGCAAAGATCTTGTTTCCATTTTTTTCCTCTTCTCATATTTTTTCCTTTCCCTTTTTTCCCTTCCCCTACCCCTCCCAATTCCCCTGCTCTTTTAGACCTTTTCTTCCTGTTACACAATATCAGTTATACATTTTTTAAATTACAATATTAAGATCTAGGAGACATTACCACAGATTTTACCCAATTTAAAAGGATATAGAAAGCATATTACAAAAATCTTTTTTGAAATAAATTTGACAACTTCTAAGGAGTAACTTAGAAGACTAATGAAACTAACTCTGGAGGAAATATAAAATTTGAATAGCACCTATTAAAGAAAGTATATTCCTGGCTTGAAAACCTACCTATATGACAACAGCAGGCTCATAAACATTTTAACTGATAAATTATATCAAACAATTAAAGCAGAAAAAAGAAGGAACACTTCTCCCCTCATTTTAGGAAATCAACATTGTGCTAATCCTGAAACTGGATAAAGATAATAGAAGAAAAAAGTATGAACATAGATAGAAATTTGTTTAACAAAACAAATTCTTAGAAGTCAGATCTGGCAGTATGTAGAAAGTGGTTTTGTGATAGGGATGTCAGTGTTGGTTCAGCATTGGAAGATCCACCCCCAAAAGTCATCATTTTAACAGAGGATAGGAGAAAGCCATATGATCCTGTCACTAGTTGGAGAAAAAGTATTGGACTAAATTCTACAGCTGTTCATGGTAAAAGCTATCAGGAGACTAGAAGTAGAACAGAAACTTCTCAACAGATCAAAGACATACTCCATACTTCCAACAAAAACTCCCTCTATGAATGGAGATGATACAATGCTTTCTCCCTAAAGTGGGGAACAAGGGCATATATGCCTACTCTTCATCTGTACATTAGACTTTGAAACATAGGTCTAAACCAAAATAGTCTGGCAATAAAATGACACAACTAGGATAGGATTGGCACGGCAGAAGCAAAATCTTTATATGTAGATGAAATGATCATCTACAGAGAAAATACTAAGAAATCACTAGGAGCCCCTAGAACTTGTACTTGAATTTAGCAGGATTAGAAAACACAAGGTATATATAAAAAATCAGGTCTGTGTACACTTGCTATAAATGAAGAATTGGATATTGAAATTTAAAAGTTATGTAGGAGTACAAAGGACCTAGAAAAGCCAAAAATAAAAACAAAAACAGTGTTGTAAGACATTTAGCACCCAATTTTAAGACTTCTTCTAAAGCTACAGTAATCAAGTCAGTGTTGGTGTAAGGAAAGACATATAGATCATTTGAATAAAACAGAGAATCTAGAAATAGAACCACACATATATGGGCCACTGAGTTTTGAAAGATTATTTAACATTAGCATTTTATAGAATATAAACTCGATTCAAGAGCCGAGGAAGAGATAGTGTCTTCAGCAAATGGCACTAGAACACCTGGTATCCGTATATAAAAAATTAACCTCAACCCTTTTTTTCCATACATGAAAATAACTTGAAGGGATCTATGAACCTAAATAAGAAAGCCTAAAATTATAAACCTTAAAGAAGAAATTATAAGGGAAAATATTTATGAATTCAGGGTAGGCAAGAACTACCTAGGATACAAAAACCATGATGTATAAAAGAAAAAAAAATTGATGAGATTCCATCAAAATTTAGAACTTTAAATGACATCATTAAAATGAAAAGTAGTCCTTAAACAGACCATATTTACAATGCATATAACCTATGAGCAGAATATATAAAGAATTCTTAGAGCTCATTAATAGACAACCCAATTAAAATGTAGACATAAGAAGATGATAAATAGCCAGTACAGCACAAGGAATGGTGTGCAATTCTAGAATCAGAAAAATACTAATCAGTACAATAATAAGATTGAATTATACACTCATTAGGGAGATGAAGTTAAAAGTTTTAAAAGCCTTGTCATGACTTTTTCTTTTTGTTGGGTTCTCCCCGTTTGCATTTAATTTGTCACACCCAATGGATTCATTCTGCTGGGTTTCCTGGTGTTGTGATCCTCATTGTCTTTTCCTAGGGTAATGTCTAAAATTTTTTGGAGTGCCGGTTTGGTGTTCATGAAGTTCCTGAGGTGCTCTTTATCATGAAAGTATCTTATTTCTCCATCAATTTTGAAAGATAGTTTTGCAGGGTCCATCAATCTGGGTTGGAGGCTGTTTTCCTTTAGGGCTTGAAATACATCACTCCAAGCTCTTCTTGCCTTGAGGGTTTGCATTGAGAAGTTTGCTGTGATTCTGATGGGCTTTCCTTTGTATGTGATTTGTTTCTTTTCTCTCACTGCTTGTAGAATTTTATTCTTCTGTTGGATTTCTGGAATCCTAACTATTATATGCCTATGTGTAGATTTTTTTTGAGTAAGGCTAGCTGGAGTCCTATATGCCTCACTTCTCTGTATGTCAAGTTCTTTTCCCCTCCTTGGGAAGTTTTCTGCCATCACTTCTGTGAACAGTTTTTTATGTCATCTGCACACTCTCCTCTTTCTTCATTGACTCCAATCAGTCTTATGTTATTCTTCTTTGCATTGTCTAGTGGCTGCTGGATTGATTTCTCATGTTCCCTTACAATTTTAAAGCAATTTTTCTTTTTCTCCTCACTAATTGCTATCCAATCTTCTATATGTGAAATTCTATCCTCATATTGGTTCATTCTGCTGTGCAGACTTTTGATGGAGTTTTTAATCTCTTGGAAATCTGTATCTGTTTTATGGATTCCATTTGTTTCTTATGTTGGGATTCCATCATGTTCCTCAGATCCTCTATTTTTTTATCTGTGTCCTCTCTAGATTTATTAATCATGTCTTGCACCATGAGCAAAATCTTTGCTGTTATCTGAGTAATTCTTTCTGATTTCATTTTTCCCAGATCCTCTTTTGTTGCCAGTTCAGAGAGTCCAGGTGGTTGAGTATCAGAGTGTTTCATCTCGTTTCCCTTTGGGGTTGCTGTAGGTGATCTGGAAGTCTGTTTTTGAGGCTTGTTTATGTGTCTTCTCATTTCCATGGGGGGGGGTGCTTTTGGTGCCCATGCGGCTCACCTTCTGTGCCCTAGGAGCTTGGGATGGCAGCATGGGAGCTTCCTTCTAGGTGCTGGAACCGGCTCACCTTCTCTGCCCTAGAAGCCTGGGATGGAGGTGGGGAGCTTCCTTCTGGGTGCTGGGACAAGCTCTATTAGTATTTTTAATATTATTTATGTGTATGGGTCAGCTTTCCCATTGCTGGAACTAAAATTCTTGACACGCACAACTTAAAGGTGGAGAAGCTTATTTGGCTCATGGTTTCAGAGGTTTCACTCCATGGTTGGCTGGCACCAAGGCAGAAACATCATGGTGGAAAAGTGTGGTGGGTAGAACATAGCTGCTCGCTTTGTGGTGGGCAGGAAGCTGAGCCAGAGAAGTAGGGGTGAGGACCAGCTATGGTACCCAAGGCCACACCTCCATGACCCACCCAGACCCACTCAGAAGTGTGTTTTAGTAATCTTCTCTACCAGGCACTTCTAATCCAGTCAGTTTGACAATCATGATTAATGATCATGATATGTTCCTGCAGCAAATGCCTTTGCACACATGAAGTTTCCTCCTTTGGTCTAATCTTAACATAGGTCCTTCTCAAAGGTGGGATTTGAGAGTCAGGTGTGGTGGCTTCTGTTGCCCACAGTGGCACTTTGTTACAGGGATTCTGACCGACTCTGTGCACTGTGGGGCAACGATGTGCCTAGCAGTGTGAGTGGGGCACCCGTGATGACACCTCACCACACTGGAGAAGGAAACGCTTGGACAATAGTTCTGCAGGGACCATTTAGGTCCAGACATATGCAGCCAAGCAAGGCTGGCTTCCCATATTGACTACAGGGTCAATTGCAGCGAAGGTCCTAGGGACACACTCACTACCATTTGTCACCATGGAGCCAGTGCTTCTTATGTAAGCGGGAGCTCAGGCCACTAATTCAGTGATTCCTGTGTCTAGACCTGTGGTAGTTCCCATGGGGATGACCAGATACCTGCCTGGAGGACACACCCTCTCATCCTCTCTATCACCCTGGGGCTGCACCACTGCAGTTGTCATCATCACCAGTCACGTCACAGCTCTGCCTTGAGCCAGGGACTTCCCGAATTTCACCATCTCATTTCACTTCCACTGCAGTCCTGGGAGGTGGGTGATGTCATTGTCAGAGCAGGAAACCGAAACACAGAGGTTAAGCATTAACTTTCTCAATGATGTATAGCTAATAAGTGGCTGTAATGGGCCAAGAAGGTGGAAAATTGCCTGGGATAGAGCCTCTGGCATTATGTGGCTCACTGTGTGTGTCTGTATGTGTGTATGCATGTGTGTGTGTGTGTGTGTGTGTGTGCGTGTGTGCACATAAGATAGACTGATGAATGGGTAATAAAGCAAACCTCAGTGACAGTGAGAGCTCGAAAGCAGCAGCTATCCCAGACATGGTTGGGGCTGGGAGCAGTCAACGAGTGTTCTCCAAACAAGATGACAGCTACATTTTTAAGGGGGAAGAGGCTACCTGTGGTTAGAGGTAGAAGAGTTACTTAGGGAAGACTGAATTCCAATGCAAGGCTCATTCTGTCAGGATTCCGGGCATGGTGAGGGTCACCTGTCAGCTCCCGCTGCATGGCTGGTCGGGGAGATCAGCTTTGGCTCAGATGGGAAACAGCATTCCAGTTGGAAGGAAAGTATGGCTGTCTCCTGTTTTCTTCAATAAAACACTCATTAGTTTCTATCCATTATGAAGGCTTTGCTATATTTCTTTGACTCTAAGACACCACTGATGCCTGGGCCAATTCATGTCCTCCTCTGACCTCCCAGGTGATGGTGCTTTGAGACAGGGCCTTAAGGGGATGAACCAGGTAAACAGGATCCTGAAAGTGGGGCCCAATCCCATAGTCACGGTGTCCTTAGAGGAGGAAGAGACACTAGGGTAGGGCACACAAAGGAGAGGCCACGGAAGCCACAGCAATGAGCCAAGGAGAACCTAGCCCTGTCTGCTCCCTGGTCTGGGGCCTCCAGCCTCCAGGTCGGGGAGAAAATGCATTTGTGTTGTTTAGGCCACCCACTCTTTGATATCTTGTGATGGCAACTGCTCTAGCAGACAAGTGTAATTCATTGAAGATAATCATCAGTTTAACAGTGATTTCAGGAGGAAGAAAACAGAACACTGTAAACATGCACATATCAGTCGCAAGAATGCACATTAGCATGAGAAAAAATATAGTAGAGGACCTAGAAAATATGGAAAACGCACATAGAAGACTCATTTAGGACCGTTGTATTATTGTACAACACTGATATAAATACACAAATATATAAATTATGTGTAAAATTCATGTTCCAAATTACTCCTTATCCTATTGAAGTATTTCCTCATATCAAGACCCTTTCACAAACTGCATTTCAATGGACATACTCATATACCACATTGTATGTTCTTAAATCACTTAATCTTTCTAGCTTATTGGATATTTGTTGTTTTCTGCTTATGCAGTTTTTTCCTATTGTAAATGATGCTATGATGGAAATCTGTGTACAGACGTCTTTATCATATCATGAATAATTTTCTCAGGGTTAATTTCCAGATTTGGAATTCATGGGACAGAGAACATAAACATTGTAAACAGAGGGAGATAATTGTGATTCTTAGTATATATTGCTAAACATTTTAGATAGTTCTATTATTCTCTTTGCTAACCTGGACACTTGAGTTTAGATAGGATGTGACCAGCAGATAGAAAATAAAGCTATAATTTCTCTCTCCTGGATACAATAGAGAAGCTAATGCAGTACAAACAAAAGAGTATTTTTGTCTTTTGTGTTTATTTTGATTTTAAGCTGGAAAGTAATGGTTACTTTTCAGGAGTAGAACATGATATAATGTATCAGAGACAATTCCAGTATCCTGGAAACTGGAGTTCTGGGTAAGGTGTGGGCTTGGCTTGTGTCATTCTGGCCATTATACAAGAACCCACTGTCTGTGCCAGCTCAGGAGCCCTATGCCAGGGGACAGAGGCACTTCAGCTAGGAGCCTCATGGGGGTGATCGAGTAGTGCTTGACTCTGGTGCTTATGCCCAAAGACCTAGATCGTCATCTGGGCACTTGGGCTATACCTGCCTTGCTGCTTGCATGGCTCCCAGCTCCATGAAGTTAGACTGAAAGATGTGCAGAAGCCTCAGGTAGGAGGGCCTTCCTCACTGTGGGTGGGAAACACCTTTTCTTCTTCTCCTGAGGCCCTTGATCTGAAGTCTCCTTTCTACCAAAGTCTCAGTTACTTTTTTCATTGCTGGAACAAAATACCCAATACTCACAAGTTGAAGCAGGAAAGGTTTATTTCAGAACACCGTTTGTAGAGGTTTTCAGTCCTTTGTCAGCTGGCTCCAAGGTAGGGAGGTGTTGCAGAGGAGCATGGTGGAGAAGAAATAGTTCATGGCAAAGCAGACAGGAGACAGTGAAGCAGTAAGCAGCAGCAGCAGCAGCCCCAGTGGCCTGCCTTCTTTCTGTCCCTTTTTATTCCATCCAGGCTATAAGCTTATTGACTGGTGCTGCCCACACCCAGGATGAGGCTTCCATTATCCACACCCTGAATCCCAGCATCACACCCTTAAATCACATTCACACACCTTAACTACAGCCACTCTGAAAAGC
This sequence comes from Heterocephalus glaber, assembly GCF_053883595.1. Lineage (NCBI taxonomy): Eukaryota > Metazoa > Chordata > Mammalia > Rodentia > Bathyergidae > Heterocephalus > Heterocephalus glaber. The sequence goes on from NW_028258305.1 coordinate 44,222,154, forward strand.
CCCACTTATGACTGCACGAGGCTTTGGGGGGACAGCTAGACACAAGCTAGTACCACAACATGTTTTCAAAAAGAGTTAACATATGCTTAACTTTTAGATTCATCAAAGTTTTACAGAGTGAAAAGGTAGAACTCGGTATTTTATTTGGACTGTGCTTTACTTTAACCTTGTTCTTTGGTACAATATCTTTAACATAGGTCTGTGTGCCACATACATTGCTGTTACATTGTTTTCATATAACCATACTTGACACCCCATTTGACAATGTCACCATTCACAGTGGTACCTCAATGCATTTGACAGTATCAGCCTTTTAAATGTTTTCACAATACTTACATGTAAGCACATTTGACAAGATCAGCAGCTGAACTGTTCCACAAAACTGTAGTCACAGCGTGGAACACCAGCAGCTCCTGTTCGCACAACCTCCATGAACCATGGCTACTCACCCCCTCAGTATACTTCCCTTTTTCTTTTCAGAGCTTGGGAAGGACAGGCTCTGTGATAGGCTTTTTGACATTGAGGAGAAGTTCTTTAAAATTTAACTGACACTTTCATAAAAACCTTAGTTCATCAAAAATCAGTAACTACTAGCCAATGTTTTTTGCTGAACATTTACTATGTGTTAGGCATTCAGCTGAGGGATTGTAACAAAGCAACTCATTTAGTCTTTCCAACCAACCTATGAGGTAGGCCACACAAATCCCATTTTATAGCTGATGAGATTCTTACCTGAATGCACAAAGCTAGGAAGAGGAATAACTGGGATTTGAATCCAAGTGATTTGTCCCAAGGTTTAAGCTTTCCCCTTTCTTCGTGGGATATTGGTTATGCCAACATTATTATTTTAATAGTGCATGTGCAAAGTCCTTTGGGAGAAAGGGACAAGAGCCACAGTTGCCTAGGAATGTTGAAGGAAGGCTTCAGGAGAAGGAATTATTTGAAGGGACTTGAAGGGTTCAATAGGAGTTGGGTCAAGTTGAGAAAAGGAAAACACAAGAACGTGTGTAAATTCCAGGTAATGCTTCAGAGGTGACACTGATTAGGGAATGCGGACAGGGATGGTGGAGGGTGGAAGGTATATAGATAAAGGCAAGATTGGAAAGGACTTTAAATGTTTCAGAGAGGATAAAATTTACCCCCTTAAGTTCATTGGCTGGGATCATGCATATTAAACCAATAAGAGAAATTAATGAGATAAAAAGCATACAATTTTTATTGATATTGATGTGAATAGGAGTTCTCAGAAAATACTTTTCACAGAGAGGCAGTAAGACTCAAGGGTTTATGTATCATTTTAACAATGCAAAGAGGATTTGGGTTTCAGATTTGTTGTTGAGAAATGACTTGGAAATGTATAGGAGAAGTAGTAAAAGAAAAGGTTTATTTAGTAAGGTCTTATCTTAGTTAACTTTCTCATTGCTAAAACAAAATACTTTACACCCACAATTTAAAGAAGGAAAGGTTTATTTTGGCTCACAGTTTGTAGCAGTTTCAGTCTATAGTCAGTTGGTTCTGAGGCAGGGTGGCATGGCAGAGGGGCACTGCAGAGGAGAAACAGTCCATGGCAGAGCAGGCAGGAAGCAGCAAACCATCAAGTCAGGAGGGATAGTTGCTAACCTTTACTGGTACATGGCATAGAACCCCTTCACAAAGTGCAATCTGTGCCATGCTTTCAGGCAGATTCCAAAGGGTAGGGAAGGCTTCTTACATCTGCTGACTCTCATTTGCCTTTAGTTCAAGTAACTCTTATGCCAAAGAGGCATGTTTTGGGGTGATGCATGCTGGTACATTTCAAATGCTATGCTAAGGAATTTGGATTTTTTTTTATAACAGTGAGAAGTGTTAATCCTTGAATGACGTGTTCAGATTTGTGTGTGTGGAAACATTTTCTGGCTGTGGTGGGATGGGGAGTAGATGGGGAGATATTGGAAATGGGAATCCTGTCCTTGTCTGGGTCCCACCCTGCAGAGAAGAAAAGGAATGAAAGAACCATGTTCTGGGATTCTTTCTCTTCTTGCATCCTTCTAAAGGAACTTGGGATTTCAATTTTCCTCCTCCTAGGTGGCTGCCTTTGAGAGGTCACTACATCAGTGCTGCTCCCCAGGTGTGGCACCTGAAAGGCTGATGAGCTCCTCAAAGGATCCCTGGTGGGCATGCATAACCACCATCCCTAACCTCTTGAGGGAGGTCAGCAGGGGCTGTGCACAAAAATCTGCCTCTGCCTAGTGTGCCCTTGCTGGTCCTCAGTGGATCTGTTTTGCTAAGTAAGGCTTCCAACACCCTTTTTCCCTGGTTTGAGAAAATTTAACTTCAGGCATCTGCTGCTCTGGGTCACATGCACTAGGGAGTTCACCTTTGTTATTCATTTTAGGGCCCAGGGCTGCACTCTCAGACACAAGAGCAGGCACAAGAGGAAGGGGACCCCCCATACCTTTTGTCTTGGTACAAACCACCAGAGAATGTCCTTCCTTGGCCTGTTCACCCCACGCATCCTCAGGATGCCATCTTCCTCATCTGCTCTTCCTGCTCCACATCCCTCCTATCTCTCTCTCCAGATTCCTGGGAAACCAAGAGCCTCTTTTGCTCTCTCTGAGCCAGCTGCTCCTGTCTCCAAGAATATTTCTCTCCAGAGCTGGTATCATAGCTTAATGATGTCCCACCAATAAAGGGAAGGTAATTAATTGTTAAGTGAAAATATAAATTATAATTGAATCTGTCACATTCCAGTTTTTCATCATCATGTGACAAGTCTCTTAGCGCATTGGCAAGGGCTGCAGGGATGTGGGAAGGATAGAGCAAGAGATGAGGACAATTGTCTTCTGTTCCCATGTCCAGTACGGTAGTGGTAGGAGTGACTTTCCTATTGAACTGCCTCATTAGCACTGTTGTGCATGTGAGCGTGCAGAAGTTTGCCACATGCAAGTATGCACTGTGTCAGATGAAGCTGTGTTAGGAAATTGAGATTGTTGGAGAATTTAAGAGATTGGAGAGACCAATGGGTGAAACAGGAGGATTTATTTAGGTGAGTACTGGCACAGCAGATTCAAATCCAAAGGCTGAGCCCAGAACAAAGGAAGGACTCTAGTTTTATACCTGTTGCTGAGTGGGATTCATCTACCTAACAGCATGAAACTTGTGGGCAGGCAAGGGAGTTTACAGAAGCAGAACAAAGGCAGTTGCTCAGACAGTGACGGTTTGTAACGAAGCACATCTTGGTGGCCTTGGTCAGGTGAAAAGGAACAGGCTTTTATAAAAAAGGATGCTGTGAAACCATTACTTATAGGAACAAAGTTGGCAGGACAAAGAACAGCAGCCCCAGCGAGGGGGAAGACTAAAGGGGAATTGGTTAGGTTGGGAAAATTTGTTTTTCCTTCTTTTTAAAGTCCTGCTTCAAGGTGAGGTACTTACATGCCTGTGGCTGCAATGTGTGGGTCCAGTCTGAGCTTCAGATTTGCACTTCCAGTTTCCTCCTGGATGTTAAGTTTCTTAATAAGCTTATGCTATCACAGGCACTGAGCCAGCCGTACTCACTGTTTTGATCTCAGGTAATAAATATGGAAAAAGCATAGCAGGGTATTAAGAAGTAGACCTGAGAACTGGGCTGCTTGGATCAGTCTTGTCATTCTGCCACTTAGTAACTATGTAGCCTTAGGTAGGGTGCTAACCTCTCTGTCCTCTGCTTGGTCACCTCTAAGATAATGATAATAATAAATATTTACTGCTTAAAACTACTGTCAGGATTAGCTGGGGTTAACTTAGGTAAAGCATTTAAAAATATGCATGGGAAAAATTCAAACGTTAGGAAAAAATCCTAGCATTTTTCTTTTCAAAGTAGTGTTAATATAAACCTAGGTACCTAGGAGAAAGCCAAGGGTGAGCTTCTGCTTGACTGGGAGTGGATGAGTGAGGGCTCAACCCAGGGCAGCCAGCTGGGAGACACCAGCTAGATCTCGGTCACATGGGATTTCTCCAGAGGGACTGCTAGGTGAGGCAGCTCGGAACCATCCTCTGGGGCCAGGGAGGGGAGAAGGGGAAGAAAACTTATCTATTGGCTCTTTCCTGTTTTCTTTTACTGGCCAAAAGGCACTCCATGGGGTGTTTATAGGTGCAGACAAGACACATCACTGAGTACAGTTCCAGTACAGGTTCCCCTTGTCTCAGATGAACTTGTATTCTTGTATGAAGATTTTTTTCTCTACTTTAAAAAATCACGTATGATAACAATGCCCAAACTTCTTGACTGAAAGGGAAGATGCTAATTCATTCCACAAAGGAATGTTATTCCTAAGAGGCCATATGTATATGTGTGTGTCTATATATATATATATATATATATATATATATATATATATATATATATACACACATATATATATATATATATATATTCCTCATTTAATAGTAAGTGGTCTGTCACGTGGAGTTGCTCAGCAGATGTGTAAAATAATGTCTTTCCACATTTTCATTCAGTCATTTTATTGATAGCTAATTTACATAAAATGAAATGCTAGGTCTTAAGGGTTCATTTTGACAATCCTATACCCTTGTGTATTTGTACCTGGAAAGAATATATAAAACATTTCTAGCATTCCAGAAATTTCCACTCACTCTGCCATCCAGTGTCTCTGTTCAAGGCAAACTTTTCATGATTTCTATCATCTTAAATTAATTTTAGCCAATCTTGGACTTGATGTAGATGACATTATGCAGTTGTTAGACTTTGCTTCTGGACTGTTTTCCTTGGCATCAGGCTTTTGAGATTGATCTGCACTATTGTGTGTATTGGTAGCATGTTCCTCTCAAAGGAAGAGTGTTCCACTGTATGAATGTTCCAGAATGTGTTCATTCATCCTTCTGTTGATGGACACTTGGCTTGCCTTCAATTTTGAGCTATTATGAATAAAGCTGCTATGAAAATTCGTACACAAGTCTTATTGTAGACATTTGTTTTCATTTCTTTTGCCAGTGTGTTTAGGAATAGAATTACTGTGTCATAAATTAGATGTATGCTTGATTTTATAAGAAAATGGCAAATGGCTCTTCAAAATCATAGTGCCATGGTATAACCCTACCAGCAATATAAGACTCCCAGTTGTTCCACATGCTCAAAAATGATGGGTTTAGTTAGTTTGATTTTAGCCATCCTTTTAATGCACATTCTCCTGACAACTAACGATAAGGAGGACACTTTTCATATGCTGATCGGGCATCCTTTTCTCTTCTTTTGTAAAGTTTTTGTTCAAGTGCCTTGCACATTTTAAAAACAGAATTGGAATTGTGTCTTTTTTGTTGCTTTAGTTAATATATTTATTGAGATGGTTGATTTTAAAACTACTCTGATGTTATTATTTTGTATCTTTTCATTAAGTCCTTTGTATCTGTTTGTCCTCTGTTCTTTCTTCCTTGTTCTGTGTCAATAAAATATTTTTAGTATTCTGTCTTATTTTGTCTACTGGCCATTGAGTTATAGTTATCTGTTATTTAAAAAGTTATTTAAAAATTATTTAAAAAGGATTTTTCAGATACGATACTATTCTCCTTTATTGTTTTGCATTTTACTTTCAAATGATATATTATTTCAGAAATAATGTAAGAAATTTGCAAGATTAAATTCCATTAGTCCTTCCTGCTTTGTTCTTCCACTTTTTTTTTTTTTTTGGTGCTGGGGATCAAACTAGGGACCTTGTGCTCTCAAGGTGGGTAGCAGCACCACTGAGCTAAATCCCTGGTCCCATTCTTCCACTTTTTTACTTCAGTGTGTGTTATGCATCCCACCATACTTTTTGTATGCTCTGTAGATTGTTAAAAATATGTGTGTATGTAGATAGATGATAGATAATAGATAGATGGACAGGGAAAGAGAGAAGGAAGAGGTGAGAAGGAGGGTGTAAGAGAAAATTAAGAACAAATCCAAAATATTTACACATTTTTAATTCTTTATGATCATCTCTATTCCTCTGCAATGATGCCAGTCTCTGTCTGGTATTATTTCCTGAAGCTTGGAACACTTTAGTATTTCTTATAGTGCAAGTCTTTTGACAAAAAATTCTCTCAGATTTTGTCCTCTGAGAGACATTTTTAAAGGATATTTTGCTAGATCTTGTAGGGATATAGACCGGTAGGCAGGGGAAGAGGAGGGATCCCCTCATCCCCTAAGGAGTTTAGATGGGTGGCAGAACAGGCTTAACCACCTGTGAAAAGCCGACAGCTCGAGATCACACTTCCTCTTCAAGCTGTACCCTGCAAAGCTTGGTTCGTGAAAGTCAAAAAGAAAAAGGAAACTTGACCCTAAGTTGTGAAAAGGCCCCCATGACCCTTCCCTGTTGTCCCTAGTAATGAGCCAAGTCAACCAATTAACCAATCAAATAGGGGCACCCTCAGTCCAGAGACAGGCCCTCGACTACTACAAAATCAACCCCTTGAGCCCCCTTCAACGGTGGCTCCGTTCCGGGCACTCCTGCCTGTCTCGCTGAGAGAACAAGCTGTACTCTTGCACGCTTGCTGAATAAAGTACAAACTTTGCTCCTACGCTTTCCATCTCTATCTGATTCTTCCACATTCTTCTGGGTCGTTGGGACAGTCAGGCCCAGGACTGCAGGGACTCTCCACCCGTCTCCTCCTGTGACAATCTGAAATCCTAGCCTTTTATATTACTTTAAATAAATCACGGCATTTTCTGGCTTCCCTTGTTTCTAAAGAAGTCAGCCTCCAATGGTAATGCATGTGTGTACTGGTTTTCATGTATGTAATGGGTCTTCTTCTTTGGTTCCTTCTGAGACATTCTTATTGATTTTGATTTTCAGTATTTTTTTTTTTAAAGAGAATGCCACTTATTTATTTATTTTTTTGGTACTGGGGATTGAACTCAGGTCCTCGCCCTTTTGAGGCAGCACCATTGAGCTAAATCCTCAGCCCCTTTAATCAGTTCTGTCAAATTCTCTTCAAGTATTTCTTCATTCTATTTATTCTCTTCTTCTGGGGCTCTCCTTTCATATATGTTAGACCATTCAGAATCGTTCCAGAAATCTCAGATGCTCTGTCCTTTCCCCTTCAATCTTGTGTCCATATATTTTAGTTTATATAATTTGTATTGTCTGGTTTAAAAGTTCATTAATCCTCCTTAGTATAATATCCAATTATATCACTATCAAGTGACTTGATTCTGAGATTGTATTTGTTTCTAACAAATGTGTCCTGTCTTTTATAGGTTCCATCTCTCTAAATTCTCCATTTTTAACATATTGTTCACAATTTCTTATAGATCCCTGAACATATTTATTGTAGCTTATTTTTTTCAGTTACCTATGTAAAAGCCTATACCTGAACTTTCTTGGATCTGATTCCTTTTTCCTTTGACTATGGTCACATTTCCTTGCTTCTTTGTGTGTCTCTTAATTTTTCACTGTGTGCAAGAACATATGAGACGTGATTGCAAATATGGTGAATATTTACTTTTAAGACAATTGGTTATAGTAATATATACATTGCTATTAATCCCCCTCAAAACATTCCTCCTAGCTTTGAACACATTTATCCTATTATTCTTGCTTCTTTTTGAAGCAGTCTGGAAATCTTCTTTTGTAAATGTCTTTAGTTGCACTGTTGTGGCTGCTTTGATGTCCTGAATTGATTCGACATTTATCTTTCATGGTCATTTTGATTTTGGGGAAGAGCCCAAAGTTGCATGGTACCAGATCCCATGAGTAAGGTGCAATAGAACACACTATAGTTTTTTTCAATTTTTATTAGTAAATAATTGCTGCACATAAAGATCACGTTCCTTGTGGGGAGCTGGTGCATATACACAGCACATTTTAATTCTTTTTTATCCCATTCCCTCCTCTCCCTGCCCTTCTCTCAAACTCTTGATCCCATTCCTGTTTGCACAAGATCTGTCTCTTTATTTCTTATTATCTATCTTTTATTTTGCTGTTTATTTATATTTTGGTTTTATCATATAAGAGAAGCCCTATGGTATTTAAGCTTGTGCATCTGACTTATTTCACTTAAAATTATGGTCTCAAGGTGCATCCATTTCCCACAAAAATTTCTTATTATTGGCAGAGGAGTACTTCATTGTTCATAAATACCACATTTTCTTCACCCATTCATCTGTTGATGGACATGTAGCTGTTATAAATTGTGCTGCTGTAAACTTGGGTAAGCATGTATCACTGTACTATGATGTCTTTAAATATTCTGGGAAGATACGTAGAAGGTGAATAGCTGGGTTGAATGGAATTTCTAGTTTTAGTTTTTTCAGCAACCTCCATATTGATTTCCAAGGTAGTAGTACTAGTTGACATTCCCACCAACAATGTAGAAGGGTTTTTTTCCTCCACTGCTTTACCAGCATTTGTTATTGTTTGATTTCTTGGTGATAGCCATTCTTTCTTTAGTAAGATAGAACCTCAGTGTTATTTTAATTTGCATTTCTCTAATGACCAGAGATGTACATTTAAAAAAATGTATTTATTGGCTATTTGTGTTTCCTCTGAGAAGTGTCTATTCATTTGCCCATGCTTTTATTGGGTCTCTTATTGAATCTAGACACATATAGCTCACTATGGAGGAAATGAAAATAAAAATGGATTAAAGATCTAAATGCGAGATACATTTAATATATTGAGAAACAAAATAGGTAAAACTCTTGAAAACATAGATGTAGCCAAGGACTTTCTGGAAGGAGCTCCAATTGCATAAGAAATAACATCAAGAATCAACAAATGGGATCATATCAAATTAAAAACTTCCACACAGCAAGAGAAACAACCAACAGGGCAAAGAGATAACCTACAGAGTATAAAGAAATTTCCAGCTGTTCCCTAGACAGAGGATTAATATCTAGGGTATATAAAGAACATGCTGTAATGTTTTTATGAGTCTGCCTTTCGATTAGATGATGCTGGACAGCAGCATTCACCTAATTTTAATCACACCCTGTAAAGACACTCACAAAAGAGGACCCCAGAACTGCTTCCGGAAGTGGCAAGAATGATGGGATAGTGTGTTGGAAGTGAGGGGAGTATCTTAAGGGGACTAATGTTCATATGTCTTTGACTATTACAAAAATTAAAAAGTTTAAATATTCACCATAGATTTTGTTCACCCCTTGTACATGTAAAGGGACTGAAGGGGTAGAAATAAATAAACTTTACCTCCAGAAAAGAGCAAGTCCCCTTTTCCAGCAAGCTGGTAATGTGGAACGATGAGTTAATCCAATCTGTGGTTGAGCTGGGCCTGGTGCAGCTCCACATAGGTTGAATTCATGTCAGGCTTTAAATGTTTCCGGAGTGTGATTCAGAATGTCTTTGCATAAGGGCCTGAGATCTGAGGGGAGGCAAGTCTCTCTGAAAATCTCTTTAAAGGTTATCGTTTTCTAAGCATGGGAGATTGTCCTCTTTGTAGCCCTCTTGCTGGCCTTGGGGGTTGCTGTGAAGAATTATGTTTTTCCATTCCTGCTCTTGGCTTTCTATTCCTTGGGAGGTTTGTGTCCATCATGCTACCCCTTTCCTGGTCTTTGCGGTACAACTGCTCTTTGCTATGTGAAGACCCTTCAGCTCTCCTACCTGCCTGGTCCCAGCCTTTAGCCAGCTGATTCTGTGCATGGACGAAATCCGTGGCGTCTCCGGGTGATTTTGTCAGCTCTCTACCTGCCCCTCCCTACCTGTAGTAAGTCACATTGTTTCACACTTAGGGTGGACCCCTCATCTTCGGAGGGGAGGTCTCTTTCTCTGCCCTGCCCCTGTCCTTGAATACACTTGGGATGTGTCAATGGGAAAGACTAGGGGGCACCATGCCAGGTTGTTCAGGAGAAAAGGGCAGTATGGACTTCCGGTCTCAGCAGTTCACCCACCACTTTGAGAGATCTATTAGATGTTTGGCTGGTTGCTTTTTAATGTTTTCCATGCTGAATTTCTCTCCCATTCCATTAAGGATAAGAGTGGTTGGGACTGCTACTTTCTGAGAAAGGGCTCATTGCTTTCTGGAATTTAATTCGCGTAGGCTTATTGACATCCTCAGCCCTCTGATAGGCTTAAAAACTATAATTTTATCTAGCTTATCTGTATTCTAATGTCACGGTGGGCGTAAGACTCCTTGTGATTCTAAATCCCAAACAGACGTCTGAATTTTACCGCTCTTCTCTTTAGGGAACTTCACTGGAGCAATAGCAAGTTTCATTTCTGGACAGGGAAAGGTTACTTGACTCTAACCCATGGTTTTGTTCTTTTGATATCTAAGTCTCTACATAGATACAGACATCAGCTCTCTTAAATGAAGGTTTTCATTTTTCCAGGTCATTGCTCCTAACATTTGGAAAGCAATATTGGGAGGCGTATTAATTTGAATAGGCTGACTTCTGGCTAGGGGCATTTAATGCAGGAAGTATTTCTGCCTGCTTTTGAGCAATGGCTTGAACCAGTTCTGCAGCATAGTAGGCACCAGGAATTTCCCTTGTCCTCTTCTGCTAAGGCTAGATGTACTCTCTGGGGAGAGAGAAAGGACAGTTGCACAAAATAAAAGAGCATCCTAGGTCATCTTTTATTTTTATTGTTTCTACAGTCCATGGCACCTGATCTGAATGATCCGAATATTCACCACCCATTGGATAGAAGAGCACCTTTTGCTGCTTGGGGTTTAATTTCTCCTGGAGGCCTATCCTGGCCTTGTTTGGGTTTAGGGCTCTACTCCTCCTTGAGGATCCTGACATCTTGCGCTGTCCTTTGCAAAGAGTGTTGCAAGACCACTAGACACTAACAAGGGACCTTACGGGTCAAAAGGGCTCAGTAAATGAGCAGGCATTTGGGAGTGGACTTTGTCAAGTCACAGCCGCCGCAGTGTGCAGTAGTTCAGGTAAACCCTGAGCTCTGTTAGGAAGAAGCACTGTAGATGGGCATGGTTGCAGTGCCACTTTTCACAGGACAGTAATAATAATTTAATGAATAAAGGTCAGTGTAAATAAATGCAGCTCCCACACTTACAGATGTGACCCTTCCCACAGGGTGCACTCACGAGGATGTATGTCCAGACTCAGGAGCCTGGCGGGGGCGGGGCACTCCTCTGCACTCTCCTGCCCCGAGCCTCAATGTGTGGAAGACACCCTCTGTGACCTGGGTTTAGCCAGAGTTTGGCCAAAGAAAACTAACTGTAGACCTGATTTCTGGTGAAGCACAGAAACACTCTCTCTAGTAAGATGTCTAGACAGAGCTACAAAAGCATACAGGGTCATATTTTCCACCACTTTGTTTAAAGTCATAGTTGTTTCCAAAATTATTAGTTTGATATTGTTATGGTTTGTGTTTAGCTGTCCCCCAAAGCCTTATGCGGGTGAGGTGGAACTTTCTTTCTCAGAGGTGGGTGAAACTGGAATGTGGGATTAAGGGTGTGTGATTACTAAACTACTACATGTGAGTGATTGGTTTGGCACCGCCCTAATCCCCAGTAGTCTGAATGAGATAAAAGGGGCAGAAAGATGCTGTTAAACCCCCTTCTTACCTTTGCTGCCTTGTGGGTGCTGTGTTCTTTCTGCTCTGCCTTGCCTGTTTGCCATCCCAGCCTTGGAGCCAGCTGATTATGGACTGAAGCCTCTATGAACTGTGAGCCAAATAAGCCCCTTCCTCTCCAACTTTGGGGGTTGTTTATTTTGTCTCAGCAATGAGAGAAAAGTAACTGACACAAATAAGATTGACATATTACTGGCAGAGCATGAGCCTTGATTCCTACATCTGTTATGCCGCTTGACATGTCATTGTCAAAGTTATTACAAGCAGTTACAGATTTTTTATTCTACTTTTTCTGAATTTTCAGCAAGTCTTGAGGAACCATCAAGTGTGTTTTGATTTTCACAGGCACAGTCTTCAGAGTTCTACTTGGTGTTACCACTTAGATAGCTAATGTACAACGAAGTCATGACAAGTTTCATGCACAGCTTTCTACTCTTCCCCAAACCTTCACCTGCCTCCTACCTCCTTCCTTACCTATTCTTTCTGAAAATTATGTAGCTTTCATTGTTGAAAATGAAAGGCTAGCTTTATTAATCATATGAAATGAGAGAAAAAGTAATTCTTAGGGTAACTTCCTTTGGTCTCTCTTTTTTCATTAGTACATATTTGCAGTACGAAGTGCTCACAGTCATCATGGGGAATTTGTAGATATACATAATCTTAATTTTTTTTGTCCTCTTCCTCTCTCTTCCTTCCAACCTTTCTTCTCCTCCCCATTTGCAAAAGCTTCATTTCCATTTTTCTTTCAAGTTTTTTTCTTTCAATTCCTTTTCCCTTCCTCCTCTATCTCTTGTTCCTCTTCTCATTTGAGAATGCTCTTCCTACTTCTTAATGTTTTGCTCTATTTTGATCCTTGTTTACACTTTGAGTTTCCCACACTAGAGAAAGTGTAAATTGGTACAACTACCATGGAATGGAGATTTCTCAAAAAATTAAAAATATAAATTGCATTAAACCCAGCTATTCTAGATATCTTCCCAAAAGAGTTAAATTCATCATACCACAGTGGTATAAGAATTCCCATGTTTATAGCAACACAATTCATAATAGCTAAATCTTGGAAACAGCCCATATGCCCATCAACAGATAGATGGATACAGTAAATGTGGTATTTATACACAATAGAGTACTACTCTGCCATGAAAAGGACAAACTTGAGATCTTTTTAGGAAAATGGGTGCACTTTGAGATCATAATCTTAAGTGAAATAAATGAGACACTCATTTTAAACCACAAATCTCAGAATGATTGTGAATATTTTCTTTCTTTCTTTTTCTCCCTATTCAATTTGCAAATCCTGTTGGCTCTGCCTTTATCTTTGTCACATTCCTCAATCCATCTGTGATGTAAGTTCATGCATGTACATTTGTATGAGAGTGCATGTGTATGTATCTATGTTAGTTTCTTTCTGTTGCTGTAAGAAATACCCCAGGCAATCAAATTCTGAAGAGAAAATGTTGACTTTGGCTCATAGTTTGGGAGTTACCACTCGTGTTTTGGGCTGGTGGTGAGGCAGCACAACAGAGCAGGAGCATGTTGTAGAGCAAAATTGGAGTCCTACTGTTCCTGTCCAGGGCACACGCCAATGACCTAAAGTCCTCCCTCCAGGCCTGACCTCTAAAGGGTCCATGACCCTCCGATCACACCATTTGGGAGAACAGGCCTTTAACACACGGGCTTGTGGAGGCCATTCCAAATCCTAAGTACAGCAGCAGCAGGCATGTGTGGTGTCTCAGCCCTGCCTCGTCTCTGGGACACCATGCTTGACACCTACCACTTACTTTGGCTCCTGATTACGGTCCATGGTTGGCTGGTTTCAAGGCAGAAAGTGGCGTGGCGGAAGGGCCCGGTGGAGGCAAAGCTACTAACATCATGGTGGTCAGGAAGCAGAGCAAGGAGGTAGGAGTCAGGAGGGACATAGACCCAGTCGTCCATGCTTCCAACAAGAGCCCCCCCCAACAGCATATTCAGCTACAGCCCCCCATAATCCAATCAGACCCTCATCTGTGCATGCATGAGGCTTTGGGGGGACACTAGATATAAACTATAGCACATGGAAATATATTTTATGTCTCTCCTTCCCCAGTAGAATGTGAGCTGCATGAGAGCGGGGAGCTTGGCTGGAATCTCTAGTGGTTATGACCTACTCAGGAGGCACCCTGCTCTGGAGAGGGAGAAGTACTTACCCAATTTCACTAGAGGAACAAGTTCTTGGTTCAAACAGAAACTGGAGAGCAGCCGGGTAATGATAAAGATCATGAATTTAATGTTCTGCAGACCAAGTTCCCCCTACTGATACCCTGAGGTCCTTATCTGGCCTGCTCAGTATTTAAAACTTTTTAATTGACAATATAAAGCAAGACAGGTTTTCTGCATCTCCTGCAAGCATCTTGTGCAAGTCTGGTTGTCTGGCAACACGGGACTGTACTGCTGTTTAGCAGCACACTGACACTGCTGCCATGGGCCACGGCCTTGCTTTTCTGCTGGCCCAGGAAGAGTCCTCCTCAGCCCATTTCACTCATTTGCATAACCCACTCAGCTCCTGTGGGCCTCTGCGCCTGAGACCGTGGCCAGCCTGGGCTTTTACAAACCACTTTTGTGAGTGTGCAGGGATTTCACTACCACCAATCTGGGATAGGTCTGGCTCTAAATGGACACATGGAGATTTGTGGGCCGGTAGCTGGTCTCCATTTGGGCCTACCTGTGTCATACCATATCCTACTATTTTGTGGGTTCTGTGTCCCAGGGATTTTTAAACACTCATTGGAGAGAACGCGAATGTCTAACGTTGAGTAATCGTAGGCTCCAGGCTTGGAGAAACAGCTCAGAATTCAGGTCCTGCTTCAGGTTCCTCTGCCTAGGAAGCAGCCATGGCCCGAGTGTCACCTAGAACCACACCCACGCACACGTTTGTGCTTAGAAGCTGGGACCCTTCCAGGAAAAGAACCAGCCTGTCTTGTCGGGACTGGGTGCCACTCACCCCGCGTTCTTGCTGTCTCTCATATATACAGCCAATTTCCTGGAGACTTTTATATTTCTCAAGGGTGGCAGGAGGTCAAACTTCTGTGAGAAATTACTCCCGAAGATGAAATTGTGAATCAGAATTTCTCTTAATGTTTACACAACCATGCTGCATAGCTGTGGAGCCCAGGAGATTTCCCCTGGGTTAAAAATGCCTATTCATTTTGTTATGTGGGTAGGTGATGTTTAAGTCACGGAAAGAATACAAATAGACAACACAAAAACCAAGACATGCATAGCACAAAGCTGGGGCCCGTGTGGCAGCCTCTGCTGCTACAGTGCTTGCCTCTCAGCTGCCTTCTCGTTTGCCCGGGTGTGGTTTTAGGACATTTCCATGATCCATACGTTTAACTCCTGTCTGGGAGGCTCCAGCAACGAGCAACAGGCGCTGGCTTCGGAGGATGCCACTTCCTATGATCAGGAGCAATTTGCTCACTCTCTCAGAAGAGGAGTTTAAGAGGGTTTCATGAAATGTCTGCTTCCAGAATCATTAAGTATTGATCAAACTCCCCGTTTTCCTTTGGGTAAATTCCGTTAAGAGCAAACGACAGGGTAAGAGCCCTGACCACTGGGCGGGCGGCTCCCCGGCGTGCTCAGTTCCAGGCTTTCTGGGAGCCCAGCTGACCGGGAGCATTTGCCCATCCTGAGTACCTGATTTTGGCGACAGCTGTGTGTTTCGCTGCCGAGGCTCATCCTTTATGTTGATTTCTATTAGTGAATTTCTAAATACAGCCCGAGGAATGCTACCTCCCTCAGCTCTTGAACCTTCATTACGATCCAGAATGGCGAGTTCTTTGTAGGAGTCACCTTGGTTCAGCTGGGAAAAAAATTACTGATGTGCCTTGAAAAGGTAGAGAGAGTTTGAGCTTTTTTTTATAATATAGCTGAATAGGATTTTAAGAAAGCAGAATTATAATGTGGAGTGAGAAGAAAAGCGAGGGGTTGGGTCAGAAACTGGGTTATCAGTACAATGCAGAAAAGGAAAACAAACGCTAATAGACGGCACATGTGCCCTTCCCACTAGATTAGAGACCAGGAGGGCGCTTGCTGAATGCGGCCCATTGTGTGGCCGAACAGAGCGGAGGGGCTGGGCTATTCCCTCCTCGGCCCCTGTGCCAACAGACGCCTCTTCTTGCTTCTCTTATCGAGGCTGCGCATTCAGTCTCTGCAGCTTGATCTCTTCCTCACTCTTCTGCTCATACAATATGGATTGATGCGCTGAAAGAGAGGGCCTAGGAGAGGGGCTTTCTCTAGAGGGAAGGGGAAGGCACGAAGACAAAAGGCGCGGGAGGCCAGGTGCGAGGATGGGGCAAGGAGGAGGATCCGGCTGTGGGGGTGCGGGGCCAGGCAGGCACAGCCCCGCGAGCAGCCTGGCTTTCCCCGGGCCTGCAGCTCAGCGGCCTGGAAAACGGCCTTGTGCTCTGTACTCAGGGGAGCCGAAGCTCGCCCGTGATGCACAGGCAGCACTGATTCCCCTCCCTTCCCCGGGGTCGCCGAGCTGCCCGGCCAGCGTGGCTGTCTATCTTCCCTCTCCCTTCCCAGGAGACTCACAGCTCTGCCTTCGCGCTGGCCAACTGTTGCTTCAAGTTCAGCAGTGGCGAGCAGGGGCCAGGGACGGAGGCCTGCGAGGGCCCCTGCTCCAGCACGGAAGGATGGAAGGGCTCAGGGAGAATCTAGAGCCCGGGCGGGGCGACCACAGCTTCCTCCCAATGTGGATCCACTTCAGGGCTTGGGACTGAGCTCCCATCCAGGCCCTTTCCACCTACCAGCTTTGCTCCTTGGGGAACTGACCTAGCTTCTCAATCACTGTGTTCTTCTCTGTAAAACGGGACTTCATTCACAATGTGCCGGCAGCGAGGATGAGACAGATGCCTTCATTCCTGAGGAGTGGCTGCGCACAGTACCTTAAAGAGTTAGCCACCAGCACCCTCAGCATCGTCACCACTGTTTCTAACCTCTGGCCGTCTGTACTGACATGGCACGTGTCCTCATGAAAACAGACCCATTTATGAGGCATCGTGGTGCTGCAGAGAGAACATGGACTTTGGGATTAGGCTGCTCGGTAGTAGCGTACTTGTGGGTGTGCTATTTGGGTCTCCTATCAGTGAAGTGGGGCTAGCAAGTGTGCTTGTCGGGAGGATAATGAGATAATGAATACAAATTACCCAGTACAGAGACTGCACATTGAAGAAACTCGACAACCAGGAGCTGTTACTGTTTTCACCAGCCTGCGCAGTCATGTGTGGTGTGTATTTGTGTGTGGCTGTTTGCTGCTTGGGTCTGGCTTCTCAGTTTCTGTTTGCGCGGATTTTATATGAATGTGTAGGCTGGCGGGTGCGTGTGTGCACATGCGTGCATGTGTGTGTGATTGTGTGTGTTGGTGGCTGCCCATGAGCCAGAGCCCTTGTCTTTGTCAGGTTGTGCTCACGGTTCCTGTGACCTCAAAACACAGTGGACAGCTCTCCTGGGGTCGAGATGCACCCCACAGCCCCCAGTGCACTTTGTGGGGATAAGCCTTGGTGGGGAGCTAAGAGTTCTGAGGTCATCCTGGCTCCCTATCAGTGGAGAAACAGGGCCTTTGCCTCAGTGTAGCTTAACTTGACCATTATAAACCAGGGGGCTGGGTCAGTGAAACCCAGATCTCCTCTCGCTCCCGAATCTGTTATCCATGAAGCATGTCCTGTCCTCCCACCTCTGCTTTGCTGTGGAGCTCAGAATGAGCCAGGGATGTCTTTTTGCAGCAGCAGGACAGGCTGGAAGAAGAGGCTGTAAGCACTAGCGTGAGCAGGGATGAGGACTTCAGAGTCCCAGGTCATAGGTCACCCTCCCAACACCCTTCCTCTCCGCCCTTGTGCGACAAGCTTTCCTCATGTGCTCAAGGCCTGGAGAGAGCCCTGGAAGGAGGGTCGGAGTCTCCCTGCTCCGGGTGCTGTCCCACTCATCGGTAAGGGAGCTGAGGCTTGCTGACCCTCCCTGGGCGCAGAGGAACCTCCACTCTTGCTTGTGCCTCAACAGCCCCAGGGGGAAACAGTCCCAGGCACCGTCAAGCCGCCCTCTGTTTATATCACCATTATAAGAATTTCCAGCAGATGGCCATAAAGGGTCTTGAGAGAGCAAGGCCTGAGTTCTTTGCTTTTCTCTTTCGCACAAGGCCACCATGTTGGCCAGCAAGAGGCCCATGAGATTGTATGTGGTTCCTGCTGCACCCTTAGGCTGGGTCTGCTCCCTCCACCCTTCCCCAGCGCTCTCGGGTCCCTCCTTCCAGGCGCCATGTCCGCATCCTTCCTCTTCCCTCACCTCCCTCTCGGCCTATATCTGAGATTTTCACTCTGAAACTGCAGGGATCAGATAGGTAGAATTAACAGCCACAGGAGTGGGTGCATGGGTCTAAGAAGCTGTAACCTGCTCCCAGCTTCAATTTCCCCAAGTCTGGTGGGATGTGAAGGGCTGAGTTACTTCCTTGCTAGTTTCATGGCTCTCTTTTTCCTGGTTTCAAATCTTGCTGGAGTTGAAGACCCTTGTTCCTTCCCCATTACAGAAGGGATGAATGCCCCTTCCTCAATATGCACCCCTGTGTCTTGTGCCCTTGACTCCAGAAGAAAGAGGGAGGCCCTTGTATGTCTCAGTCTCAGCGTGAGGCCTGTGGATATGGAAGTCTTGGATGAGGTTTTCTGATGGCAATCAAGGTGCTGGGCTGTCACCTTCGTAACACTGTCCTCGGTGTAGAGTATGACCCTGGTAGTTCTCACAAACAGAGCCGTGCCAACCATGGGAAGGAGCGCTATTGGAAAGGGCATCCCGAGTCTGGACTGGAAGGTCCTGAGTTCCTGAGCCTTGCTGGGCCTCGCCACCTAGTGTGCTTGCCCTCACCTTTTGGAAGCATCCTCCAGAGGAGCCAGAGCGCTGGAGTCTGAGTCCTGGCATGGCTGCACTCAGTGAAATACACGTTGAACCCCAAAGTCCCTAGCTGTAAAATGAGATTACAGTAGTTACCTGGACTTTCTGAAGTAAGCCGAGACAAAGCATGAGGAAGAGTTTTGAGGTTTAAGACTCTCCGTCTGCATCAGAATTTCTTAACTCATCCCCGTCCTTTGCTTTTCTCGGGCAGCAGTGCAATTCTGAGGCCCAGCAGTTTTGTACAGTCTTCACCAAGAATACATAAACGTGATTTATACTCCATGGTTTCCTTTAACACCCTTCTTTGTTTCTCCAACTCTTGGTATTAAGCACCTGCTAAGTGTCAGACTTGTCATAAGGAAGTGTGGTCAGCGCACGCAGGGAGGCCCACCCGGGAACCCACCTGCCTCGGTGCACGGTGCACTCAAGACCATTGGGGCAATCCTTGGCCAGCGCAAAGATAAATCCGGCCTAAGGCACAGGCCTGCTTTTCCCATCATGCCGCTGTGATCTCTGCTGCTGCCCTCAGTAACCACAGCTTTCTGGGGTTCCCTTCTCTGTGGTAGTTAGGGCTCACAGCCAGTCTGACTGAGGGATGAGATAGACAGCTAGTGGCCTCTGGCTTTCCTTCTCAGCTTTCTACTCCAATTAGCTTCCCAGTCTCTGGATGATCCCCTTTCCAGTCCCAGAGCCCAGCCCTAACGAAGCTGGATGCCTTGCCTCGTGGCACTGTGGCTCTGCAGGGTGACTGCCTCTTGAAGGACAGACCCTTCCCTGCCAAAACAGCCAGAGGCCAGCACCCATCAGAGGGCAGCCTCACTTCGGGGCGATTCATGGCTCCCCAGAACCACCTGTCTTTGATTTTCCACAGGGTCACTTGCCAAAACAAAACTCACTCTGGGAGAAGGTGTCCCTCTGCGTTTCGAATACATGGATACATAGGTGAAGCAAATCAATTTGAATTTCCCTACACTTTCAACACTTTGTTTCTGAATAATAATAAAGAAGTCCCTGAAGCAAATACTATTTTGAGACTAATTTCTGGAGGCTCCTAGCAGGCAAATCACTCTTTTTTTCTTGCTGTGTGTTCTTTTTAGTCTTGAAAAGCAATGACTTCGGGGAAGATGATGGCTTTTACTCTTCAAATATTGAGCAGGTCCCTTCAAGAGGGCTCCTGGATAGCCTGGTAGCTGCAGGGGGCAAAATGGGGAAACAGACAGGTAGCAGACGGAGATTTGGGCTGGAAAGCAGAATACTCCAATATGTCAGCGGTTTTCCATGACACCCGGCAGAAGCGTTTGTGAATTGTTAAGAAAGGCCTCCAGTTCCCAAGCCCCTCCCGGGGTAATACAGATTTAGCTTCTCTGTTGTGGGGCTGCCAGTCCATGATTTTGAAGGACTCATTCTATGCCTAGGCGGTCTGAATCACTATAGGAGGAAGTTGGGAAATCATCTTTCTCAAAGCTGCCCACAGTCATCCTGAGGAAGCCAGGACCCTGTCCAGAGACGAGCACTTTTCAAAAAATGATGGGCTCTTTGGTGAAGGGCTCCCTTTTGGAAGGGGGACTCCCTAGGGGACTCAGGCAGGCATCTGTTCAGGCAAAGCTTTACCTCACTGAACAGTGAAGCTGGCTGGATGAGTTCATAGCCCTCGCCTGAGTTCACACCCACGCTGGAGACACAGCTTCGTCCCTGGAGCTATCGGTGTGATGTAAAGCCACGCTTGGGTTCGTGGGCAAGGTGAGTGGAAGACATGCGGATGAGGCCATGACCGGGAGGCAGGGGGGCGCAGCCATTTTTCACCGAGTAACCTGGCATGTCCTGTCTCCAAACCCAGGGAGTGCAGTGTGTCCTTCTCTACTGCATTTTTCTCCTACAGAATCTTCCTGACTCAAGAGCCCTGCACATTCCTCCCCATGTTTCCACTTAGCCACAATCTCATCTTGTGCTCTGCTTTTCATGACACTTATTTTTTCAACTGTGCCAAATGTAGAGCTGGCTGGAAGAGGAAACCAGAGCACATTGGGCTGTTTCCCTCATATAGCCAGACGCCTGAGAACACCGGAGCTTCATGACGAGATTGGAACTGGGCTCCAGCCTGTGACCAGCCTGAAAGCTGAGGCCCCACTAACTGAGCAGGGTCATCTGTCCATCGGCTCCATAAGGAAACCTGAGCTCCTGGGTCGAATGTTTGAGGACAAACAAACACATAAACTAACCAGAAAAACCCTTAACTCTTAGCCTTAGGTTTGGGTGAAAGTTCTGTTCAATTTTAGCCATATGCTACAGATCTTGGATGAGTCAATATTTTCGATCATTAAATTTCTCATTTGTAATATTGGGGTAATAATTCAGTGCTGTGCCAATCATAAATGTTATAGAAATATGAAGTGGTGTTGTTACCTAAAATTCTTGTCTTGCAAAAATTATAGAAATCTAAGATCTGACTCCAAAAATTTTCATAAAATGTTTTGGACCATTAATTTTCAGAAGAAATCTATACCTGTTCTTTCCCTCCCTCCATGCAAGACACACTGATCGAACACTGACTTCAGAGCTTAGAACTGGGGATAATACGGAACACTAGACTAAGTATTTTCCTGCGTGGTATATCTCATGATCTGGTGAGGAAATTGTGGTGTCTACTATGGCAGAGGAGTGCCCTGTTGGGAAGGGAGGAAATAACTAAGGGTGGAAATGGAAGGGGCTTCAAGAATGACACTTGCATGGGCTCTGGGGAAAACCCTCTCCAGGCAGATTGGAGGAGGAACCAGCATCTCTGCGGAAGAGACAACTAGTCCCTGGTACCCATTCAGGAAAGAGCTCATGGAAGACATGGGTACAGAGGAGTTGGATCGTGATTTTAGCCCTAGGAAAGGGGCAGACTTAGAGCTAAGAAAGACCACCAGGTACTCGGATTCTTCACTTCAGGTAGAATGAGAAGAGTGGAGAAAGAAGTGGGAACTCTGAGCATCTTGACAGTGAAAAGTGTTGAGTGTAACAAAATAGCATTCAGCACAGAAACCCAGGAACATCCGCACTTGTATCTCAGACTTCAACTGCCTAGGCACAGGGTGGAGACAGCCCCTTGCAGGAGTATGCAGTGAAAAATCCAGTGCCTATGCCCAGTATGATGATGTGACCCCAAGTGATTTGGCCTCAAGTTATTACATGTGATATTACATACCTCATCAGATAGAGAAACGGAGCTTCCTATCTGTGGCTGTGATAGTATGTTAAAATCTCCCATTGTAATTATGGATTTGTTGATTTCTCCCTTTAATGATGACAATTTTTGCTTCACTCATTTTGAGCCCCTGTTTTAAGGCTGGTACACATTTATGATTATTATGCTTTCCTAATGAACTGATCCTTTTACTTTCTTAAAATAAATTTTCTTTATCTGCACTAGTACTCTGAGTCTTACAATCTATATCTGACAGTCTTATGCTCAGTGATTGCACAGTAAATATTTTGCTAACCATTTATTTTCAACACATCTGGGCCATTACCTTTAAATTTCATCCCTTAGAGGCATTGTATGGTTGGGTTTTGCTTTTTGTTAACCATTCTAAATTTTTTTTCCTTTAATTGAAGTGTTTAATCCATTTAAATTTAATGTAATTATCAATACTAAACAGTTTACTATTTGTTTTATTTTTTTTGTGGCTGATCTCTTCAAGAGAATTTGGCAATTTCTGGAGATGTTTTTGGTTGCCACGAGTGGAGAGTGTTACTGGCATAACAGAGTAGAGGCCAGAGATACTGCTAAACAACAGGCAATGAACAGCCTTCAAACCTCTCCTCCTCCTGGACCCAGTGACAATCAGGTTCCAAATGCCAGTAGGGGTGTGACTGAGAAATATTGTTCCATGAATTGCAATATACATGTTTAATGCTTACAAATTATTTAACGTTACCATTTACTTTATGGAACTTTAGGAATACATTTGCTTTCTCCCCCATATTTATGCTACACAATTTTATAATTTTTGCTTTACATAGCTATATGTATTTAAAGAAATCAAAAG
This sequence comes from Heterocephalus glaber, assembly GCF_053883595.1. NCBI lineage: Eukaryota > Metazoa > Chordata > Mammalia > Rodentia > Bathyergidae > Heterocephalus > Heterocephalus glaber. The sequence goes on from NW_028258305.1 coordinate 44,244,610, forward strand.
GACGGATCATATTTCTCAATATATTGACCATTCCTGGTGCTCTTTTTTCTTAAAGATCCAAGTTTTTCATCAAATGTCAATTTTCTTGGGTCTGAAGGACACTATAATGTTTTCTTTAGTGAAGAATTATCTTAGTTTTTGCTTACCAAAAAATGTTTATTTGACTTTTATTCTTGGAGGATACTTCTGCTGGGTATAGAATTCCGAAATAATGTGTTTTTTGTTGTTTTTTATTTGTTTTTGCAATTTAAGAATGGTATACACTGTGGCCTGTATACATTGTTTCCCACAAAATGTCAGCAGTAATCAAATTTTGTGGCCTATATGTAATGTCTCTTGGCTTTTTGGCTTTTTTTGGCTACTTTCAATATTTTCTCATCATTTATTCTCAGTAGTTTAACTTTGATGTACTTAATTGTGATCTTCATGATATTAATTTTGTTTGAGGCTTGCTGAAGTTCTTTTCCTCACACAGCTTTATTGATGTATATTTGATAGAGAAAAGCTGCACTTATTAATGTATACAATTTGGTGCATGTATCTTAATCCACACGCCCATGACCCATCACTACAATTAAGCTATATATAAGCATATCCACCACTTTGCAGAGTTCCCTGTGTTTTCCCCTTTTTGTCTATGATGAAATTTATCCTCTTAAGACAAAACCTATCCTCTAGTTATGCTATGTTGTACAGAAGACCTCCAGAACTTACTTTTCTTATATAATTAACTTTCTATCCCCTGAGCAACACTTTCTTTTATTCTTCCCTTGTTCCCTGGTGATCACTTCTATTTTCTACTTTTATAAGTTTGACTATTTTAGATACCTCATATAAGTGGAATCATGCAATATTTTTCTTTTGTAACTGATTTCACTTAGCATAGTGTCTTCTAGGTCTATCCATGGTGTTGCAAATGATTGGATTCCCTTCTTTTTAAAAACTGAGTAATCTATTCTATTTACATCACATTTTCTTTATCCATTCACCTGTTCATGGATGTTGGGCCATCTCCATATGTTGGCTATTGTGAATAATGCTACAATAAACATGGAGTATAGATATCTCTTGGAGGTCTTGATTTCAATATTTTTGGATATATGCACAAAAGTGGACATATGGTAATTCTTCCTATTTTTAATTTTTTGAGGAACTATTTTCTATTGTGCACAATTCTGTTTTCTTTTGTGGCCAAACTATTGTTTATCCTTGCCAACAGTTTGCAAGAGTTCCAGTTTCTCCACAAGCTTGCTAACACATGTCTTTGTCCTCTCCTTTTAAATAATAGCCATTCTAACTGGTGTTATGTGTGGTCTTGCTTGTTAAGTGTGGTCTTGATTCACATTTTTCTTTTGGCTGGTGATATGGTTCACCTTTTCATATATCTGTTGGCCACATTTATGTCTTCTTGGAGAAATGTCTGTTCATATCCTTTGTACCATTTTTAATAAAAAAGTTTTTTTTCTACTGAGTAGTAAGCACTTCTTATATATTTTGGAAATTAACCACATAATTTGCATATGATTTTTGTCTCACTTTTTAACCTTTTCTCTCTATTGATTATTTCTTTTGCTGTTCAGAACCTTTTTTTTGGTTCAGTAGAGCTACTTGAATTTGAAAACTCAAATTTATATTTTTGACCAAATGGGGTGAGTTTCAGCAATTATTCTTTCACGTTGCATACTATCTTCTCTAATTCTTTCCTTTTATTGCACTTCAGTTATGAGAATGAGTTTTTGATGTCCCCTAGATCACTGAAGTTTTTTTCATTATTTTAATCACTTTCCCTCTGTTCTGTACGTTGGAAATTTGTATTTATTTATCTACTGACTCTTTCCTCTCTTGTCTTACTTAATATATCACTAAGTACATCCAGTGGATTTTTTTTTTTTTTTGTGCCGGGGATCGAACTCAGATCCTTCTGCTTGTGCAGCAGGTGGCGAAACCACTGAGCCAAATTCCCGAGTAAAATATAATAAATAGCATGTATTTAAATTGTATGATTTGCTAAATTTTACACACACATTATATATATATATATATATATATATATATATATATATATGAAACCATCTCCATGATCAAAATAGTGAAAATATTCATTGATCACAAAAGCTTCTTCATACTCTTGTAATACCTCTCTTCTGTCCCTCCATCAGTCTGCTAGGAAACCACTGATTTATTTTCTGTCATTATAGATGAGTTTGTATTTTGCAGAATTTTATTTAAATGAAATAAGACAGTTATCTTTTCTCTTGTTTTTGTATCCTTCAGGCATAAACTATTCCATCTATGCATTTGTGTGTGGAATACTCCATTCACTTGCAATGAACAAACACTACTGCAAGAATACATCATACTTGCTTATACAGTCACCTGTTGAACATTCGATTCTTTTCTTTATTTGACTATTCCATGTGAAATTGCTGTGCTTTCATTTTTCATGGATAAATACGTAGATGTGGAGTGAATAGGTGTATAACATGTATAGAATGGTTGTATGTTTAACTTTTTAAGAAACTGACAATTGTTCACCAAAAATGGTCATGCCATTTCCCACCAACCAGCAGTGTGTGAGAGCTTCAGTTGCTCTGTTTGTTCACTACCACCATTATGACGTAGCCATTAATTTCAATGTTAGCTGCTCTCCTGGATACGTAGCCATATCTCACTGTGGTTTGAATTTGCATTTCTCTAATGACTAATAATATGGAGCATCTTTACATATGTTCTGTGCTATCCATATATAATTCTGCTAAGTTTTTACTTCAATCTTTTGCCATTATTTCATTTGATTGTTTCTTACTGATTTTTGAGAGTTCCTTGTGCATTGGACACAAGTCCTTTATCAAAATATATATTGCAGGTATTTTCTCATGGCCTATAGTTTGTCTTTATTTTCTCTTAACAGTATCTTTGAAAGGCAGGAATTTTAAAATTTTGATAAACTTAAATTTATCTAATTTTTTCTTTTTGGATTCTTATTTTGGTGTCATATCTAAGTTATCTTTGCTTAATTTAAGGTAGAAAAGGATTTTTTCTTATTTTTTCCTGGACATATTATAATTTTAGATTTTAAACTTATTCCTATGACTCGTTTTTAATGTGATATAATCATATGATTTTAATCTATATGATTCATGGATTTAAATTAATTAAGTAATTAATGCATATGGATGTCTAATTTTCCAGTGCCATTTGTTGGAAATACTATTCTTTCTCCACTGAATTACTTTAACATATTTTGTCAGAAATCAATTGGAAACCAATGTGTAGATCTATTTGTGGATTTTCGTCTTGTTCTATGTACCTGTTTGTCTGATTTGTTGCTAATACTATACTGTCTTGATTCTTGTAGGCTTGTGTTGTGGCATGGGTCTGCAATGACCCCAAAGCCCCATGAATTAAAGACTTCATCCTCAGCTTAGTGCTATTGGAAGGTCATGGACATCTTTAACAGGTGGGGCCGAGCAGGAGATTTTAGGTAATTGAGGCTATTCCCAGGAAGGAGACTCTGGCATTCTGTTCTCTTCCTCTCACTCTCTTTGCTTCCTGGCCGCCCTGAGGTGAGCTGCTTTGCTCCACCATGGGCTTTCTGCAATAATGTGCTGCCTTGCCAGAGGCCCAAAGCAATGGGGACCACTGATCACTAAAAGATTTATTATGCAGTATATTGGTCAACTTTCCATGACTGTAACAAAATACCTGAGATAATCAACTTAAAGAGAGAAATAGCTTATTTTGTCTCAAAGTTTCAGCCTATGATCAATCAGCCCCGTTGCTTTTGGGGCTTTGACGAAGCTGCAAATTACTGCAGAGGGCTCATGTTTTGTCAGATTTTTCTCTTAGTCTTTTGTAGTTTTGGTTGCTATTATAAATTATATATTTTAAAACAATTTTAGATTTCTGATTAAATTTTGCTAGTAAATAAAACATAATTGGTTTTGAAAGCTATTGCAAGACACAGTTTTAGTTGTTTTTTCCAGGAGGTTCTGTAGGTTGTTATACACAGATCATGATGTTATCTCCATCCAGTGACTGCAGACAGCCCCGGACTTATCATGTGACTTGTGGTTTTTCGGAATGTATGATAGTGTGAGAGCCATATGCAGCCATTCAGCAGCAACAGGACTTCACATTGTGCGTTCTGCTCTTTTCCCAGGCTGGTGACTTGCAGTCCCATTCTCTCTGGTGATGCTGGGCAGCAGTGAGGCACGTGATCATGAGGGGAGATGACCACTGGCCTGCACCGACCTGTGCTGCAGACTGTGAGGTGAGGCAGGCTATGTGTGTTAGATGCACTTCCAGCTCATGTTTTCAATTTGCAATGGGTTTATGAACACATAACCCCATCCTAAGTGAAGGAGTATCTGTACTTATTTCAGGTAATTTTAATTTTTAATTCCATTTGATTCTTTTTATAGTTTCCTCTTCTCTGCGGAAAGTTTCTATGTTTTTGTTTATTTGGTAAACACTTTCTTTTATGTCCTCAAGCATTTTTATAACATTTATAACAGCTTACTCAAAATAATATTTTCCCTCAATGTCAACCTCTGTGATATTTCAGGGTCAGCCTCTATTTTCCTGCTTTTAAATATGTCTAGTTATTAGATTGTATGCAGGATGATCTATATGATTTGGGGTAGGTTTTTCATTTATATCTGTGAGGAAAGATTCTTTTAAAATATGTGTGTATCTTTCAGAGCAAGAAGTTTAACTTGCTAGACTAAAATTCTAAACTCTGTCTCCAAAGTTGCAGGCAGCAGCATTCTCTTCTCTTAGCCTCAGCTGGATTTGTTCAGGTCTATCCCACACCGTTCAAAAGCATAGCCTGAGATCTGTGGAGATTTTATATGCAGAAAAACGGCTCCTTGTTCTTGACCCATTCTCCTTTTGCATTAGCCCTCGGTCTGCTTTATAGCTGATGTGGGCACCCTGAAATTTCTTCAAGCCAGTAAAACCGTGACATTTCTATGAAGTTTTAGCTGCACCATTTGTGGCTGACAGAAGTCTGCCTTTAGGTAAAAGACATGTAAAGGTGGGAAATCATGCAGTGCCACTTTTCTTCCAGCTACAGTCTTCTCTCATGTTTCTTCTTATTTTTGATTCTCTGTCAGCATCGTGTAGTTATTAAAAGTGTTTATCAGTTTATAGGTCTGTCTGCAGGAAAGGTAGCCCAACAGGAGACACTTGGTCATTGTAGTTGAGGACCAGACTGTTTAGCTGGAGGGACAGGCATCAGTTACAGGGAAGAGGGAAAGAGTGATTCCAGAAACATCGCATGGACAAGGGCTCAGCTCACTCATGCATTTATTTATTCAGCAAATATTTTTGAGACTTTTCTCTGGGTAGGGCTCTGCTAGAAGCACAAGAAAACATAATGTTGGCTGTGGACACATATTCTATAGCCATTCAAACTGAGAGATAATTTGAAGTAGGTTAGATTCAGAAGGGATTGGAAAAAGCAGAAAACAAATCCAGGTTTAGGTTTCTCAAAGACAGAATAAATATCTCCCACATTTGTATTTTCCAATATGGTCTCACCAGTCCTATATGGCTATTGAGCACTTAAAACATGATTAGTCAGAAGTGAGATGTGCTGGAAGTATAAAATATGCCCCAGATTTTAAAGACTCACATGAAAAAAGAATGTACAATATCTCATTGATGCTTTTGGAAATGTGCTACTTTGGTTACATTTGGCTGAATGGTTATTTTATTGCAATTGGTTTTATTGTTTCGTTTGACCTTTGAAATGTACTGACTAGGAAATTTTAAATTACATATGTGTTGCCTATCATTTGACTATTGGACAGGAGTGATTTAGACCAAGTGTCAACAAACATTTCCTTAAAAGGTCAGATATTGGCTTTGCAGGTCATATGGATGTTTTAAGTCATTAAAAGTGGAAAAGTAGCATAGATAATACAAAAATGAATGACTCTGGCTATGGTACAATGAAATTTTATTTATAGATGCTGATATGGGAATTTTGGATAATTTTCATGTGTTACAAAATTTCATTCTTTTCTTGACTCACGCCCTCGATGATTTAAAAGCATAAAAACTGTTTTTAGTTTGCAGGACATACACAGTTAGGCGGGATGAATGTAATCTGAGGGCCATTGCTGGGTGCATGTAGTCTATATCTTTATTTTGAATGTCCCCAGCAGTAATTTTCTTCGAAAGTATCATGTTAACTAAAACTTGTGGAAGACAGGGCCATTCTTTGCAGTTCTATATTTTATCCAGCAATACAGTTATGTATCTATGCCCTGCTTAAGTGACTTTGGAGCACCAGCTGGCAGAGGGGGTGGAGTATATTTTCCCATCCCCTTGATAGTGATCTTGGCATAGGATTTGTACTGGTTGGTGAAATACAAACAGAAGTGGCAGCGGAGGAACTGTGTGTTTCCATTCACTTTCTTGAAGTTTCTGTCATTACCATGAAGCAAGTTGCCTCCGGATTGCTGTTGCCATTTTCACTTGGGTCCAAGATTTATATGAACTGGACCAGAGCTCAAACTTCAGGTGAGAGATACTGGGCATGGTCTGATCTGCAGCTTGAAGCAAAGCTACGTAACTGATCTGAGTAGAGACCAACAAATTCATAACTGACCCACAGATATGAAAGAGACAAATATTTTTTGTTCTGGGTTACTAAGGTTTTATGATTGTTATGCAGCATAGACTGACCAGTACGAATTCCATTTTCATTTCCGTTCCATTGTACGTCACTTTGTATCTGTCTATCTAGTGTTTATCAGCAAGTTCTTGGCACTTAGCTGCCCATCTGAATTTACAGTGTGGCTGCTGCATTAGTATTGCACTTGCTTGCAGGGTTTCTCAGCTTTAGATATTGTTTATTTCATACCTACGATGGGAGAAAGACAGCCAGTTAATTCAGACACAATTGAATTTAGAAATGACTCAAATCTAATTTTACTCACTTCTGCATTCCCAAGTTACTCTTTCTGCTTCCTTTGGTTCCGTGTGTTTCAAATCACTTCCCACTGTTTATTTTTAATTTCTACTTATTTTAATTATTTAATAGGTGGCATCTGTGCAGGGCCCGTCATCATCAAGCAGTTTGTTTTCTGCTTATGGAATCACAAAAATATTTAATCTGCTGCTTCACTGGTGCCACCATTCCTAGGCTACGGGCTGCAGAATACCTTCTTCTTCTGGGAGCACTGAAGGGACAAACTTGGGAGGTGAGGGAGTGCCCTGAAAAGCCCGCACCCAGACTGTGCCTGATCAAGTAAAGAAGCATCCCTTCTCCCCTCTGCATTTGTGAATCGTGTGCTTTCCTTAATGCCTCCGGGTAACACAGTGTAGACGAGGTGGTCAGTGACTGGTGTAAGGGACCAGTGCTCAGTGCTGGTGATGTTTCCCATTCTCCACCCATCTCCTTTCTGGGCTGGATCCACTGGGGAGGATCCAACTGTGTAACTGTAGGCTCACATTTTCTCAGGCCCCAGGGACCTGACCCTAGAAACCATCTGAACTCTGAGCAATAGGATAGGATTCCACAGACAGGAAGAAGTTGGAGCAGATGGGGAAAAGGCTCCTAGGATGATGATGAAAATTATCGATACCATTCCAACTATTCCAAAGCATTTTACAGTCTTCATACTTTAAGATGATCCAATCCAATGGTTCTTCTGCCAAAGCCTGCTAATGTGGGGGTCTCAGTTCCCTCACCTATTGTAAGGAGACAGCCTCCTAGGGCTTTGCCATCCCAGGCATTGGAAGAATTTGAAATAATGGCAAAGTTGAAATCCACAGTCTCATTTTTCTCCTGCAATTTTGTGAAGGGCCTAACATCCTGCCCATAGTTTGTGCACGGTCTCTTATGGTTTCTGAAATATTGCTAGGGATCCATTCTTTTGGAAAAGGTGTGGAAGAAATGCTCCCAGACAGGCAATAAGCTTGCACTTGCCATGTACATCTTAGTGAGGACAGTGTGCAAGTGTAGCTAGCGAGTCTGCTGGCACCATCTGAGCAGGATGTGACCAGGGAACAGGTGGACTGGAGCCAGCAAAGAGACGGGGGGTGGGCATATTTGGTTGGGTACAAAGGAAGGGAGAAGGCAGTAGAGGGAAGACAGGAGTGAGTTCTTCAGGCTTCAGAAGGCTCCTTGGAGCTCAGTGGTGGGGTTTGCAGATAGATAGGAGCGATCTGCCCCGGAGCAGATTGCTATTGAGTGGGGAAGAGGACCCACAGGACGCGTTGGGGAGCAGTGGGGAGCAGCGAGAGGGACTCTTGCCTGCGCTCCCAGCTTCCACTCGTGGTCCTGCACACTCGGTCCTGTTCTCCACAGCAGCCCGTGTGAACACTGAGAAAGCCACCATCAGCCCCTGGCTTCCCTCAGAGCTCTGCGGCAGCTTCCTGTCCCCTGAAGACACGGCCAGCATGCGTCCCACTGTCCGCAGGCCCCCTCCGTCGCGCTCCGCCTCATCCCGACCTCCTCCTTCTCTCCCTCGTTGGCTCACTGCTCTCCGAGGGGTATGACCTTGGCGTAGTTCACTTAACGCATCATCACGTGAGCCCTGGCCTCGTCCAGGAGGGGTGTTCTCACCCGGAAGCTTCTCTGGGAGATACTGACATCTCTCACTTCTCTGCTTCCTTTAGGTTGCTGCCCAGACGCCACCTCCTCAGACTCTTGGTCCCTGTCTATGCCTTGATGAGACTTTATTTTCCTTCAGAGCAAGCATCGCCGCCTCATCTTGTATGTGTGCTTATTATTTCTTCTTCGTCTGTCTCCCTCGCTAGAACACAGGCTCTGGAGATTAAGCGTTTTGCTTGTGTTGTGCCTAGCTGTACATGCAGCCTCAGGAGAAATGCTGGTATGTCCAAGATTCTCTAAACAGGAGATTGAGAAAATGGACGAATAAAGAGGACTTGCCTTGTTGGAACTTCATTCACTCAGGTGTGGTGTTGCACATCTGCAATCCCAGCACTCGGGAGGCTGAGGCAGGAGGATCGCCGTGTGTTCGAGACCAGCCTGGGCTATATAGTGTGCTCAAGGCCAGCCTGAACTACAAAGAGAGATCTTGTCCCCCTCCTCAAAAAAAAGATAAAAGAAAAAAAGAGAAACTTTATTCAGTTGGTTGAATGCTTGTACTAGAAAGATAGATAAATCACAGATAGACTCGGATACTCTGTACACAGAGGTTATACACAGATAGATGATATGAAACTGGAAAAGCTCATATTAATAATATCATTCCACATGTCACAGAAAGAAATAGACTACAGGCCAAACTAAGGAATCATTTTTGACTTTCAGAGGCATTTCAAAAATAAGTTGGGGAGAAGAATTCTATTCCCTGGCTCTCCGTGGTTTCACAGAGGGCCTGATCTGGATGCTTGTTGGAGACGATTGTTTCAGGATTTGCTTAGCAATAGAGTCCGCACTACATGAACCCTGAGGCCCTTCCACAACTCTTGGGCATTTCTGGTGCCTCATTTTCACTTGCAAGCACCATAGTTTGGATTTCATGTTGCTCCTGTTCTTTCTTTAAAAATTGTATTTCTTTCACTCTAACTTTTATTATTTGTATCTGAAAAAAGATCTTTAAACAACAAAATCAGATGCTGGTGTTGTTTAGAGGGACTGACAGGTGGTGGATGCTTCTTGGCTGGGTTGGGTGATTACTTCTAGCAAGTGTAGTGAGGGAAGGCTTCCTGGAGGAGGAAAGCCACCTTGGCACTGACAGATGTCTGCTTGGAAAGAAAGAGAGAAAAGGAGGAAAGTGGGATACAATGATGTTGGCAAAATGCTCTGAACCCAGGAAGCAATAGCAGCTCCCACCCTTTTGCTCCTCTCCGGGAGCCCACTACGTGTAGGGAAGTGGGAAGCAGGGCACAGCCCTCCTCTCTGACTTTAGCACTGAGCTTAGGAGGGATCTCCCATTCGAGGGTGCAGTTGCTTAGGTCCTGAGGCCACCCCTTTGGGGACACAGGTCCAGTAAGCAGTAACACCCACCACAGTTCATGTCTCCTGAATGGGAGGAAGGCAGCAGGTGGGGAAGAAAGACAGGAAACCAGCAAAATGGCATCAGTGTGCACCGTAGACAAGTTTATTTAGATATCCTCAGAGTGCGATGGTAAGGAGGGAGCTTGGAAATGAAACTGGGGTAATTGGGAGCAAATTAGTGAAACAAATGTCAAACGTAGAAATTGTTTTAAAAAGTCATAAGAGCCAAAAATGAGGGTTTCTGGTTTCTCTACACATGACATCACTTAACTATATTTGGGCTGAACATGTGAGCTTATTCTACATCTTCTAGGGCAGAAGGTGACCGAGCAGGCTTGGTTAAATGGACGTGGTATTGGTCTACGAACTTGTGACCCAGTTTGGGGAGCACATGCGCTCTGGTACCAGCAGGTAGCTTAGCTGCGGTGTCTGGATGATGAAGGTCAACTTAGTCCATGATCTTGTGAACAGCTTAAACACGAAATCTCAAGACCTGTGGAAAAGAGAATGAACATCAGCCCCTGGTTCCTAAAAGGCACAGGCTTTAAGCCTTATTGCAGGGACTTGAGCTATAAAATCATCTCTTCTAAAAACAAAATCAAACCTTTATGCCATCTTTGCCTTTTAAAGGCACATTGTGTGATCAGCTGGCTTGTTAGGCTGTTTAACAAGGTAAAGAATGTTAAAATATTTGTCTTGGTTTCTGCACTTTCTTGGAGCTATAAATGCCACAGAGTGGAGCTTGCCAATCATTTATTGGGCTGCCTGGATGAAGAAGACTTTTGATGGAGGCAACAGCCTGTAACTAAACAAGATGCCTGAGAAACCTGGACCCTGGAGCCTGGTGGATCCCGGGTGGATCCCAGAGCTGAGTCAGAGGCAGCTTCCCCTATTGGTCACAGGGCGGGCTAATTAATCTGCCAGGCTTGAAGATCATTAACGTCCCTTCCCCTGCATGGCTACGGAAGGGAAAATGCATCTTGGGGAAGCCGGTGTCGGGAGGTTCACGCGGGGAGCCCGTTTGTTTTCCCACTCCAGTGATGTCAGGTCTTGGGGTCTCTGAGGAGTTGTCCATGAATAGACTCCTTGTCTTCCCCAGCTTGGCGGGATAAGTGAGAAATTTAAGAGTATGAATGAATTCCAAATGCATCCTCACAGCTAAGTGGGAGGTGGCGGGTTCAGCTCTGTTCACTGAGTAGACTTGTCAGTTTGAAGCCCCAGAATTCAGCAGCTTGATCCGATCCCTCCAGGCAGCACTGAAACAGGCCAGGCTTTGCATGGAGGAAGCGCTTCCAGGTCAGAGTTTTGGGAGAACTCCTGCCCTGCATGGACTGGCTGGCCCCTGTAGGTAATGAAATCAGAGCATCTCGTTATCTGTCTCAGATTCCTAATAAAATGAGTGGTGGGAGGTGGGGAGGGATCCATGTGCTTTGATCACAGAGCTCCCTCCACTAAGGCGAAAAGCTTCCTCCATCCCTAAAATCGACGTGGGCAGGAGGGCTTCCCTTGCTGGAAGACCAAGATCTCAGTGGCTCCATCCTTGCTGTTCTGCAGCCTCCCCGGATCGGAATGCAAACAGAGCTGCTCCATCTCTAACCTACTGTGTTAAACATTGGTTCTCAAACACAACGCAGATAGAGGGATGGATGCAGGAATGCGGCTCTCAGCTCTGCTGTGTGCTGTTTCCCAGGGCCTCTGCCATGCCACGGGCTGATATTACCTCCCGTCTGCAGGAGGATGTCAGTCCGGAAGGGGCCTCCTGGAAGTCTCTCCCACACTGTAATTCACGCTGCATGCTATCACTGGACTGATGGTTTGAAAACACCATTCTTACTGAGTCACTCAAACTCCAGCCTGCATTTCCTTGTTGTAAAATGGATATGTTTATGTTTTCCCCGGTTGCCCACCTCACACTGTTGTTGAAAGGATCAGAAAAGATTGTGATGAAAAGGTGCCCCGTGAAGGGAAATGTGTCCACGTGGGTGCCCCATCCATCCTGGGGCTCCATCTTCCTCCGGGCGGCCAGATCAAGGGCACAGTTGGTATTGTGTTGGTATTCCGACCTCCATGAGCAGGCACGTTCTCGATGTGTTTGTCCCTCGTTTCCCTGCACCCGGGTTCTCTTGTCCTTCCCTGCCTGTGCTTTTGGAAGCCTTGCTCCACTACTGCTGCTCTCAGAGATTCCCCACCCCACCTTCAAGCGCTTCCAGGTTATGTAGCTGGAATAGATGGTTCCAATGTGGCTGCACATCAGAAACGCCCTGGGCAACTTTTCCATAATGCTGTTGCCTGCACAACACCTGATTTCAGTGGAACTGGAACATCTTAGGGGAAGGAAGGTGACAGTGCTTCCTGGAAGCTCTTCAGTGACTAATGTACAGCGGGGTGGGTTTGATCTTGCAGGCGGCACTAAACTGTTTGGGTTTCATGAGTCCAAAGCCCCCCTAAACGCGAGAGCACAACTCCCCGAAGTTTCAATGGGGCACAGGCCCTGCTCTGTCTCCGTCTTTGTCCTTCTCTCTGCTTTTCCCCCTCCCAGGACCACGTGGTTTCTACAGGCTGTGCTCCCTGATGTGCTTCAGGATTCATTTGTCTGACTCCTCTCCTGCCCTGCAAGTCTGAGCCTGATAAGTGTTAGTCCACCCCATGGGGTGGGGTGCAGCCTGAGACTCATTCGTGCTCACCAGTGGGGTTCAAGCACGTCACGTATGCTTTGTGGGTGCCGCAGGATTTCAGCCAGAAGTCCCTGTGTCTGAGGAACTTCTCACCCTCTTTCCCTTGGGAATGAGGAAGCGACAGAGGGAAATGCCTAGGACCAAACATCCAGAATCCACACTGGAAGGCAGTGGTGAGACATTTTCATGCCAGACAGTTTTTCTGGTGGATGCACTAGTTCAGGGCCTGGGTGCCCAAGAAAGTGTCTTTTAGTGGTGACATCCACTGCAGCTCACGTCTCAGTCAACCATGCTTGTTGGCCTGCACCCGCACCTACCCTTTGGCACCAGTGAGCTTTTGTGGGATTCTCTGGTCCTTAGGCTCCTGATGCTTCCAGCTGTGGAAGGGAGCTAGTGGCGCTCAGAGCTCCAGAACGGAATTCCTACTTGCAACAGATATGTTAATGATTCTCTCCCCTCTCTCTCTCTCTCTCTCTCTCTCTCTGTCTCTCTGGTAGCCTCCTTCTGCCTCAGCCTCCCTAATGCTGGGATCATAGGGGTGCTCCACCATGCCTGCATGACATTTATTTCTGACGCCACCCACGTATAGCTGTGAGGAGAAGCTGTACACAGGAGTGGTTATGAACCTGCTCTCTCTGCCCCTTCTGTGTGGCGTTGTCCTAGCAATGGGCATTCTTTCAGCCGGGCCATCTCTGGGAAGCTTTGAATGGGCTGCAGTTACTGGAATGCTCTCAGTTCCCCTCTGCTGCTCTTTTGCATAAATCTCAGGCATTGCACACCAGCTCTTCTGCTTTCCTGACACCTTCTCAGGCATCTTTTGCACTTAGCTCCTCCCCAGGGCGCTCTGGTCTTTCCAGGCTGTATGGAGTGAGTCTGCTTAGGGCCTTTCTTCCTTTATGCTTGGTGCCTAAGAAATCTTCCTGTTTTTATGCAAAAAATACCAACTTGATGGCATTGTGCTGCTGCTGCAGCAGCAAGATTAGTGTCTTCTTACAGGGTCCGAACCCCAACTGCCCACTGTACTTCATACCCATTTTCCCTATCGCTCTTTCAGTCACACTCATAAGCAGTCATTTGGCATAAACTCAATAGTAGGCTTGGCTTGACAGGTTCATTATTAACTGTGACTAAGGCCGCTCAGGATGTCAATAGTGGCTGCTGTGAATGTCTTGCCTTGGCTCACACCAGACCACGCTGCATCTATGGAACACTCCACTTTTGAGGGGCTGGGATCAGAGCCCCACAGGGAAGGGGCACGCAGCTGCATAGTGTGCCCTGGACGAATCCACAATGTCTTCGCCAATGGAATTCAGACGTATCTACGCTTGGTAGACTGGTGGAGAGGGCAACAAAAAGCTCTTGGTTGAGTGGATACTCTCAGTCTCCATGACTCAGAGACTTGGTGCTGGGCTGGCACTTGCCCTGTCATTCCGTATGTGTGTGTAGCTGTGGTCTGGGATAATTGCAGATATGCCACCTGCCACCGCCCAGAAGCACGGGTGGGGTAACAGCAGTTTCGGGTTGGTGGGATGCTTTCAGAGTTCATTTATGCAGTGGTTTTCCCTCTTGCGGAGTCAGCAGGTGCATCTGCAGAAACTGCTCCCCTTGTTTCCTGGCATGGGAGCGCGCTGGGGACACCTGGCTTCTTCCTGTTCGGCATGGCGGGGGAGGCCTGAGGATCTGTGGGCTCAGCAGCAAGCATGAGCCTCATGGAGACACTTCAGCAAGTACGCTGGGAAGACATATGCTCCAAGTTATTTTTCCAGAGTTGGGAACGGAGCCAGAAGTACTTTATTTCATTCATTCCTTTGTTCGACAAGATTTAGGTTACTAGCGTGTGTCTTTGTTTGCAGAGCTATGGGTCGGGGGGGAGACAGAGTTCTATAAGACATCTCCTCCCTCAAGCCTGGGCAGACCACTCACATGCAAACACACACACACACACACACACACACACACGTGCGCACACGCAGCATGCAGAAGATAGTAAGAAGAGTACAGGACCAGATGCTCATTAGGCTGAGTGAGGGGCTGTCCTTCTAGAGAGCTGGCCCCCTTGAGTTGCCACAATTGAGCCTTCAGTCCTGTATTCATTCACAGGCTGAGCCTAACTGGTCTAGCTGTGAGCTGAAATCGGCACAGAGAAGGAAAAGGAATATTCACATTTGTGTAGAATGCTGTGATCTGAGAATGGAGAAAATAGAGTCTGTTTTGCATCCGTGTTGCAAGATGCAGACATGTCTTTGTTCAGTGCCTTTTGAAGGTAGCCTACAGTTCCTGAGGCTCTGGCCCAGAAAAAGACACAGTTGTTGCAAATAAACATTCTTTTTAGAAATAAAGCAATGGCTTCATTTACCCAGGGCCATCAGACTCCAGCCCTTTGAGGGACCTAGAAGAGACTTCAGCTCTCTCCCCTCAGCTTGTGTCAGGCAGGGATTCTAATGGGTGGGAGATGGGGGAAGGATTGGTGGGCTGAGAATTAGTTATTGATTCATGAAAACATTTCTGTGTGGTGTGAGGGGCAGAGGTCTGGACTGCACCAAGCTGTGGTTGAGCTACGCCAGGGATCAGGCAAAAGGGACTTTGGTCAGTGGTCTCCTACCTCCCCAGAGAGCAGGAGGTTGTTAGGGAGATAGGAAGCAAGGGGCCAACTTCTCGGGCTGCTTTTGACAATCCAGATGTTCTGGAAAAGTGCTCACTTTGTAGCACAAATGCTGGAAGGTTGGGAGGGGCCCTGTGCAAGGATGAAACCCAGCTGTTCCAGAAGAGCAGAAGATGAGCCTCCGTCCTTCCCTGGGAAGTGGATCGCTAAGGGAGTCCGGTTTTGTGATTTTTTTATTCATGTCTATAATTGGCTTTTCTACATCTTTGAGAATCACTTCTATTTAGTGCACTTAATTGCCGAGACTGCTGTTGGTTTGCTGTATTTAAAAATATGGTAAAAGACGGGAAAAGATTGACAGTAAAATGATTATCAGGTAAAAATAATCTTTACAGATTCACAGATC
Source organism: Heterocephalus glaber (assembly GCF_053883595.1). Lineage (NCBI taxonomy): Eukaryota > Metazoa > Chordata > Mammalia > Rodentia > Bathyergidae > Heterocephalus > Heterocephalus glaber. The sequence continues at coordinate 44,260,275 of NW_028258305.1, forward strand.
CACTTCCATCTTGTAAATACTGAATTTGGAGTCCTAAGAAATAGCGGAGAGGCTACTGAGTTTTTAAAAAATTTGCTCATGGAAAAAAAATACTAGAAATCACAATCACAGGTATGTGCCTCGAGACACCTACAATGTATTAAACACTGAGAATTTGCATCAGATTGGATGAGATGGAAGAATCTGCGACAGTGCTGGTGGGGACTCTGTGCCCCCCTGATTGTGTGACCACTTCTGATGCCATGGCTATGGTGTCCATCTACACAAGTGAAGGCAGGTTCCAGAAAGACTTCTCCTTGGTCTTTCTGCTTCGAGGAGAGTCCTGAAGGGCTTTCTTGGTATCATTCACTCAACTGAGGAGCATGCTGAATGAGAGGGGGTATGGGGTCCCCTTGTCTAGCAGGTGGGCAGAACTGTCACTGACTCTCAGGCCTCAGAAAGTTGGCGCTACCAAGTAGTGAGAACTGACCATGGCAGCTACAAGGAGGGCCCGGAAGCTTGGCTCCTTTCCGAAGCTATGAGGGTGACTGCTTCTAACTCCGCAACTAGGAGCATGTTTCCCTTTCTACGTATACTTCCTATTACTTGAACTTGATGGTCTCTGTCCAGACAACATCAGTGTTGTTTGTTATAGCAAATCAAAACAGTGACCTGGTCATTCATTCCCAGTTTTATCATTGCAGAAGGGCTGAAAGCAAAATGTCCTGAGCTGAAATGTCCAGACTCCTTAGGATTGATGTCTGTGGGCTCTGGGATGGAGCGCTGTCCGTCAGAGGTCTGCAGATGTGCAGACTGTGTCCTGGGGATTTTGCTCCCCATCTAATCATTTGCATATGGAGCTCCCTGGAGGTGTGGAGAAGCACCACCTCTGAGCACGTGTCAGGAAATGCGTAAGGGGCCTTGATTGGCACAACAGTATGGACGGGAGGGGTGGGAACGGTCCCGTATGTGAGACATTGTCCTTGGTCCTCCACCAATCTCAAATGTCTCCATGGACATTGATGTAGATGAAAAACCTGTTGATAATTAGGAGCTAGATCCTAAGCCCTCTATGTGTAGCTAACATAAAGTGCTTTATGTACAATTCCATTCTGTACTGATTTTCCCAGTGCAGAACCCCACTGTGTAAATGGGGAGGTTGATTCATTAGGTTAAGGAATTTACCAAGAATGGCTCACATGGTTTTGATTATGGAAAATCATTGTCACCCATGGCAATGCCTCCAATGGTACTGGTGTTGCCTACAACACCCCCGGAAGAGCCTGCACAATCAAGCTCTCTCATTCCTAGTGAGTCTTGAAGATGCAAAGCATCTGGCCACTTCATCCTGCCTTTAGGTTAGTCAGGCTCTTGAGTATTTGAAGATTAAAACCTGTTTTATTTTATATTTTTCTATGTGTTTCCCTGCTACATTATTTTTAGGGCATTATATTGGTGGTGTTTTTCACATCATTTTTGACTGATGGCTTCTTTTACGTAAGAAAGGAATTATGCTGCTAAAGTGAGCTGAGCTTGTGCTCTGTTTGGCTCTGTGTTATCCCTGACTTTCGCAGGAGGTTAGCAAGGGGCATTACTAAAAGCTTGTTGAAAGGCAGTGTTGGCTCTAGTTGGCTCTGATGGGAGGCACGGAAGGAAAGCTTGGTGCGGCCAGTCTAACGGAAGGATAAGTCCATCTGCCTCAGTCCTCTCACAGGGAGGAGAGGTGTCCAGCTTTCTGTGTCCCTAGGCATTCACATGACTTGACTTAAGGCCAGTTTGCTGAATAACAGTGGGCCACCCGTGAACTGGTGTAAGATTCAGCTTCCTTCAGAGTGTGTTCTCTTCCACTGGGGATTCTATTTTTTTTTTTTGTATTTTTGTTTTTCTTTAAAACACATGAACCATACTAGCCCTCCCCCCTTTCTGTATCCAGTTGTCCCTTGGCATCTGTGGGGCATTGCTTTAAGAAAGAACTCCAATCCTTATTTACACTTTCAGTTTCTCACACTAGAGAAACTATTCAGAATTTACACATGTGTGTCCTATTTATTTCACTTAACAGTATGGCCTCAATATGCATCCATTTACAATTAAAATGAATAATTGATAATTTGAAATAGGAAGAAAAGGTCCAAAGGGGTAGGGGAAGTGGGAGGGGAAGGGGAAAAGAAAGAAGGGAAAGGAAAAATGATGAGAAAAGAAAAAAATGGAAACAAAGTCTATGTAAATAGGGAAGGGTGGAAGGGGTGAAGGGCACACAGGAAATGGGGAAAAAATACGAACCACGATACACCATGTACAGGTACAAGCACCCAATGATAAATGTAAACATATTATATACCTAAAATGTACCAATAAAAGAATTTAAGCAAAAAAAGAGAAAGAACTCCAAGTAAATACCAAAATCTGTGGATACTCCAGTCCCCTATATACAAGAGCATAGCATTAGCATCTAGTCTGCACATACCCTATTGTATACTTTAAACCATCTTTGGATTATATTACCTAACACTTTATTATATTATATAATTTATTATCTTATATAATGTAAATACTATGTAAATAGTGGGTATATTGTGTGATTTAGGTAATAACGGTAAGAAAAGTCTGTCCATGTTCAATACAGATGCAATGTAAAAAAAATATTTTTGACCTGTGGTTGGCTGAAAATGGGTACACACTTTGTCTCAATACATTCTGATAAGTGCACAATAGCTCATTGTTCCTGAATACATCAGTGTATATTTACCAAAAACAGTGACACTCACCTACATAGCCACCGTGTATTTCCTGTTCCGCTCAGGAAACTCACAGTGAATATTACTCTAGCGTCACACACATACTACCTTGGCTCCCATTCACAGACCTACTGTTCCAGTAATGGTCCTTACAGCTGCAAGAACCAGGTCTGCGTCGCTCTGTGCATTTAGTCACCGTGTTTTATTAGTCTCCATCACCCTCGGCAGTCCTTTAGTTTTCATTGTCTTTCATGACCTCCAGAAGTCTTGAGTACAGAAGGGACAGAGGTCAGTTTCTCTGCGGTTGCGTGTGCATATGTTTGTATGCATCTATGTATGTGTTCATGGGTTATTTCACTCAATGGGCTACAATCCCACATAATTTATTTTGACCCTTGAAGTTGTCCCCGTTTGTCTCCTGGGACCCTTGTCTAGCTGGATTCTGTGGCTTTTGAATGGTGATTTTATTATTCTGGCACTAAGTGGTCTGGACTTGCACATTCCTTGCCCCGGCCCTGGAATCAATCATTTCTTCAGAAGTCTCTGACTTTTTAGAAACCAAGGTCTGTGCAGGGCATGTTCACCACTCATGGTTGTCTTGCTCCTAGAAGTTCTCATCCGACAGAGCTGGAAAACCTAGGTCTACAGATCTCTGCCTAGCTGCATGTACACCTGCGGACAGGGGTGTCTGTGTATGCACTGGAAACTGCCAGTGCTCCCCAGCATCTCTACCACAACCAGCATCCCGTGGTCTTCTCTAGCCTGTACCTATCCGTGTTTGTGACTCCATTCTCAGTAGTGAGCAGCTTGGCTCAGATAGTCCCAACTTCCTTATTTCAGTTACCTTGTTTGTAACTAATCTCCTGACTGCTCCCCAACAAGGGCCCCTCCTTGACCAGGGACTTTCAACTCATTCTGCTCCACTACTGACAAAGTTCTTCTCCCTCCAGCCCCAAGAGTTTTCCTTACACTGATATTTTTGAGATTATATATAAAGAAAATATTTTATTATCTATGTTTCATTTCAGAGTAATAAGGATAGTACTTTTATCATAGTATATATTTAATGAATATATATTTTAAGGATACATCAGCTTTTTCCTGTACTTACCTTAAAACCAGTTGTTACATATCATATCTTCCATTTGGTTTCAAGATTTTTATGCCCAAAGAGTGACTTTATTAACCAGTGGTAGCAGTGTGGTAGCACTCACCTGTAATCCCACCACTTGGGGCTGAGGCAGGCAGGAAGAGCACACGTTTGAGCTCAGCATCGGCATCTTAACAACTTAGCGAGAGCCTGTCTCAAAAAAAAAGAGAAAAAAGACGGCTGGGGATGCAGTTCAGTGTGAAGGCCCTGGGTTCGATCCCCAGTACTGGCAAATAGAAGGAAAGAAAGAGAGAAAGAAAGAAAGAAAGAAAGAAAGAAAGAAAGAAAGAAAGAAAGAAAGAAAGAAAGAAAGAAAGAAAGAAAGAAAGACAGACTGGAAATGTAGCTCAGCAGCACCATGCCTGCTTCATGGTGCCTGAGGTCCTGAGTTTGATCCCCGTATGGATAACAAAAAAGAAAGAAAGAGAGAGAAAAGAAAATTAAAAACAAAAAAAGTGACTTTATTTGGCCTTTTCTCTAGAACAACAGTTTTGTTGCATATCTTTTTCTGTAGCATTTTAAGGAAATTTCCCCTTTCTCTTCTGGTGTCTGAGGTTGGTCTGAGGAAAAGGTTTTTTCAATGTAAATTTCATAGCCCTCCTTTTAGAGACAGATTTCAAAATTTGTCTCATGCTTCTACTGGTCGGCAGTTTGACAATGATGTGTCTAGGTGATGATTTATTTTTATTTTCCTGCCTGATAAATGGAGGTCGCTCTGTTCTTAAGCTTTCTCTTCTGTTTCTGGAAAATTCTCTTACTACTGTTGCTGTGCCCTCCCACCCGTCTTGTTCATCTGGAACTCTCATTGCTATCCGAGTCGCACCCTCTGCTCTCCTCCACTCCCCTGGCGAGCCTTTCATACTTTGTGTATTTTTCTCCCTGCAAGCCCCTGGCTGAACTTCCCAGTACTGTCCTTGGCCTCATTAATTTGCCTCCACTTTCTTTTCAGGGTATGGTTTATCCTATTATTGATTTAAAAAAATCTTTTTTTATACCTATGACTATAATTTTCATTTCTAAGATTTCTCACTGGTTCATTTTTATATCATTTTTCTTGTTTCATTTTTGTCTTTTCAACATAGATTTTTGCTCATTTAAAGGATGTTATCTTTTCATTAATCCACCTAAACATAGTTACTTCCACACTTCTTTAAAGGGGTTTGGATTGATTTTGTGTTTCAATTGCTCATCTTGTTTGCTTTCATTTTCATGGTTATACTTTTAGATGGCTTGGAATTTTGATTTATGGCATCACTTTCAGGGATAATTTTATTTGGGATTCTTTCTCTTGGAAGAATATTTGTTAGTCTCTGTCTCTCTTTTCTCTTGTAAATGCTTACTCTTGTCTAAATGGTTATGTGGTTGATTGACATCACAGAATCCTAATCTTAACAGCTAATAGATGCTCTGATGGTTGCTTTGGTTACCCACCCAGTTGTACAGTCAGATGAATTATTGACTGTCCCTGAGCTAGAGAGTCCTTTGGTTGGTTTCTGATGTGGGGCTGGGTGTGTATTTCTATGCCTCGGCAGGCCTGTTCTAGTCACCTGGGGACAGCTGTCTCTGCCTCTTTCCTCAAGGGTTTCTGTGTGCAGAGGGGGTGGGGTTTGGGGAAGTTCACCCTCGGCTCTTAGCAGAGCCTGCTTCCAGTCCCTGTGATCTCACAGGCTTTGAACTCCAGGTCCCTGCTGCCTTGGTCCAAATCTGCACCCCATGAGTCTAGGAGTTCAGAGCTGCTGTTTTGGAGTTCTGGAGCTGCTGTTCTGGTTTTTTTTTGTTGTTGTTGTTGTTGCCTATTTCTGAGTCTGGTTGCTTTTTCTGTTTTATTTTGAATATATCATTGCTCCATGTTTAGGGCCAGGGTGTTAACGTCAAAATGTGAGCTTGCAGAGCTATTTCAATTGCAAGTTTCCTAATTCCATTAAGAGGAGGAAGCAGTCTAGTGGAGAATACTTTTAACTCCTCAAAGCTGCTGGCACCTGTTCTAGATTAGAGCTCTGAGAAAATGTATCTCTATCCCTCATGGAATCGCAGTCTTCAGACACGCCCCCAGGCTGGACCTTGCTTACCTTGCATTCTGGGGACTTTTTCATGGCATGTTGATATCTATGGATGCCCAACTTCAGGGTGGTTCATGTTGTACGAACCCTCTCCAGCACACTTCCCTCTCCTGGTTGAGAACAGAAGGCACAGCCAGCACACGTCTTCTTATGTTGAGAGGCAAACTCAGAGAGGTGTAAATCCTGTGTCCCTTCCCACAAAAGGATACACATTAGCAATTCTTGGGAAAGCAGTTGGATATTTCCAAGTCTGTGGAATGATCACCCAAGATGGTCTTTCTGGACCTGAATGGGCAGTATGAGCCTTGTAGACACATGCACAGTGTTAGAAAGTTGTATTATTAGGTCCAAGTTTGCCTCCTTGCAGTTGCTACAGTGGTCACACAAATGCTGTTTTGACAGGAAAGCTATGCAGACATGGGAAGACGTGAAGTGCTACGCCTCGAGTTCTCCTTTGCTTTAAATCCTCCTGTATCCCTCAGTGCCAGCCCCTGTAAATTAGATCCCCCATGCTCTTTGTCGCTGCCCCTGTGTAGGTGTTTATACACAGAACAGGCAATTCTATCACTTTGAAAGAATGGGTGAAGGCAGTGAGGGTTCACTTTGATATTTCGCTTCTGGTCTCTTTAGCTATGCAAAGAATTCAGTGAGCTCCATGACTGGCTTCCTGATCTAATTGGATGGAGTGATTACATTTGCTTAAAGCATGGGGCAAGCAACCCATGTTTCCTAGGCACGTGCTCAGAATCCTACACTTTCAGTTTGGGCTGGTGAGTAATTTGATACAATTCTTCAACACTTCATTTACCCGCAATGCAACCTGGGAAGGGTTACTTGCAAACCACATCCACAGACAGGGTAATGGTGTATTGATTGCTGAGCAGGTGGTAAGGGTACAGTTTGCTTTTTAGATGTAATTCCCCCTTTTTTTTGCCTTTTGGTTTTTTGCTGAAAGGTGTTTTGTGTTGTAATTTCATTATGGAGTAATCTTGATTTCAGTGCTTACCAGTAGTTTTGACTTTCATTGTTTGTTTTTTGTTTTTTTCCTTACACACTGATCAGATGCTCTGGGGCTACATGAAAATTAGGTGCTGAAAAATGATTATGTGATTTGCTAAACTGAAGCTATTGAAAAGACAGGTTCTCTTTTAGGGGATTGAAGTGAGCCTGTATTTCTGTTGAATGTTTCTGGGAAATATTTTCCAAACAAGGCTGTGTGGTATTCCATAACTTCATGAGACCCTAAGAATAAAAGGCTCCAAGACCATATCATTTGCAAATCACACCTTATACAACTCCTTTTTGGAGAGAACTTCTTATCTGATTATGTGGAAGGCTTTGATATTTCTGGAAGTAAAAAAGAATTCTTCTTAAACTTTCTGATTTAACACATACCATGCTCATTTGGTCATGGAAAGAAGACTGTAGTACCCATTCTGTTGCCGAGGATTCATGTTCCCCCGGTGCACCATGGGAAATGGTTTGCTAAGCTGTGCAGCATCCTATGACTGCTGTGAGGCACACGTTCACCCCAAAACATGCTGAATGTCTAGGGAGCACAAGCTGCATTCTCATCGGGGAACTGTCCCCTGTCCCCACAGAGGACATCACAAACTTGACAGCAGTGTGGTTTCCAAAAAAAAAAAATGGCACCAAGGAGTTTGTGTCAGTAAGTGGGAGACAGCACAGAGCAAACATGTTAGGAAAAGGAAATCAAGTTCATCATCATGCTGTCTGGTGAAAATTTAAGTGAAAGTTTCTGAAAATGACTGCTATGGGTAGCTAGGGAAAGAGTGTGTTAGCTGGGGGCAGCCAATTCAGCGAAAGGAAAGAAGAAGCAATTAATGCGTTAATTGAGTGGAGCACAAGTATGTTGCATATCTTGGCTGATGCACAAGGGAGGTGTGTTGATAAAGAAGAAAGCAGGCAGCTGTCGGGTGATTTAGAAGATGCAGAGTTTGAAATACACATGAATGGTGTCAAGGACCATCTTAAAGATTCCTAGGAGGACATGATGGGCTGGAAATGGTCTTTGTGGACCAACGTCCCTTTTCTACTGTCAGAAATATTTGAGGTGATTCTTGGCGTAGGCAGAGGCTTTAGGGATACGGGGTGGAGCTGGTTTGGAAGAAGAATTTGATGACTGCAAGAGGCAGAGAGAATAATGCAGCTCAGTTCGCCTGCTAGAATCATGGTGACTGGGATCCAGGTGTTTCTGAAGGTTATAGTTCTCCTGAGGCCTCATAAAAATTGGCTTCGCCCCCCTCCTAAAATCAACACTGGGGCCATCAGTGAGGTTCTTAGCTGGAGGCTACCCAACCACCATCTAGTCATTAGGAGATAAAAACTATCGATCATTATTTGTCTCATGCTCGTTGGAAACAGCAGGCTTCCTGTTAATATCTTTATCTACTTCTGAGGCTGTCAGCCTATTGATTGTTTTCTTTTTTTTAAAACCAGTTGATTGGAGTGTGAGATGTAGAAGAAATTACCTTCAACCAAATGATAGGGAATTTGATCACGGAACATCTGCAGAAGAATGTGGAAAACTTGTGATGAAGCCCTTTGTGTAATGAAAGGGCAAGAGGTAGAAGTCTGCCCTTTCTGTTCTCATGATCTCTTCTCTCTAGTAAAGCCCAAACACAGAACCTAAGGATGCAGAAATAAGAACGACCTAAAACTGACCACGTGGACCTGGTCTGGGGTTTCCCACCTAGGTAAGGAAGGAGTTAGTGGGTTCCAGGACAGTGCATGGTCCTCTCCAAAGGCTGCTGAGGCCTTGGGATATGTGAATGGCAGAGCAGGCTGAGGTAGTCTCTGGTTTTCTCCAGTGAGCACTGTACTGTAGCAGCTGCAGGGAGTCCTACAGCTAGCAAGAGTGAAGGACATTTTCTGAAGCAGGCTCTGGTTGGAAATACAGTGGTAAAGGCCACAGGTAGACCAGATGCTCCTGTTCCTCTTTGTCACAGAGTGCAAAGTAACCTCACGAGGAAGGTGTCTCAGTGGGAGACTCATCAACAAAATAATCAATAGATATTAACTGAGGCTTTGGGCTCACACTCATGAGTGGTCCTGATGTCAAGGTTCCTAGTCTCGGGGTGCTCATGTTCCACTGGTGATAGAGACACTCTCACATAGCAACATTGTAGGCTGAACGTATGGTTTCAGGGATGAGAGCTCATACAAGGCTTTCTATAAGAGGTGAAATTTGTTCTGACCTTTGAGGGATGGATAGAAAGTGCAAGTTCTGACATATTTTTTATCAAAGTTCAAGATCCCTGCCATAAAAATACTTTTATTTTGGGATAATCAGGGAGTCACATATACAGCAGTTGCAAGACATGATACTGAGGGATTCTGTGCCCTTGTCCGATTTCTCTTAATAATGTCTGGTAAAACTGCATGACGACATCACAAGCAGATACTGATGCTGATGCAATTCATCAAATTTGTTCATATTTCCCAAGTTTGACTTGTATGTATTCTGCCTGTGTGTGTTTAGTCAGTGCAGTCCTGTCCTAGGTGTAGTTTCATGTATTCATTTCCATAGCCACGATGCAGAGCCGTTCCGTCCGCCCCAGGATCTGTTGTCTGTCTCCCTCCACTCCATCTGCCTCTAACTCTGGTGACTGCTAATTTCCTCTCCTTTCCTAGTGTTCAGTGTTTGACTACAAAGTATATGTTTAGCCATGAGTTTTCTATAGATGTTCTTCATCAAGTTTATGCAATTCTCAAACTCTAACTTACTGAAAGGTTTCTTCATTTTTATCATAAATGGGTATCTGATTTTGTCATTGCCTTTTCTGCATCCTTTGATAGCTTGTATATCATGGTGATATGAGAGGTTACATTGCTTGATGTTTGAGTCAGCCCTTGCACATCTGAATAAATCCCACTTGGCCATGGTGCATAATTACATTATTATTTTCATACATCATTAGATTTTATTTGCCAGTATTTTATTGAGGATTTTTGTGCCTTAAGTTCTTGAGTGCTTAGACCACCTACATTTAATGTGATTATTGATAAGGGTAAGTTCATCTTTTTTTTTTTTTTTTTTTTTTTTTGGTACCAGGGATCGAACTCAGTTCTTTGTGCTTGTGAGGCAGGTGGTGGCAACACTGAGCTAAATGCCCGGCCCAAGTTCATCTTCTTAGTATTTGTTTTCTCTTTGTTCCATTTTAGGCCTCCTTTTCTTCTTTTCTTTCTTTTTTGGATTATATAAAGCGTACTCTATTTTATCTCCTGTTTTGCTTACAGTTATAACTGTTTAGTTGTCTTAGTGGCTTCCTTAAAGTTTGTAGAACACATCTTTAATTTATCACAGTTTACCTTCAAGTGATATTGCAGCACTTAGTCATGGCAGAAATGCGTATAAGGGTAAAGTTCAAGGCTCTCTGCAGTTTTCAACACCACTTGCTTAACTAGGCTTTGTTTCATTTCCCCATATTTGGGTCATGATCCAGAGACTCAAGGTATTTAGCGGGGGCGGTCGTGAGGCTCTTTGGTTACTCCTCCTCTGTCAGAGAACAGGATCTTTTACTGATGGACATACTGTGAACCAACGCTTCATGTATACTACTTGTCTTGTTTCCTTTTAAGTAGGAGAAAAGATTCCTTTTACTTTGTCTTGGGCAGAAGCAGAATCGCACACCGCTGCTTTGATGTGAATTTTGTAGCCTTCATGTCAGAGTTAAAGTGCTAATCCTTTGAAGAAAGACCATCGTCCAGAGAGCCCTGAAGCATCGGGGCTCTGTGGCAGATGTCAGGCACTTCCTTCTGGGGAAGTCCAGCCTTCGCACAGGAACCTCATGGCAGGCAAGGCGGAAGCTTGGGTGTGAGGGTGGAGCCCGAGCTCAGAAATAAGCCATTAGCCCGGAAGGATTTTGCGAAATGTGTATGTAGGGGCTGCTTTGTGAATGAGACTAAATCTAGGACTGTAAAATCTCACATTTCCCATTTCCCAAATAAACAACTACATCAAAGGCAAAGACCATAGGAGAGAAGAAAGGGCACTGAATACTTAAAGAGTCTAATAGTCCTAGATTCTGGAGGGTCCTCAGGAATAACCCCCAGCCTATATTTTACATATTCTGGCTACACCGAGTGTTAAGAGGCCTATGTAGGATTTCACAGAAGTATTAACTCTCTTGCTGACTGTGTCACACAGCTGTTTTTGCAACGGTTTTGTGTAGTGTTCTTCTTTTGCTCCCACTGCGGCCTCTTGGGCAGTTCTCCCTGCCTCCAGGCTCTGTCTGTGCCCGGATTACCTAAGGCCTTCAGTGCACTCTGCCTCTCCGGTGAAGGGCAGAACACATTTCCCTCCTAAGCTTCTCTGGGAGGCTTTAAAGCCTCACAATTAACACTTTGACTCTTCATTTCTCCTCCCCTTGCGGTCTTGGCCTCTGACGGTGGATGGATGGCTGTATTGGAACACTCCCTCCACGTCATTTGTCATGTCCTGGCATAGTGACAGCAGCGTCTCTGTTTCTAGAAGCCCAGGAGCTAGAATGTCAGGCCCGGAAACTAAATAACTCGTACCCTTAGGACATAGTTCCTTCTTCACAGAGCTGAAGACCACTGAAAGCTGCTGGGAGGACGCTGGACCACTGAAGCATGGAGTGTTCCTACCAGCCTGACTGTGACTGCTCAGGTTTTACTATGACCATACCTCCTCTTAGAAAATCGATTTGGAAAAACTGCCTGGAATCTTAGCAATGGTAGGGTCAGTTCTCTTTCCCAAAGTAATGAGCCACAGCTTCAGGCTATATGCTTAAGGTTTATATGAAACATAGATGAATTTCATGTTTAGACTTGGAATCTCATGCACAGATGTATCATTATGTATACATATATACTTCAAAATCTGAATCTGGAACACTTCTGGTCCTAAGCAGTTCAGGTAAAGGATGCTCAAGCTATATTGTTACAGACTTCAACACACTCTGAAGTAGGGTCCGTTACTCCCTCTGTTACAGATGAGCAAGGGTAAATGACTTAACTACCAAGCAGCAGAGCTGGGATTTGAATCCTGTCCCTCTGACTTTGGAGTGTTTGCTGTTACCCTTAATACCACGCTGCCTGTGAGGAGGAATAGAGGATTCTTCCCAATCAAATCATAGCACGGGGTCCATGAGGCTTCCTGGAAGGAGGGGTGGATTTCAGTACTGGCGTAAAGAGGTTAAATTCCCTTGTCCACAGAATGAGAGAGTGTTGTACTAGGGTTTCTGTGGGTCTCTCTACTTTCCCCAACCTCACTTGATTTAGGGTTACTGTATCACTAATTAAACAAGGGCAGAAATAATGTGACCCAAGTTGGATAAGGAATCATGTGATTTCCATGCCCTTCCCCATCTGCCAATCTGCCAGCTTGTTGACAACCTTTCTGAAGGATGACCTCAAAATCCTAATGAGGTGGAATCATGGAAGAGCAGCCTGGATCCCAAATCACTGGAAGAGAGCTGTGCAGGAGATCAATTAACCCATGCAGAAGTTAGAAAGTGCTAAGAAATTAATTGTTTCTTCCAAATTTGTAAGTTGAAGCCCAAACTCCTAGTCTATGTGGGATAAGGTCCATAATGCGTAATTAAGGTTAGATAAGGCTATAAATGTGGAGCTCTGATCTGATGGCACCTTGTGCTGCGTCTTACAAGGACACTAATCCAGACTTTATGGTTGCTTGAAAATTCAGTGGATGCCCATGGTGTGAGAACAATATATGCCAAGTGCCCTCATGTTTTAAAGTGATATGCCAGGTCATCTACAAACTAACACTTTGCCACTGGTTTGAACCACTGGTGGTGCACGCATGACTGTCCCACACCGTCTGATGGCCTGGATTCAGAGCCAACCAGCAGCAAGACATATGACTTGCGGCAATGTTCTGAATATGCTAAAAGGGGGTGACCCCAAACTATTTTGCCAGCATTAGCTCATCATCTACCTCCAGCGTATAAAGGGAAGAGATAGACAAGAGTATACAGCCCTTTGAGGTCCCAGGGACTGAGCTCGTGGCCAGTCCGGGTGGGACAGTGGGGAGGAAAGTGTCTGAGCTGTGGTGGGAACAGCCCATCCTTGTGGGATGTAAACAGGCTCCACATGTGCATTTATTGCAGAGCAGAGGAAGCTGTGGGAGGAAGAGATCTGCAGAATCTGGCTGCCCCAGAAGGCCCGCTGGAGAAGCGAGCGGTCGAGGGGACCCAAGGGTGGGCTGCAAGACGCCGGTGACTCCAGAGGGCAGGCAGCTGTGGGAAGCACGGCTTTTGTGAAGGAGTGCAGGGCTGAGGTTCCTATGAGCAGCCCACAGAGGAAAGATCAGCTTTTCACATTTCCCATTTTCCAAGAGCATGGGTGCTGGATTACACCTGTCACTCTGAGAGTTCTCTGCCAGCCCCTCTTCTGCTTCCCCCTCTCCACTCACTCTGAGATCACAACCAGAGCTGCTGAGTGGCAGGGTGGGGAGGGGAGCACAGGCAGCAGGCCCATGCTGACCAGTGATATTTCACAGCCCTCCAAAGGGGTTATTTGCTTTGAATTCTAGAATTGACAAAATGTTAGAATACTTGTCATCCAGGACCAGGAAGGAATTGCTCTGTAGAGTAGGTTTGGAAGGAGCTCCTGAGTGAAGAATTTAGTTCTTTTGGCTTTCACCCTAGTGAGTCTGGTTCACTGAGTTAATCAGCTATATGCATACAGTGCCTCATTTTCCAACTTACCCACAGGCATCATCTGCTCAGCAGACGCCTGTCTATTACCTGGCTGGATGCATGTGATCTGTACATAACCTCTTTGAGACCAACTATCATTTGTTTTCTTCCTTGCTGGGCCCCAGATATGGGCACTACTCACTGAGCCCAGATCCATGGAGCTGTGGGTATCCTCCTATTTGGATGGTCCCACTCACCAGCAGATAGAGGAGACACTTGCAGAAGTTTCCTGGCCCTGTGGAGCTCACCATGTGTGAACGCTCTGGATATCTAGAGTGTTGTGTGCATGGACGAGGTGTTTCAGGGCAGAGGGGCACTTTCATACTTAAAGACTCTCTGTGATGCTTCTTGTCACCATTCCCCAGTTATGATCCCATTCTCTCTATTCGGCAAGAGCTGTTGTCCTCATCTTCCCCACCATATACCCTGCACCTACCCACTTCTGTGGGGTTTTAAAGCGGATCTTTGTGCCTTGTCCTTTGTCCAAGTTCTAACTGGCTTCTAAGTCAGGTCAAATTTCTGTTTCTCTCCTCCAGTGTGGAAGTCTTTCCCCATACCTCATCCGAGGGTTAATTCTGACCTTGGTTCTGCTGTGCTTTCTGCCTCTGTGTGGTTTCCATGGTCATGGTCTGGGTGGGTCATGCAGTCTGTGATGGTGCCTGTCTCTTTTACCGGTCTGTGCGCTCAGAATGCATAGATGTGGCTTTATTTGCTTTCATATCATTCCTGCGGGTGCTCACTGAATATCAGTTAAGTGGAGCTTAATGAAAAATTATCATTTGTGGGTGAATTATAGAAGATGTTTGAGTTAGCATTTCAAAAGCATATTTAATTTAAAAAAAGGTGGAGCTTGAGACATGATGCATTGGTCAGCTTTTGAGTGCTGTGATCAAAATGCCAGACAGATACCACTTGAAGCAGGAAATGGCTTGCTCTTCTCATGGTTTTAAATGTTTCAGTTCCGGGCTGGCTGGCTCCAAGGCAGGAAGATCATGGTGGGTGGGAAGCAGAGCAGGGGAACAGTGCCAGAGAGGAAGGGCCAGGGACCAGACAAAGACTCCAAAGTCACACCCCCATGACCAGCCAGACATACCCAGAAGTGTACTTCACTAATCCCGTATGCACTCCCAAGCCAATCAAGGTGCTAGTTAAGCTTAGCCATCACACCAAGTATATTTCAACTCTACTGGAGTGCTCATGACCTGGGTCCACTGAGGCACAGAAAACCCAGGTGGGAAATCCTTTTAATTCATCGCCTGGCCCATGAGTCACAGTCCTATGTGAACTCAGGGGGACACATCTGTGCATCCTCATTGGAAAAAGAGTGAGGAAGTTGATGATTGGTTAATAACCTCTAGCATCACTTCTTTGTCAAGTAATTAATGAGCTCACTGATTGAGGAAAAAGAGGGCAGTCTGGGGGTGTCTGGCTTTGGTGTTCATAATTCTGGGTCAGGAGGACACTTGATAGCACAGAGGAGGGAATCATGTATTCCACCAAGGCCTGGCACCAGTGATTAATGGTCCCCAGAAGGTCAGGTGGGGAGTCCAGGAATTTAACTCAAACACACAAATATGGCAGCTCAGAAGTGGGGCAAGGAATAGCCGAGAAAGTGATGGTCTGGATGACCTATCTGCCAAGGATGATGGTGCTTCTTTTCCCTAGAGTTGAGGGGTGGGGTGCCAGGTGGAGCACCCATGCATGTGATGCTGATGGCATCTACAGTTGTTTTACAACCACTTGTGCTTGGCACCTGGTTGGGGTGTGGTGCAAAAGACGTTGAAGACAGGGTGGTGGCAAAGTGCCGAGGCACATGGCTTCTGCTTCAACTGGGTCAGGCTCTGCTATTTTGCTTGCCTGCTGCTCCTGATCGTTTTTCTCTTCTGCCTTTTATTTTTCCCCCAGACCTTTTGGTACCCAATGATTTTTGATTAATTTATTTACCATCATCAGGTGATTGATGCTGTTTGGGGCTGGTACTTTGTAACTTTCCAATTCTTCTAGTTGTCAGTGTGACAGCTCTTTGATGATAAATTGGACCCTGTCCCTTGTTCTTTTCATTCTCCCTGTGTGCCAAGGCTCTGGTTTTTGGCAAATATAAATATTTCTAAATGCAGATTTAATGATTGAGTGCACCCAACGAAATCCAGAAAGATCTATGACACTTTCATTCTCTTTTACTGTTACACTGAAATTGAATGCATTGCATTTTTCTTTATTTGTCTTATTTCAGATTTTGGAAATCCTCTTCCCTTTTTGGAATCTCCTAAGATATTTTCCTGCTCTCCCTGCGCCTCCTTCTGTGTATGGTTTGCCTTTCTTACTTTCCCTCTTCTGTCCAACTCATTGGTTTAGGTGAACTCATTTTCCTCTATGAAATGCGTAAGTTTGGGATGGTGGTGAGAGAGGACGTTTATATTTAAGTTCTTATTATTTGTCTCACAGTATGAGAGGCACTTTTCTATTAAGTTCATAAAATATTTATTGAGGATTTATTATGTGCCAGAAAAGCTCCAAGAACCTCCATCTAAGGCAGTCACTTCTATTTCCTAGACAAGGAAGCTGAGGGTCTGGGAGTTAATCAATATGTTTTCAAGTTATACAGAAGGAAACGACAGAGCAGGGATTTGAATCCAATCTTATCCATTTTTCTCTTTTTCTTGAGACAGGGTCTCCCTATGTTGTTTAGGCAGACTTCAGACTCATGGGCTCAAGTTAACTTCTTGCTTTAGCCTCCCAAGTAGCCAAGATTCCACGTATGTGCCATTGCTCCTGGTTCTAACTTTGTCCATTTGTATTATTTCCCATGACACTATTCTGAGGGAACCAAGGGCAGATGAAGGAACTCCTAGGGCCTCAGAATTTGGAAGGAAACTGTATTAGTTTATTTCACATTATTATAACAATATACCTGAGGCAACCTAAATTATAAAGAAAAGAGATTTATTTTGGTTCATGGCTCTGGTCTGAATTTGAAGGCCTGCATCTGGTGATGGTCATCTTGCTAGCAAAGTCTGCAGACAGTCAGGGCATCACATAGCAAGAGATGTGCGTGTGCGTGTGTGCGTGTGTGCGTGCGTGCATGTGTGCGTGCATGTGTGTGTCTTCTGGTCTCCCTCCCTGTTTTTATAAACTCTCCAGTGTTCAGTCATGGAGGGTTCACCCTGATGGCTTAATCTAATCCCAGTCACCTCCCAAAGGTCCTACCTCAAAACACCATTGCTGGATAAGCCTCCTCCCTCTGTGGGCCCAATTTCAACGTGTGGACCTTCAGGGGAAGCGCTCAAGTCATAGCTAAGCTGCAGCAGACCACATACTTTGCCTACACTGGTGGTTCTCAAACTCAGGCAGTGAAATGCCTCAGTGACTAGCTGCATAAAAATCACTTGGAATGCTTATCAAAATACAGATTTCCAAGCCTTTCCACAGTTGTTAAAGTGCTGAGACCCACACGGCGTAGGGTCCAAAGCCGGGGAGAGAGGTGGGAGATGAAGAAGACTGAAAAATAACAAGAAAGAAAGATACACACCAAGAGCACGCTTGAAAGCTGGGACCACGTGGGGCCATAGCCTGGTGCGTTAACGGCCACCTGGAGTCCAGCGCGCTCTTTATTTATAGTGTGAGACAAACAGGAGAGAAGGCAGGGCAACTCGCCCTATGGGGCCCACGTGGCCTAGGCTGAACGCAGCGTGATTGTCTCGTGATCGGGCACACGCCGGAAGGGAACAAGGAAGAAGGGTACATAACGTAACTGTCTCCCGGGGCTGTACCATCCCGGGTCTGCAATCCTAGTCAAACAGACCGTGTCTAGTCTACGGAAGAGAAAGGGAGTATGGATTAGGCGAAGGGCCATCTTCAGGCTCAGCGCAAGGCATTAAAGAAGCCTTGCTTGGTCCAGGACTCTGTAGTTTTTAAACACTGCCTAGGTCATTCTGATTCTCAGCCAAGTGAGTGGCGGGTACAGGATGTTTCCTCGCATCTTCCTTGGGAAATGACAGTCTAGCCTCTGGGGCAGGGGCACTGCTCACAGTGTTTGCGCCATTGGTGGGTGGCCCTGTATAACTGCAGTTTTTCCTCATGGTGAACTGTCATCAGGGCCCCTTAGCTGCGGTCTGGGATGCCTGTGTACAAATGACAGGCACTGCTTAGCGAGGAGGCTCAGCGCTCGCCGAGACAGGGTGTGTGCGTTAGAGCTGGTGTGGCCTCAGGAACCACAGCACCATCCCGAGGCTGGTGTTATCACTCCTGCCCTGTAGATGAGCTCATTCCATTCTGGAGATACAAATAATGTGTTTTTCCTATTTATTTTATGTCAGCTTTTCAGATAATATCCTCCCTGATCCCTTTATATTTTCATGTTTTAAACAGTTGCCAGTTACTTTTCCGAGGCCAGATGCTACCTTTCCAAAGATGAAGGTCCTCTTCTTAAAGATCCACAACCTAGTTGGGAAGATTCGTGTGACCTTGAACCCTGACTTGGTTTCCTATGTGAGCCTATCCTTTTTCATAGGATGATTCATCCTTCGGGGCAGAGCTTCTACATTTTTGCCCTTTCTTCCCTCTGATGGGAAGGATTGAATTCACAGTGAAGAGTCAGTAAAGACACACTGTCATGGCTCTGTCTGTGACACATCATCAGGTACTCTTGTTTTGCCCTTTGGGTCTTCTAGGCGAGCTAACATTTGGAAAGACAAGTGGGTCTGAGTTTCTTCCTGGATTCCTGAAGACTAGGGCTTTGAGAGAGCTCAGGAATCTCTTTGGACTTCCTGCATCTGTGATGTTGGGTAAGTCTCTCTGGGATGTAAGAGCCACCCTAAGCAGGTAACTATTACATAGTAGACAAAAAGGAAGGATTTATAAGTAAAAACATGTGAGTACCCTTTCTATATTACCTTTTCCAAGATCTTGAATCTATCTTTATTTTATGCCTTGATTTTTCTCATCTGCCAAATGGGAATACCAATACCATTCCTTATTAGTTCTTAATGCTGTGTAGAAAGAAAGCATTAGCTATTATTAATGGACTACAGACTTCTTAGTGACACTGGGTGTCTGAATATAGATCTTTCTTGTTTTAAACAAGTGATGCTAAACAAAACCAAAGAATATTAAATTATGAATTTACAGAGGAGATAAATTATGGAGGTCTTTATTATTTAAATTGCAGAAATATTTCTCATGTTCAGCCCAGGGTTCCTTTTCAAAGCAATCTGTCTTGTGCTTTTAAAAAAGTAATTCAATTTAGAAAAATTTGATTTGCATGCAACTTTTTAGAAACATTTATCATGTAAAGTGAGACATCATTGGACTAAATTAGAGGATTTACCAATATGTTTTGGCTTAGGATGAATATCGTTTCCTCCAAGAATGTGAATATTGGCAAATTGAATCTCACTTCTTCTCTTCTCAAATGAGAATAACCAAGTCCAGTTTTGAAGCATCTGGCCTGAGAATTAGTCACGGTGGAAATATTTGGATTTGCCTTCTGCATCACAACCTCAGGGTGGCCAAGTCCCTGAGGCCTCAGTTTCTCATCTGGAAAGTGATTGTTGAAGTTGATGGTACCATTAGCTTTAGCATTCATTGCTGAAATGAAGTCTGAAACCACAAAAGACCAGAGCTGGCATACTGTCAATGTGTAACAGGTCAATGTATTAACGATGAACAAAATCATGATTTTCATTTCTTTCTACCCGTTCGGAAAATTCCAAAGCAGTGCTCTCAGTTTATGACAAAGAAAACAAAATCAGTTCAGAGAACCCCTTCCCCTCCTCCTCACAGATCTGACTGCTCTTACTGTCTCTTACATCTTTAGGTCTGGCGAGGAAAAGATTGATTCTATGAACGTGTTGGGATCATTCTGTCATAAAGGAAAAAGCCGTGCAGCCTGTAACGCCAAGTTAACCCTAGGAGACTGCTAGTGTGCCTTCTACGTTTCGATTTATGCAGTTGCACAGGATAGCTGCAAGGAGTGAAGAGATTTCGAGACAAAGTGGCAGCTCACTGCCTGCCTGTCCTATGTCCCTGCACAGACACAGGCAGCACCTGCCTTTATTTTTGGAGGCCTGTTCCTGCCACCGGTGAGCTCGGCCCTCCCGCCAGCCTCCGCCGCTGCTGCCCTAGCCATGAATCATCAGAGGTGCTGAGGCTCCTCCAGCTTCGCGTTCCTGGCAGAGGTGTTGTTTCTTCCTAAAAGTGAAGGGGAGAGTTGCTAAGGAACACCATTAACATGCTGACGGCACAACAGTCTCGTGGAGTTTGGGCTGCAGCCTTGACTCTAATCAGAAAATCATTTTTAGAAAGATTTGTCAGTGTAAGAAAACAAGCTCCCGGACTAAATTAGGATCTGGATTATTTTCCCCTCCTCTCCCAGTCTGCAGTGGACAGCAGATTGGGAGTCATCACGGTGGTTTTGTGGTGCATTTATTTCCGCCGCACATTCCATTTCAAAGCTCCCCCGAAGCTGTCTGTGTTCGTGAGGACTGAGGCTTTGTTTGGAGCAGTACCCTGTGAGGTTGGGCGCTTGTTTCTCCTTCCCTCAAAGTTGTTGGCTGTCTTGGCAAAGCAGCCCAGGTTTGGGGACTCTTTAATCTGATTTTCTTTTGCCTTTCTCTTTCTCCCTCCCAGTAATGAATTCACTGCATGTCTCTGGAAAATTAAGGTCATCCATTATACTGTTGTCTCCCTATCTTTGCAACAGGGATAACAGTATTTAACCCACCTTTGCAGTACACTGAGTGGCCTGTCAGGGTCTCTTCTTTCAAAGGACAACTTGAAAACATTTTAATAAATGCTCCTTAACTGGATGCTTTAAAAATACATGGGGTCAGATGGCAAACTCCTCAGTTATAACTAATTTAGCAAACAAGACTCACTATTTATCCTCTCCCTGCTGCTTCTGTTTTTACCGCCCTCCTTTTGTATCGTTCTGTTTGTTCAGGGACATGTTATCTCCACTGGGTTCGAGTCTGTCGGAAACCTAGGACTGGGGTCTTTACAGACCAGTCCTTACTGCCCCTGTTAACCCCATCATCTCTTAAACTGGCAGCAGGGAGCTTCATGTCCCGCAGTGTTGCCAACAGACAGTGCTGGGGGACAGGGAAGTGGGTGCTTAGTGAGGCGGCATCACTCAGATGAGCATGCGGGGCTGGACTCAGGTCGTACGGCAGAGGCCTGTGCTGTCATTGCCAGCACGAGTAGGGGCCCACTCACTTATGGAGCTCCAGCTATGCATGCCAGGCCGATTTACTCATGGCTCCTAATCTCATGAACCAGGCACAGGCCTGTGTCGTTTGAGTAAGGGTACCTTCTGATTTTATCTTCTTGCTTCTCTTCTACATAGGTAAAAGGGCCAGAGAGACCCTGTGGCATGGGGTAGATGCTCACTGGAATGCAGTGTGAGCCTGTTCTAGGGGTCAGATGACAAAGTCCAGGCTATGTCCCTGTGTTTGTGCTCAGAGAGAGCACTGAGAGTCCAGTCTTCACCCGCTCAGGCCCTGGTCATTTCTTTGGGCTTAGGGATGTCTTTGGAGAAATACTATGGTCAGCTGAGAGCAATATTCTCCCCAGGCCATGGGCTTTATACTTTTGTGATTGGAGGGGACTGTGTTGGTAAACACCCCTCCAACCACCTGGACAGGAAGAGTTCCTGAAGAGAAAGATCTTATGCTGAAGAGGAGCCCACGACCTCACTGCAATTCCAGGAAAATCGGAATGTTCTTATTTCTCCACCTCATGAAAGGAGAGGAGAAAAATGAATGCAGATGAGTTCACCATGCAAAAGTATGTGATGCAGGAATTGCTGATTCTGCCTCAAAACAGTCACGCGTGCCGGACCAACCAACAGGTCAAGACTGACCTCCCAGGAAATATGAGACTTGATGTTTTCCTCTTCTAACTCCCGGGATTCATCCCTCAGGATTCCCCAGAGAATATGCAAACAACTGAGCTCTGACCGAGCCAGCAGGTTGTTGAATGAGGGCTTCTCTCCTCCCCACAGTCAGATTAGAGATGTGGGCTTTAGTGGAGTGTATATTAAGCCACAGAGCCTTCCCCACCCAAATAATACCGGATGTGGAATCCCAAAATATAAAGCACATACCAGTGGGGGTCAGCTCACCGAATTGGGAGTGGGGGTGTAGGATGAGAATTTGCCACTGGATATGTCATCTCCTTGTCTGCCAAGCCCCTAGGTGGACCCCTCTCCTGAGCAGCTCCCCAGGCCCTTTTATGGAATCCTGGGGCTAAAACCATTGCGTTTTACAGGTGAAGTCCCTGAGGCTTGAAGAAATGATTTACCCTTGCTTTGCACTACACATATAGAAAATGGCCAATAAATAAATCCAACATATTCATCTTTGAAACTGTGAGTATAAGAATTAGATTAAAAGAGTCAGAAATGTGCTAGAGATGTAGATTTTTGCCTTCAGGATAAAGAGAGAGGCCCTCTACTTCTGCTTGATGTTTCCTGGCCCAGGAGCCCATGTGCTTTCTTCTGGGCTCACTGCTGTTCACACAGTGTAGCTGGGCCTGGGATGAGCCCACAGGAAGGGACTTTCCTTCGGTGCTAATGCAGGAAGGAACATGGCATCGATCTATCTGCAATTATAAGCTCAATGTGTTTCCCTTGAATTTTTAGAAAAACCAGAGGTACTTTGCAAGTGCAATAGAGCTTCCAATTAGGCATTTAAGTTCCCCATTTCTATTTCCCTAATGACTTGACTTGCTCTCTTGCTTTATGAAATGAAAATAGCTTTATTTGGGCACGAGAATGCTGCTGATTGCATGCTTAATGTGCTTTTGCCACACATTACTGTCTATTTCCTAGCATGTGCAATGGACAGAGGAATACATTTTCATACTTCCTTCTTCTACATATTCATGGGCATTTCTCCAGCCCCAGACCTGTATTGACTGAAGCTGATGCAGGCTGTGTAGAAATGGCCTGGGGTGTCAACAGTCAGAAGGAAAGTTGTCCCCCCCAAGAGGGTCCCTGGCCACAAGTCCTGTGGAAAGGTTATAGGGTTGTGGACTTATTCAGTGCTGAGTGGTGGGAAGCAAAAGACTTGAGCAGAGACATGGAGGACAAGGACAGGGACCGGAAGGACCTCTTTGGTGTTGTAAGAAAGAAACATGAAGACAAACCTCCCCAGACCCTGTGAAGCTATGGTGTTAGGGGTTGAATAAGAGATAGACTTGAAAATTAAAGACGTGTTCACTTCCAACTTTATCTGTAGCTTTGAATGCTGTTCAGAGTTGACCTCAGTTTCCAGAAAGTCCAAAGTCACCCCTCGGCTTTCTGGGTTTCTGAAAGTATTGGGTCAACTGTGGTTCTTTGAGTCCTCTCCATGCTGGACAGCACTGCTGAAAATGCTTCGGGGTCTCCAGACTTCTGTCTGCCTCCATTTTCCCATTCTTCGAGCCCTTTGCAAGCCCAGGAGCCTCCTAAGACATCGTGCAGTGCTCTGCATACCTATAAAGCCTTCTGCTCAGTGCCATGGCGCCCGTGACTGTCCCCCATGGAAGGCACATGGTCATGCACCTCTTTTCTCTTGCCCTGTATGTGAGCACCTGGAGACAGGCTAGTGTCCCGGAAGACTTGTCATCAGACTGTCAGAAGTAGAAACACGATATGGGGACACCACCGTCAGCACTTCTCTTTGCTGTCCTGTCAGCAGGCAGGGGTTACCCTTAGATTTCCTGTTGCTACTGCCTGGGGGTCCTATGGTTTGTCAAATGCAGAACCCTCAGTGGAGAAGACTACAGTTATGGACCAGCATCTGGAAGACCTGGAAGAGGCAGAAGAAATCTGTCTGCTCTGGTCTGGGGCTACTCTTGGCTTTCTTGTCTAAGGTGCCCTTCATTAGACCCAAGGTTACAGGGGAGCTTGGCCATGGTTCCAAGGCAGCTGTGGCTAGAAAGTAGGAAAAGAAAAGGCCATCTCACAAGGTGTAGAGTCTCCTTATTTCTGGGAGCACTCTGGGCCTTCCTTACAGCACTGGCTGGCCTGCTGATGGGAAGGCCTGCTTACAAGTCTGAAGGAGAGCCTGAGGTCACCGTGTCCATTCCCCTGCCTTCGGGCAGGATTAGAGATAAGCTGCCCCTGCCAGAGGATAATCTCTTCTACTTGTAAAAGCTTCCAGAGCAGTCCTGAGTCTCTCTCGAGACCATTCATTGCAACTTTTAACAACTTTCACCATCAGGAAATTCTCCCCCATAGCTATCCTAAATCCCTTATGCTGGGGATTAAGCTCTTTTTCTTATTCTATCCTCAGTAGCCACTGCCAAGACTTAGCTTGCACTGCCTAAGAACTCTTCTGATACCTGAAGATCGTATGAAATCCTGCCTACTGTCCTTGCCAATGAATAATCCCAGCTTCTCCTCCTCCTGGGTCCCACTGCCTGCCTGCTTAGGACCTTTGAGGCTGCCCTCCTTGGGAACACCAGTTGCTCTGGAGGGAGCCCAGAGGGGAAAGGGGTCTAGAAAGTTACTGGCCTATTTTAGATATAATAAGAGTCTTTCTGCAACCCTTGGCTTGGAAATGACTGTTCATGCACCCAAGTGGGACTTGGGTGTTAGTGTCTGTCTCGCTCGAGGTTGATGATCATCTTTCACCCTATGAGCTCCCAGACTGCTCTCCTTTAATTCCTTGGTATGTTCAGGGCAAAAGGCATCATCCGTGTCATCAGCCCCCATCATGTCATCTGCACCAGTGCTGGCCACTGCCGGTGCCGGGATGGAGGAGGGGGGAGAATGAGTTCTATTCTGAGTGCCTGTGGCTCTTTGGGCGACTTTCCACAAAGCAAGTAACCTGTCGTTACAGGGACACCAGCTAGGTTGGATGAGGGCGCGCCCATGCTCCGGTGGGGAGCAGCACATGCAGCGTTGCCTTCTCGGTCTGGCTACTTGTCCTTCCTCCCCTTTTCCACGCCTTCTCTGACCTTCTGGCTGTGCGGGCAGCTTTCCACAGGCGCCAGCGTCCTCAGTCTGGGCTCCTGCTGCCTGTGCAGGACCGGTCATTCCCTCTGCCCCCATCCACCTTCCCCGCACACTCTGCTCCCGGTCAGTTGACCCCAGCCCGGGTTAACTGCCCTTTCCTGCTTGCAGCAGATCTCGGTTCCTAGCTGTCAGGCAGTCCCGAGGGATCTGCACTGCCACATGTGCTCAGTCTGCTCGAGGTGGGGACAAAGAAGGCTGAGACAGCCAACTCCCTCAAGGAGTGTAGAGCCGAGACAGGGACTTGAAACACAGCAGAGAATTAACCTACTGTTCCATGACAGGGAACTGGTGTCAAAAGGAAGATCTCTGAGAAAGGCCAGTGGGCTAGGTAGGCGTCAGTGCCGAGAATCCTGGCTGGGCATCAGAAGAGGCTTCCCGGAGGACACCATGGTGGTGGTGAGACAGGCCTTGAGCATGCGTGGGGGTGGGCAGACCCTGAGCAAAGGAGAAGGAGGCATTTGGTGGGCTCACAGTCCTGTTTTGCTCCTCCCACACTCCAATCACCCCAGGGCTTTCCATCTCTAGTGTGCAGAAGAGTTCACTCGCTTTATTATTCCATTAACAAACAGCAACAAAAATCCAATGAGCATCGTCTATGGCTAAAACTATTCTAATCTCCAGGTTTCTAGTGGTCAGTTATGGATACTGGTAGATTGCTTTTGGATTCAGATGTGTGGGATTTCGATTCCCTCCATCCCCGGGCTGGACTTGCAGAAAGTGCCTGGGTTGGCCACAGGCCCTGGTCCCCAGTGGACCCTAGCTGCTGAGAAATCCTGTCGGTTACTCCACAGGGCTGTGCAATAGTGTCGTTTGCTACATGTCCTCTGTGTGGTTGGAGGCACTGGTCTTGGGTCGAAGAGATGACCAGGGCTTGTAGAGTTGTACTCCAGGGGGCACTGCAGGCAGAATTCTAAGGGTGTCCTAAGATTCTCACCCCTGGTGTCGGCATCTGGCCTGAGTACTACATCCCATTTTGTAATAAAGGCTGTAGATAACCCACTTCATGGATTTAATGTTTGAGCTCACTTCCTGAATCCATGTGTTGAAAACCTATCCTTCAGTGGGACTGTATTAGAAGGCGGGGCTCTGGGGACGGGAACAGGTGCGGAGAGTGAAGGTGGACTAGTGCCGTAGCAGAGGAAGAGAGGTCTTGCTTCCTCTCTCTCTGCTCTCTTACATGTCAGGGCGCAGAGAGACAATGTCATTTGCAAACTTGGAAGACGACCCTCTGCAGAGGCTGGGTCTGCTGGCACACTGGCCTGGGGTTTTTCAGCTCTACAATTATGCCAAATTCCTGCTGTTTGAGCTGCTGCGTCTGTGGATCTTGTATCAACAGCCTGAGCCAGTTAAGACCCCATATTGCTAACAGACAGTTAGTGTACCTTTTCTTTAAGGAACTTAGTTTTTTAAAAAAGGAGATGGATTTTTCAAAAAATTAAAAAAAAACCATGAACCAAAGAAAACAATAACAAGTGGAGGTAAGCACTATGAAGGAAATAAACAAGAAAACTCAGTCCTTAGGCCTGGAAAGTCCCAGAAGGGCTAGCTCCAAGTTTTGAAGGTATAATTTAATGAACGAGCAAATGCGTGAATCAATAATTTCCCTGCCCCTGGACTTGCTGTGTTCTGCTCAGTTTCTCTTCTCTGAGTCTTTCTCCTGGGAGGAGGACTGTGAGTGTAGGAAGACTCGGGCGGGAGAGAGCAGCATGCTCCAGTTTGCCTCCCCGGGCTGCCTGGCTTCACCGGGGGTGTGTGGGCTCCATGGTAGGACACAGGCAGGTCCTGTGTTCTGGGTGGGATGACAGAGACCTCAGGGTGAAATGGGGAGGAAGTCAGACTCGAGGAAAACTTAGGAGATACGGGGTGCAGAAGTTGACTGGTTAAGGACAAAGGAGGTTTCAGGTCAATGGCTTTTCCAGGTCTCTGATTGGGCAAATGGCAGGCTGGAAATGCTAATTTACTATGAGACACTGGGGATAACGAGCAATGTGGGGGAACTGAGAGAATTTTAGCTTTAGATGGGTCTTGTTGCAAGCTCTTGTCCACTCAGAAGGTTGCTATGCCTGTGAAGTACCAAGGGCTGGGCTGGACATCCAGGTGTGGTGTTACTAGCGCATAGACATTGGAAGTCAGGAAAACGAGCAAGCAGCAAGACAGCTGAGGAACTAAGCCTGAAGAACCAAAGTTAAGGATGGAAAAGAGAGAGGGTCTGGCAGAGGAAAGCACTGACTATTCAGAAGCAGGTATGGTTGGGGACAAAGTGACTTTGCTTGGGCGGTGAGGGGAGCCTAGATCACAGGTGATTCTATTCTGGGGATGCAGTGGGGGCTGCTCTGAAGGGAGGACGTGGAGGTGCCGCCTGCCGCCTTCTGGCACTTGGAGGTAGGCAGTAGGATGGTGGTGACTTTCTCCATTTCTTTTAAGAAGGGAGACTGTGGCACCACAATGCGCTTCAGGACAGAACCTGCCCACGAGAGGGGCAAAGGTGTGAGACAGGATGGGAAGCCATGGAATGGGTGAGCCAGGAGGCCACCTCTTCATCTTTCCAGAAGAACAGCATGCAGAAAGGAAGGTGGTGTGCGTGTGTGTGTGTGTCTGCACAGTGTTCGTGTGCACTGGGTGTTTTGCATGTGCACTGCATGTTGTGTGTGAGTTGCATGCATGAATTGCACGTGTTGTGTGTGTGAGAGGCTCAGGGGTTTGTCTTTGCTGCTGTCTGCGTTTTATGCGACGTTACAGGAAAGGTCATTCTTAGGGATGATGGAGAAGGCGCTGGGAGAGAGGTGAGGGTGGAGGAAGCCTGTCATGGCCGCCGTGGAGAAGGAAGGAGCAAGCGGCCCAGGAGCCTGGCTGCACGGAGGAGTCCTGGGCCCGGGCACCGGACGGCAGGGGCCATTCCAGGCTCCGCTGCGTGGCCAGCGCCTGTTGTCAGAAATCCTTCTTACCCTAAGCCCGGGCAGGCTCCGGAGGCCAGGGCCTTGCCCTGGGACTATCTCCTCCCTTCCGGTCTTCTGAGGGTGCAGGGGCCGCGGTGGCCGGGAGCACCCTGAGCGGCGCCCCTCACTGAAGAACGCGGAGGGCCTCACCTCGCTAGCTGGCAGAAGCAGCTCTTGTCAATCTTCCTTCCCGTCCCAGGCATCTCCAAGCTGTTGTCCTGCCACCTGCCTCTTCCTCCTCCCCGTATCTGTCCCGTACGTAGTTAACGACTGCAGCAGCAGGTGCTGTTCCTGTAACTGAAGATGCCTTGCGGCAGTTTCGAGACGCTTGTGTCTTTCTTGGATTCACAAGCTCAAGCGGCTCGCCCTGTGTCTACGTGGACGCCCCAGGTGGCTTCCGGCTGAGTCTTCGCGTTAGGGCGGCTGTTGAACCCGCGCATGCGCAGAATGGCTCTGCCCGGTGGCGGCTGGGGCGAGAGGTGAATGGGAGGATGGAAGCGAAGCGATCTGCAAGGACGGGGGCCAGGCTCTGCAGGGGACATTGTGCCGCATATGGGGCGAGCCTGCTGCCTTAGGGTCAGAAGGAGATTCTTGAGGTAGTGAGGGGAGGGAACAGAACAAGCAGAGAGTCAAAGTGTGATTGGCCCGCGCTGGGGTGGGACTTGCTCCAGTGCTGGGCTCCCCTGCCCGGCTTTGCCTAGCGGAGGCCTTGGCTGTAATTTCCCTCCCTCGATGGCCCTACTTGAGCCAGGTGAGTCTTCTGAGAAAACACTGCCGTTTCCCAGTTTCCATCTGCATGCGCGATTACTTTTTCCATCTACTGAGCCGCTTCATTCACTCCTCTTTCGTTCATTCAGCCAACACGACAGATAGTTCTTCCCCCAGATATTTCTGGCTGGTTTTGGACAGATTTTCTCTACTTTCTGAACTAGTCGCTCCGAGCCAGAGGATGTTATATTTTCAGCAGGACCGAGAAGCCTCTCTTTGGAGCATCGGCCGGCCTCAGCTTACCAGGGTAGTGTTTGCATGTGGACTCCGTTTAAGTAAGTGCAAGTCTTGGTGGGGTGGAAGATGGAGAGAACAGGAGGGCATTGGCTCCCTCGGGGAGAGGGAGGAAGGCGGGCACTGGGAGGAAGGGAAGGCCCAAGGTCCCTGGCGGGCTACCCAAGCACTCTAGCTTCTGGGCCTGGTCCACACCTTGGATGGGAAAAGAAGAACAATAGATAAGCTTTGTGCATGGATTGCACCGGCCTGGCATAGTCGATGGCAAACCCATTCCTGGATTGGGCATCAAAGCCCAAGGCCAGCCCCAAGGCCAGCCCAGAGCGCATTACTATGCCACTTCCCACTCAGCTTCCCTTCTCCCTGGACGCAGACAGGCTATTTTTGGGATTTTCACACCACTGATTTTGTGAGTGAGGCTTATGAATCCATTGCTTCATTTCGTATGATGCCAAAGAAAGGCCATTGTGTTGTCACTCACTACCCAGCATGGCCCTGGGATCCCCATGCGGAAAATGGAGACATCTGGTTCCTCAGTCTCCGAAGTGTTTTCCAGGGCTGAGAGCCTGTGTTTCAATGGTTCCTGATGAAAATGATAAAGGACAATTAATCTGGGCCTAAGGGGACGTATCTGCTGGCAGGTCAGGAAGTTCTGTGTGCTCAGTATTTATCCAAGCCTTGGATGGAGGATGGTGGTGTGCCGTCCTGGTTTGGGGGGAAGTGACACAAGATTGAGGAGAATTGCAGCTGTGTCCAAATCCAGACTGCCTGTACTTGAGAGGCTGGAAGATGGACCAGAACCCAGAAGATAAAATGCTGTATTTTTAGTGAAATACTAAGAATTGCACAAATACAGACCAAGTAATCCTGGCCTATAAGCAGTTTAAGTGAGAAGACTTAGGCATTTCAGTTCAGGATACACTGTACTTATTTATAAGTTCTATAAATATGTATGGAGTCCTAGGCACTGATCCAGAAGCAAGGCACACAGCAGTGAGTAATATGACATCATCCGCATGAACTTACACCCTAGTGCTGCGATGAGATGCAGCTCACAGACCACGATATGTGACGCAGAGGTTAGACGAGCTGATCCGCCAGCAAATGAGCCATGAGAGGAAAGGATGAAGAGCAGGATGGGCAAGGAGCTGCTTTAGCGGGGGAGTCAGGGCAGACGTCCTGCTTAGGTGTTTGTCCCATTAACTGTGTGACGTGACTGCTTTTGAAACGCTGAAATCCCGGATCCTGCGAAGAGTTAGTGGCATCTGGTGAGCTGTGTGGAGGCCCGCACCTGCCTAAGTACACTGACCTTCTCCAGCTGCAGGCTCAGACCTGCAACCTGGTCCAGGCCTTTCTGGAAATTACCAAGCCGGCCGGTCCTGACTTGGACTCATTTCAGTGCTTCTGCATCTCTGTCTCTCACGAGCCATTGCCCATGATGGGAGCCCCGTCAGTGACCACAGGCAGTATGGCCCCCGCCATCTGTGTTAAGGCCCCGGACACCGGGCCTGGCTGGATCTCCTCTGCCCCACTGTGCCGCCTGCTCACCTGTCCCACAGAGCCTGCCTGGCAATGGTGCTGTTGCACAGCTTGACCTCTCCTCCCCTTTCTTAGTTTCAAAGCCCTCCGCTGGCACTGGCTGGCAGATGAGACTCGAGGGGTAATATTTTCTGTATTATTGATGCTCATCTTCCTAAGTGGGCACACTGTGGAGGATAAATGATAATTTTTCTAGGTGGAAAAAAGTTTTCTCCCAAACTTCTTGCAATTTTATTAATAATGTAGCAAACAAGACGACATCTTCTGAGGACTTAGGCAATCCCAGCGAGGCAGCCTGGGCCTCTGCGCACCACGTCGTTCCTCCTGCTGACTCTGTCTCTCTCTCAGGCGGGCAGCTGCAGCACTGAAGAGCAGAGGGCAGGGGAATTATGCATGAGCAGAGAGAGGAGATGCTGACCTTCTGTGTTTAAAGGTTAAAATGATTTCTTGGGAAATGGAGCAAACTCACTAATCAGAGGCTGTTCTGAATTTTTCTGCAAAATTAGACCCTGTGGCTCTCTTCACGTGTTCTGTTTGTGAGGATATCCGAATACTGCATATATATTCAAAAACTAAGTCACATTCAATATCAGTTTACTGAATACCTACTAAGTTCCAAGTCCTAGCATGAGTTAGACTAAAGGGAACTCAAAGAAGCAAGTCAAAGGTTTAGGTCACTGACAACTCCGATAAGCAGAACATGCAGTAAGCCAGCACTCAGCTCCATGTGACTTAAAAAAAGAAGATAATTATTTTTATTCTGGGGGTTTAGCAAAAGGAAAATATAATCAGGGGGCATCGTGGAGTCTGATCACCTACCACAGGCACAGTGCTGGCAGCCAAACAAAGCTTGGGATGGAGGTTGTAGGGGCCAGGAGATCTTAGCCATTGGCTGAACTGAAGCGAGGCAGTGAGGGGTGGCTTGGGACCCAGAAGTAAGCACCAGTCATCCACTTGCCCACGTAACACGCATTGCGGACGGTCTCAGTGTCCAGCAGTGCGGTCAACACTTGGAGAGGGAGATGCCGCCTCAGCCTTATACAACATAAGCCCAATAAAGACAGAAACATTTTCTTTCTTTTTCTGTTTTATTCCTAAGATCTCAGTCAGTGTCTGGGATTTAGTGGAAACATCATCATATTTGATGAAGCGATGAATGATCTATGGCAGAGAGGGAGGGAAAGAGACATGGATGTGAATGTCTCACATGCCGTGCAGTCCTTAAATTGTGTGTGTGTGTGTGTGTGTGTGTGTGTGTGTGTTAGGAGACAGTGGGGCATAAAGAGGAAGATCCTGGTTTCTCTGTTGAGTGGGAATAAAATGTGAGAAAAGGCTTCAGTTGTTTATCAGAAAACTTAAAGAAAACTGAAATTAACTCTGCTAGACTAAGCAGAAAAAATGGTTTAAGGACGGGGAGCTCTTAGAATTCTAGGAGTGCAGGGATTCTAGACTTGATGCTGTGGATCTGAGAACCTTGCTGAAAACCACAGACCCAGCTGTATGTGCAGAGGAGACATCATCACCCCTCTGCTGGCCACTGTAACGGTGCTTTCCTACTGACACCGTGGTGCTGGGCAGCAGGCCTGGCCCCTGGAGCCTTACTTCACTGCTCCATTCACATCAGAATGCATTCTGGGCTCTTCATCCACTTCTGTGTTTTTAGTCTCAGATTCAGGATCCTTGGAGTTTCTCTGACTGGAGAGGCTTAGGCCACCTTAGGTCACCTGCACCCTAGTTGCAAGGGAGGCTGGGAAAGTGAGTACCTGGCTTGGATTCTCTTCCCCAAAACTCATAGGTGAGGAACTTGTGAGACATGAAGGGTGTCCACAGTCATTACCTGGTCAAGAAGAAACATAAATGACTGTTACAGTAAAGTAGACTATCTGAGTTTGCAGGGGATAGAGTTGGAGATGTGTCAGGGCCCTTCCATGTAAAGCCTTGTGTATCTTTTCAGAGTTTGGACTCCTACATATAAACAGTTGGGAGCCACTGATGGGATCTGGACAGGGGAGTAATGTGGCCAGATTTCCACTGTATTTTGTTTTATTTATTTATTTTCAGCTTTGCATTTTAGAATGAAGACCCTGAAGGCAAAGTGGGGAATGTGGGTAGGAAGGACTAGGTCAGAAGGCAGGATGCCTAGTTGCTGAGGAAGTGGGGATCACAAGGCAGATGAGGAGAGCCTTCAATGGGGACTGGACTTGGAAATGGAGAGGCTGGCAAGGAGGGTGGGTATTAAAGAGAAGGGATCAGCTGGATGTGTGATGGAGAAGGAGAAGCTGTTGAGAAGGACACCTAAGTTTTTGGCCTGGGTCAACAGGGGTGGTAATAATGGCTGTAATTCGTAGAAGTAGTGGGACAGGGGTCCAGGAAAGAGAGAGACTGGAGATGCAGGAGACAGAGAGTAAGTGGGAGAGAGTGTTGGTGCAGGAGAGGGAGTCTTGAGTAGGGGGAGGGATTCAGTCTTGAGAGGGGAAAGGTTTACCTTGCCCTCAGAGACCAGAGGGAAGGAGATGATGCATCTGTGTTGCCATAGATGCATTCTTAGGTATGGATTCGGAAAGTTGAGGAATCTATGTCTGAAGGACACACATTTTTTAAGTTCCCTCAACCCTGGACCCACCTTCCTGCACCCTCTGGATGGACACTTCCTTTTCCCTCTTTGTCTGGCTCAGGGATCACCAAAGCTTTTGTTCAAGGGCCAGATGGTAAGTATTTTTGGTTTGTGGACTGTGAGATCTCAGCTCTGCTGTTGTAGGGTGAGAGCAGGCATAGACAAACTGTAAATGGAGGGTGAAGCCATGTTCCAGTAACCTTTATTTATGAAAACTCAGCAGGTCACTCACTGTGTGTCGCCCCTGACCTGGTGGTTCTGAGTCATCCTGACCCTTCTGGGACCTGGTGCCACTGCACTTTGGACTTTTCCTTCAGAGCACTCATCTCTACTCTAATTAACTTATTTGTCTAATTATGTGTTTGTATTGACTTCCATGCAAATGTGAAGGCAGAGGCCATGTACACTTCATTGGCTGGACCCTCTGAGTAAGCACAGGTAAGAGCAAGCAGGTGCCTTCTGCTCACTGTGAGCCACACACTAGCCTATGCTCCTTTCATTGAGCACTTCATTCAAACTGTGCAGCTATCCCAGTAGCTAGACCCTGCCGTCATGCCCCCTGTACAGACAAGGAAGGGGAGGCTGGGAGACGCTGAATAACTTGGTTGGAATGGCACTACTGGACAATGAGAGGCCGAGATTTGGACTTAGTCTGGCCCTTACCAAGGGGCTCTTTAAGAATCACACTGTTTCTAGAAAGCTGCCCGTGAAAAGTGATCTAGAAGCTGTCTTCCTGGCCCGGTAGAAGAGGCAGGGTTCAGTAAGCTGCTCAAGGCGTACGAGTGAGGAGTACGAGGGGACAGGAGGGGAGCTGCCTGCGGAGAAGGTGGCTCTGCTTTGTCGTCCAGGGCAGGATGGAGAAGGCTGAAATGGGGCTGCTTCCTGGCCTCGGGCTTTCCAATGGGGCCTCCAAATCAGCGATGCGGTCTCTGACCGTGTGCAGAAAGGTGCATGTTAGCCCCGAATGGTGGCAGTCCTTCCGCACCCCAGACCCGTCAAGCCCATCCACGGAGTTGCAACAGCGTGCCATCCAAGGTCGGTTTGTTGGGAGGAGTGCAGGAAACCCAGGGGATGGCTGTGGGGAGACTGTTCTCCGTGGGTCCTCTGCCTTTGTTCCTAGCTTCTGAACAAATAAATGTTCAAGTAAATTATGATTTCCTTAAGGAATAAAATATATTTATCAACCTTTGTGCTTTAGTGCCTATGTTTTCAATAATAAAATATGAAATGAATGAAAAATTAAAAAGATATACAGATAAAAGTCAGATTAAATCAGATGTTTCATTAATTTGTCATGTACAGCTGCAGTAGCTTTAGGGGATGGAAAGAGGGCACTACTTTGGGGAAAGGGCCAGATTTGTGTCCAGAGTAGGATAATAAAGATGGCGCCCGTCTCTGGGGTAAATGTTGGTAAGCTTGCTAGCAGCTCCCTTGTAATGCGGGGGTTCCCTGAGCTCAGGGACTTAGAGACGGCAAGAGCTCCCTAGTACACAGCTTTCACCTTGGCCTGCCCTACCTTAACCTCTTTGGGACTTAGAGAGCAAGGGGGAACTGATACAAACCTGAGTCTCAGGTTTCCTTCTGTGCTGTGAGCGATGAAGTCCTTTGTCTCTGACCTGAGAGTCTCATGTCTTTGGCCAGCATCTGTGAAACTGGCAGGTTAGCTCCTTAGCTTGCAAGCAGGATAAAACGCTTGGACGTCTCACAATTCTTGACAATGAGTAAATTCAGAATGTTACATGACGAAGAGTTGAAGGAAAAGAAGTGAGGCTAAGGAGAAAAGAGTCAGAGAACAGTCAAAAGTTGTTTTCAAATACTTAAATAGATCATGGGAGGGAGCACTTGGATTTCTGTGTATCTCCAGCAACCAGCCCTAGGACTGGTGGAGAGAAATTTTGTGGTGAATGATTTGGCTGACCTCAAGGGAATACTTCTGAGTACTTGCAGCTGAGTTTTGATATGTTTTGTAAGTAATGAGCATTTGTCAGTACTAGTTAGAGACACCTTATAAAGGAATTCTCGACTGTGTGTGAGAGTGGAAAACCCAACCCCCGAGACCACTGCTGTTTTGTGTTGTTGAAAGCTGGTGGTCTTCCTGGTGTTTAGAAATTTACCAGCTGAGAGACATTACCTTGGACCTCTCATCTCAGGTCATGATGTTCCTGAAGTAAGGGACCTTGTCACAGATTCTGTGACCTTGCATTGGCCCACTGGTGTGGACTGAAGGGAACATGGAGGAGCGAGGGAAGCGTGGTGGAGAATACCAGATTCATTTCTGCAGAGAAGGCTCCAGCTTCTGCCTCCTCCAGCCTGGTTCAGTTTGCCTTCCTATTTTTATCATCATCAGCAAATAGTAATTGAATGTGTAGTGTGTGATATTTGCAGAAGAAATTAATAAACATAAGATTTAATTTATGACTTTTATCTGTATATATTTTAGCTTTTTATTCATTTCACATATTATTATTGAGAACTAATGTTGCATTATAACAAGAAGGTTAATAAATATAGTTCATTTCTTAAAGAATTCATAATTTACTTGAAAAGACAAGATCAATACACAGGAAAAGAATCTCAAACACAAGGGCATAAGTGTGTGATGAGATAGAAATTCATGAGACCTGTGTGTTCACAGAAGTTGCTCTTCACCCAGAACGCCAATGAGAAATGCGATATCGCTACTCCAATTCCTCCCTTGCAATAAAAGAGGAAAGAAAAGGTAATGGACTGGATGGGGAAGAGACCTTTTCTAGGGAGAGACTGAAGAGGATGCTATTGGAATATCTTCAGGATGGTGAGGAAGGTGACAAAAGAGTATTTTAACAAATATTTCTCTAAACTATGTATTTGGGAACCTTTTGATGGTCTTTGAGAGATGCGGGTAGAGAATGAAATTCCTTTTTTAATTTCTTGGAGTGTTTGAAACTATGCTTCTTGAAATCAACCCCACTCAACAGGAGCTTCCGATCAGCAGTGATGTGGCTGATGCAGAACAGGTAGTGTCATGGTGAACTTTACAGAGATGAAGTGGAAACTGATTTCTAAGGATGGGTGGTAGACGTCAGGCAGGCTGGTAGACCTATGCAATGTGATTAAAATGTACGGCGAATGTTTAAAACATTGCAGTAAAAGACATCGTTAAAATACCCCCCCCCACTTGGGGCACACTTAACCCGACATTCTTGCTACTTTTTGAGGCAGCTCTGGAAGCCCTCCTTTGTGAGTGTCTTTATGAAGTATGATCAAAAT
The DNA here is from genome assembly GCF_053883595.1 of Heterocephalus glaber. Classification (NCBI taxonomy): domain Eukaryota; kingdom Metazoa; phylum Chordata; class Mammalia; order Rodentia; family Bathyergidae; genus Heterocephalus; species Heterocephalus glaber. The sequence continues at coordinate 44,296,247 of NW_028258305.1, forward strand.
CACAGTGAGCGTTGCTGCCCGGGTACCACTCGACAGAAAGGAAGATCATACAAACGTTGCGGTGTGTCCTCATCCGGCTTATTCACAGATCTGGCTCCTCCTCAGCATCAAAATAACCATGAAAGGTGAACATTTTGAATGGATCCAAGACATGAAGGCAATCATGACAGAGCAACTAAAGGCACTCATGAAAGAGAACTTCCAGAAGTGCTGCAGAATGGATAAGTATGTTCAAAGCAAGGGGGATTAATGGCAGTGTGTGTTTTCTTTTACTGAGGTAAATATTTTTCAATTTAAACATTCACCATGTTTTTCAATTGCACCTTGTGTATGTGGAGGGTTAGGAGATGGTGTGTGGAAAATAACAGAAATTGCTGAAAAGTCTAGGGTATCTCCACAGGGCCACGAAGAATCTCTTCGAAAGGAGTTTGGAGTGCTGACCTGGGTCTCCACTCCTGAGGCTGGCCTTTATCTGCCAATGCTCTGTCCTTTGCTTCCTCCAGTATGTTGTCTGTAGAAGATCAGACTCAGCCCTGGACATGCAGGGACAGTGTGCCTTTATTATCTTCCCCAAATTGCTATCCCTAACTAGTCCCTACCACTCTCTTTATGACTCTCCCACCATAGCCCTGGCTATAAGAATCCTTGCTCCCTGTTTTCACTCCCATGAAGTTTCAAGTCTCATATCTAGGACTATTTCCTAAGTGACAAAGACAGAACTGCAGAGTCACATAAATGAATAAAATATTTATGGTGAACCTAGGAAGTTAGTTTAATCACATATATCTCTTTCCTCCTGTGTATTAATTAATCCTGATAGAACCCTCTACCTCTTCCCCCCTTGCTACATTAAAAACTGCTCCACAAAGGCACATATGTGGAAGAAAAGCTGTGTGTGTGTGTGGGGGGGTGCAGTTCAGATCATCTTAAATGAACAAGCTCTAAATATTTCATGAATACAGCAGACCCATCATCAAAGAGTACAATTATGATGATTTCGTGATAAACATCCATTTACTTGTTAAAACCTGCCCTGGACTCATTCTGTTTGGTCACTGAGACCTTGTATGTTATAGCAGATGTTGAGCAGGATAAGCCAGCTTTGCATCCACTGGAAGGGAACCCTGAGATCCTCCATCAGCATCTGTTAGGTCACTTCCAATTGTGTGGATATTTTATGCTAGAGGATGGGGAGACAACAGGCAGAGATGTCAAGAATTATGACCCCCTTTCATAGCTCTGGCAGCTCCAATAAATCTTTTTCTATTCTTAACAATGGGTTTTACCCTGAAAATGAAGAAGACTGACACCAGCACCTCGCATTGCCATCAGCTGCTGCAGACCAGTCTCAGGGAACGTAACCTCTGTAGTTCTTTCTCACTTAGACCCATCAAAGTGCTCATGATTGCCATAGTACCTTTCAATTTAGTTTCTTATGGAGGGGTGATATTTTACTCTGGTGCTTTAATTCTTATTCAGAATGGAACATAATTTCTGACCCCCTTGTCCATAAAAAAGTGGGATTCAGGATGCAAATAAGTACAGTGATGAGAAGATGCTGAGGGGGGAGTAGCTAAGATTGTCCCTTACTTCAGAGCCCTGCAGCCATGGCGAGGAGGGATGTGGAGTGTGGAAGGCCAGGAGTGTTGGGGAAGACCCCAGGTGAAGCACAGCAAAGGTCCGGAGCACAGAATGGGTTGTGGCAGGAGACGCAGAGGGCTTCCGTGCCAGTAATTCTCGAGCCAGGCTGCTCATGAACACCTCCTGGGAAGATTTTAAAAAGTATTGCCAAGTCCTACTTCAGACTGATGTATTTTAATAATTTATACCTTAGGATGAATTAATTCAATTAGATTGCTTTCCTTTTTACCTCTAGTTGAAATCACTGAATAAATGGAAGTTTTGTTTGGGAGAGTTAATTAATCTGCAGCGTGGATTAATTAATTAAGCAATCATTTGTATGTTATTTTTCTAGGCATTGTGCTAAAATGAGAAGTAAGGAAGCCCTCATGCCGTACTTTGAGGATCTCATTCATCCCGGGGGCTGTACCGTAGGCAGGCAAACAGATGTTTTATAGCATTGCTCTGGGATAGCAATATTCCTTAGTCAGAGAATATGGTCCTTCCAGCACATGGTCTTTCACTGTCACATCTTTGTGTTTACAGAGCCCCAGGACTCTAACTTTTACCCTGGGGTCTCTTGGGGTTGTGTTCTGGCCGAGCTCAGATGGAAGGAAGAGATGAGGGGTCTTTTCCTAGGAGGAGGACACAGGCAGATATAGGAAGTCCTGTTCTGAAGAGCAGATAAAGCCAATCCAAGGAACTTGGTAGAGTATAGTGGTCAAGACTGGCCTCAAAGAGAAAGGAAGGGAAATTTGAAGAAACTAGTACATGGGACAACTGGAACTTATGCTAGAAAGAGCTTGGGAACACTCTAGAATAGTTGTTTTATTTTTAATGATTTCTCCTAACAGCTGATATGGGCTTGTCAGGAGCGTTTAAAATGCAGAAATAGAATGCATATTAATTGGCAAATACATAACGTTTTTTTTTCATTTGGGAAAATGTATTCTATATTAAGAAAGAAAACAAGGTGGAAACCAAAGATATTTGGATTCAAATGAATACGCTGGCTATATTGATATTTTTCTTTTGCTTCATTAAGTTAATGGAATTATGAGGTACCAACATGTTATGATTACTTGACTTTTTTCAGATAGCAGGAAGAGGAGAACTCTTACTGAATTTCAATTACCATTAAAAATATTTCAAGAATGTGTCAATCTACTTTTCTGGCTTGGTAATGGAGTGTAATGGAGAAAATGATATACTTCTTTCTCTGAACCTTAAAGGCCTCACAATTTGATATTTTAATCACATTCATTCTTGTGTTGCTTGCTAATTACATTATATATAAAATGCAGCTCCTCAAGGAGCCTATGAATTCTGCGGGAAGCAACGTGTATTCCCTGCATCCTGGCCTCCCTTGCAAAGCCCAGCACATGGGCTTGGACATTAGCAGTGAACCATAAAGAACTGTGACTCAGACTGAGATGACCAAAGAACACCAATTCTGGGGCTGTTTTTAGTGTTCTGATGAGTGAGATACCATGGGTAATGGCCTAATAAGAGGTGGTGATCAACTGAAGAGGCTGGAGCTAACACATTAAGAATAGAAACCGTACGACAGTGGAAATAGACAGTCTTTGTCAAGGCACGAGAGAGGAGAGCCCAGCAAAGTAAATTCATTAGCTGATTAAAGGTGAGCTGCCCCACAGCTGGAGTGTTAGAGAAGGGAACGCCGGATGGACCCTTCATTTGTTGGATGCATCAGTGATCACACTGGTGATCTTTGGTGACCAGACATAGTGTGGTTAGGCCCCACCCAGGGGCTCATTTACTGTGTAAGCTGAGACCCAGGGACTTCACCTTCTTCTCCTGCCAAGCCCGCCTCGGGTGAAGGTTGGACTTAGCAGCTCAGTCTGCTAAGTAGGAAATATTTTAAACATATAAGCTCAGTATTCTGGCTGAGAATTCTTTTCCTGCTGAAGGGAGACAGCAATATGTATTGTACAACCAATGTCTGCAAGTGTAATGATTTTATAACTAATTCATCTTGCAGGCCATAGTGTGTGAGGCCCACACATGCACTTGCACGAGCACACACACACGGATACACACAGCACACTTTCTCTGTAGAGTGAGTATGGTTGATTTATTTTTGGAGCATAGGCAGGAGTCATGCTGTGGGCTGCCCTTCACTAATCTGTTGCCTTTCCTTGAAAGAAGGTTTTCAGCTCTTCCACTTAGTTTTGTTTACTTGAAATGCTGTGTTTGAATTGTGCTGTATGTCTACAGGGTAGACGACCATGGAAAATGTGTGTATTCCCAAAGCAAAATTCTATCGACTGAGCCACAGCTAGCTAGGGACCATCTTTTACTCCAAGAAGCAAATTAGGGTGAGAAAGAAAGCTTTTTTCCACCCCTGAAAAGATGAAAAAATATGTTTATAAGTAAAAACTCATAAAGGAAAAATCTTGTATCTAAGGATGTAACAATCCCAGGGATTTAGCTCAGTGGTTCGGGTGCCTGCCTCGCATGCGCAAGGTCCTGGGTTTGATCCCCAGTACCGAAAGAAAGAAAGAAAGAAAGAAACAAACAAACAAAACTTACACTAGGACATTATAAACAAGTCTACTTATGTATTAGTCCCTTTCAAATTATTGTGTGGCCTTTACATCTCTGCTTCTTTCAGTTTTTGTTAAATCAAGACCATGATTTATTCCCATTTGATTTAAGTGACATAAATTAGGCTTTTAAATTATATTAAATGAAAACTTATTGTGATCAAAGGAAAGGAGGCATCGAGAGAATCTGTTCATTAGGAACATTCCAAACAGCTCTTTTTTGTCAGTGGTAGTGTTTACAGAACCATCTTCCAGATTAATAAAAAACATAATTAGCTCCTGAAATATTTCAGCTAGTTCATAGTTTATAAGAGTAGATGACATTGAAAGGGATCATCTGATGCACCCATCTTCTTTAGAGTGAGGAAAATTAAAACATGAAGGAAAAATAGGCTTGAGGTTCCCATTATGTAGAAAATATGGGGAAGATTAAATCCAGTTTTTGAGAGGTCAAGCGAATCAACATAATTAGCATACAAAGCAACCAGTGATAAAAAATCTCATATTTTATGGGTTTGGTATAATGCCCAGCAAATCAAATATGCTTAATAAATTTTAAATGGTACCACCAATATTCCCTTGCTGCTGGCAGAGTTAATGTGACCACTTTGGGAAGCCTTATTAACCCTTTAATGATTAATATTTCATTTGAGTGGAGAGGAGAAAGGCCCTTTGGACAACAGTGTTGTGGTGGTGGGAGAGAAATCTTTCTTCTCGCAGTGAACAGATGTCTCCTTTCTCATTGGGATAATCGATTCTAATATTATTAAGCATAGCCCCAATAAATCTGCTCTTGTATTTTCTGATACAAATACAATATACCTACCTCTGCTCAATATCTTTCATATGTGAAGTAATAAAACTGATTCAATATGAAATCTTGTACTTTACATGTAAATTGGATTGCCATGGGCCATTAGACTCTATACATAAACAATATATTTTGCTTAAAAGAAAAAAACAGTGCTCAGTTTAACATTCTGAAAGTCCATAACGTGCGAAATCACATTAGCAGAGTAAATGGTGTCAATGCTGACAGAGGTGCGCAGGAAGAGGAGCCCAAGCTCCCAGCAAAACAACTTTCCTCCCATGGGTGGCTTTAACAAGATGGCTGCCAATGGGTGAAGGCTCGCTGATATCAGATGTAATTAAAAACCTTAATTCCAGAATCATCCTCTAAAGCATTCACAGTGCACCATGCCCAGGGGTGGAAGCAGAGAAGCCTAACTAAGGCAGCAAATGATTTGCCTCTCCACGAAGACAGCTATTCTACCCAGAAAGGCGATGATATTTTGAGGTCAAGTCTGGCGATGCAATGTGATGTCACTGGGTCCATTTTTGATACAAGATAATAGGTAGGTCAGCATCTCATTCCTCAGCTTTTTATCTGCATTATGTACAAAAATCTGCGAACCAGAGTTCAGTGGGCAAGCCTTACCCAAGTGCACTGGGATATTTGCATCGTGGCCTCCTTCATAACACCGATCCTTGGGTTCTGGCACAGCTGTCACAGTAATGGCTTTTTCCCTTTTTATCTGGGTTGGCTTTATTCCCAGATTTCAAATGAAAGAGACAGCATTTTCCTTGACCACCCCATTCCAACTGTTAAATACTGTGCCTTCAGGCTCCGATGCTCTAATGGTCGATTAAAGTTGATAACAGTGTGTCCAATTTCCATTTTTTAACATTCAGCCTGCTGAAATTGTAATATTGTGAAAATCTGAAGTCTTCAGGACCTGCCTGAGAGTCTGTCTGGATGTCAACACATAATAATAAACAAGGGAAAATAGTATTGTCAACAGAACTTCGTGTTGGCAGAGCTTGGGTTAATGATGTGGCTAGCCATGTCTGAATAGGGTTGAAGTGGGTGACAGGTCAACTGGTCTACCAAACAGGATATGGAGTGGAACCACTTACAGTGTGGTTTACCTCTGTGGAAGGTGAATATTTTCAAAAACTACCCAACAACATGTACATTTCCCTCCTACCTTCTGTACCAAGAGATTAATCTTCCTCAGTCTCGTTAAGAGGCTCCCCTAACCTATTTGGCAAACGTATACCTTTACAGCTCCTAGACTTTGTTGTTAGGGCTGAAGGGTTGCAGGGGCACAAGCCTAACAGAAATATTTTCAGAAATGTAATTTCTCAGTGGATTGGAATAAAATAGTTTGAAAGAATCATTTTTTCTTCAAAGCAGTAGTAAGTTTTCTTGAGCCTTAGAAAAGTAGGACTAAAACCAAGGATTCAGAGATGGATTTGTAGACCAGCAGAATTCTGAGATGAGCAGTTTGATCTCAGACTTCTAAGTGATGGAAGAAAATAATAACCTCACGATGAGCAGTACTCCCTGTATTGGTAGTGTGTATTATCTACTCAATTCTTTTCATTGTCCTAGTCAGCTTGCCTTTCTGAGCCATGGTTGGATTCTCTCTGAACATGAATGATCTCCCTGAGTTCCCATCTTTGGTAAGGTAGCCTCATTTTTTTCAATCAGTTGTTCAGCTCTAGAATGCTTTTTTCATGTTGAGGAAGCAATTGCCCATTTTCTGAGTCTTTGCTGCTAAAGTAAGCAGATGAGTCCTTCAGACTCTGCCACATTTATCACTGCTGATAAATAGGATATTTCTGGGAATGTGGCTTCTTCAGTCTCCTTTTCTAGCCAGGCTGAAATGATGGGTAGGGAATCTGAAAGGCCAAACATTTGGTTCTCCATGTTGTCATCACATCATAGAGCCTGGGGCTCCTTTCCTCAGACAATGTTTACATCGACCAATGTAAGGCATCATTGGTTAAAGCCAGACCGATGTTTACTCTGCACTTGCCCAACAACTAAACTCTATCTCTTACTACTTCTCCCCGTCACAAGGGCCTTGAGCACCTGCACTTTCCCTTATACAATTAGACAAAAGAAGGCCATGCAGAAATTAACCACGGAGAACAGATGTGGCTATAGAATTTTTCTGTTTTATAAATATACTTTCTTTTTGGTGGTACTGGGGATCAAACTTGGTGCCTTGCATATTCCACACAAGGGCTCTATCACTGAACTATGTCTTCAGCCACTGACTTTTTCTCTGATTTTGGACTATGGTACATAGTCTAACCTCATATAAGCACTGGTGAAACTTATCTTTATTGTTGTTGTTCTTCATATTATTGGAGACACTAGTGCTTGATGTTTATTGCTGCAGTGTTTTTTAACTCTGTGAAGCCCATACGTTGGAGAGTGTGTGTAAATCAAGGAAAGAGAAATGCTCCATCTTCTCGAACTGCATTAATTTCCTAGCATTAGCTGTCAATGTTGGTGTGGTACAAGCTTTAGGCCACCAGTTTCCTGCCTCAAAAATTCACTTCTATTTAGATGCTTGCTCTAGGCTTATGAGGTTTCTTTGATCTCTCCAGAAACTCAAAAAAAATTGTGGCACTTTGGATGATGGTAATAATAATAATAACAGCAGTTACCACTTACCCAGCACAGGTGTCAGGTACTATTGTGAGCCTCCTACCAGAGGTAACATTTAATTCTTATGGAAACTTTGTGTGGCAGGAGCCTTTGCTCTTTTCGTTACACAGATGAAGAAATCGAGACACAGATTGGTTTTGTCACTGTTCTAAGGTCACATAGCTAGTTAGCGGTGGAGGTGAGACTTGAACTCAGGAAGTCTGAGTTGAGAGTCTTGTGCTCAATTTATCCTATGGATAAACTTCTGAAAACCCCCTACTTTTCTGACTTCTTTCTGGAACGAGGGGCTGTCCTGAGCCTGGTTTGGGAATTACCGGGGACTGTTTGGGTCTTTTGTATACCTCTGAGTTTTAACATTCTCAGTTCTGCTGTGCTTAACTTGTGAGGATTCCTGATTACAGCTCCACATTCCTTATAGGTTGTGAACCCTGGCTTTGGTGTGAGCTTTCTGTTACTTCATGTAGTTCAACATCCCCTGGTCTAGGCCCATCTCTGAAGTGCCTTCTATAATTCTTTATGCCGATGCTTCACAATGTAAAGTGAGTAAGAAAAAGAAATCAAAATAGCCATTTGGAAGAAAATAAAAAAAAATAATTAGAATAACAAGTAGAAGAAAATAGAAAAGTCTGCAATGCAATGTTTCCTGAACTGGATCATTTATAGGAAGGCGCTTAAGAGGCCTCCAGGGTTCTCCAGTGGGAGGTGGCATTATTAGGACAATAGTTGCACTTGTTTTATCAATTCTCACCTTGGGATTTTGGTTTCTGCCAAAGTCAAATATAGAAATAAAACAGCAGGTGGACTGGAAACCAGAAAGCCTGGGATGCTGCTGAGCAACTGTGAGGTGGGGGAAGTGCTTTTCTTGGGTTTCTGCTTATCTGGGGAGCATCTTGAAGATCAAGGAAAGAGTCTGGTTCCTGAAGAAGCAGCCAGAAGCTGAAGGAAAAGACAGACCTGTGCAGTAACCTGGAGAGGGAAAGGCCCAGTTCCCCAGTCAAGGCGATCTACGATCAGTTCCAATTGCAGCGAAAAGATTCAGGCTGCCAAAACACAGAGCAATTCCAACCTGGCAAAGGGGTTAGAGAGAATCACAAACGCTCTTGGAAATATCACAGAGGAAGAGGCAAGGGTGGAGAAAAAAATAGGCCAAGTAATAAGTGCAAAAGGGGATTGAAGCTAGTAATGACTCAAAAATGGCTGAGCTGCCGAACCTATTTAAGAATCCTCTTAAAACACAAGCAGAGAAGAAAAGAAACATGGGCAAGAGTGGCAGAAAGATGACCTTGAAGAATAATTAATCCAAAGCCAAGTGAGGGGCTATGTTGCAGCTCAGAACATAGAGAAATCAGTATTAGATGGCAGGATTCTGAAGGCATTAAGGGAGCTTGTGCTCTCTAAGCTAATTAGTTCACACACTTACAGTTATTGTGGGGAAAAGTAATAGGGATCTAAGGATGCTAGAAGAGAAGGGAGTGCAAAAGGTGGCTTAGTCTTGAACCAAGACAGAAGCCCTATGGAAATGCAGTTCAATACAGCTAATGTCAACACGCAATGGGGGATGTGAGGAGGGACCCCAGCATTCAGAGGGTAATGGGATCATTGGCAAGGACCATGATTGATTTTTTCAAGAACAAAGCTGGTCCAACAATTGATTTTTTTCTTGTGTACAGGAATTGGCTGGATTCTAAATGATAGCATAAATCTTGGAATTTTACTCACACATTTGGCACCCAAGCTCACATCATCTCTTTCAGAGGTGGGGCAGCTTGGCTCTGCAGAGCTTTCCCACAGGGTTGATAGTGGCTGGATGATCACAGCAAAGGGCCATCCAGGTTAACGAAAATTTCAGGCAGTGCTTAATTGGAAAATTCTAAAAGATTCTTTGAGAATGTGAAATTGTACACAATGAGCTTAAGATATTGTAAAATTGAGCTGGGGTAAAGCTCGAAACTGCCTTAATAATGTCTTAGATGGGCGACTAGTTCTCTTGTTCCTTATGTAGTAGAGATTTCATATTTCCAGGCAGAATAGTATAATTTTTGGACAGCAGGAGGAAGTGGGGGAAGCAAGGTATCCAGAGGAGTCATGCCAGGGCACTGAAGCTCTATATCTTCCCATGCTCCTTCTTCATCTCATACTCCACCTTGTTCTGTCAGAAAGTGCTGTCTTCATTCCTTTGCTGTCCCTGAGCCTTATACTTTTAACCTCATGATCTATGACCCATTGGATCCCTGTGTACTTGTTATTCCCAACATGACCCAGATTCCATTTCAAGTAGAGTCTAGCCAGTGAGAGTGTGGAAAAGGTAAAAAAAAAGAAAATGCTGAGCATATGGTCCCCCCAAAGAATCCATAACCTAGGACAGTTACAATTTGATTCAGACATCCTCATGGACAAAGATATCTAGATCCATATGATTATGAATAAGTGGAATGAAAAAATGATCAGCTTGGATGAAGTGAAACCAGTAACAGATTACAGAGTGTCCTGGCTCATGATCCTCCTGAAGGCTCCTCCCAGTATGATGCTATTGCATCTAAAGACCTTGAGGTAGAGTCTTTTCCATTTTGCAGATGAGAATACTGGAACCCAAGTCAAGGGACATCTGGTTTCCACTCCGACAGATAAAAAGCCTGAAGGTCACCACATCATTAAAACAAGAAGAATGCTGAAAAGGCTGAAGAGCAGCCATTTTTCCTGGATTCATCAGAGAATGAAGTTGTAGAGCAAACCACCTCTTTGAAATCTAGAGAGGCAGATGAATGTGGAAAAATACTGCTGAAATCTTCTTAATCACAGCAGAGTTCACTTAGGCGATAATTTTGATGATTTTTTGAGGCTGATTATGGACTGATATAAAAGTGAAAAATTCCTGAGGTCCACAGTCCCAGGAGTATCCTGTGATTTTTGTGGGTTTAACTTCTATGAACTTACAAGTTCCCACAGAGAAGAAATGAGAGATTTCCTCATGACTGGTAGCTGGAGGTGAAAAGTCACCAGTATGAACTAAATCTAAAGTATCCTCCATAATACGCCCACTTGCCAGGGACAAAGACTTAAGCAGCCTGATTTATCCCCCCTCTAGACTTCTTTTTTTTAATCTAAGATGGAAAAATAAAAGTTAAGAACAGCTGTGAATGTCACAACCCAGGGAACCAGACCTACTAAAAACAGATTTAATCGTGAGATTATGGAATACTAACTTTCCTTCACATCTTATAATTATACCAACAGGGGCCCAATCTAATAACACTGAATTATAACTCTCTCTCTTACTGGCCCCTTGAGCTTCTTGAAGGCTTCAGCAGCAGACAATCCTTCTAAACTGCCCCAGGCCACATGGATATACCCTTAATCCCTGAATGAAGAAAAAAAAAAAAAAGCAAGATGCAAACTCCAATGAAGATGCCTCAAAAACACAGAGGAAACAAAAACAAGGACACTGGAGGAATTTGAAGTCGTTTTTATCTCCAGATACATCAAACATTAAACTCTTGCCAAGTCCTAGCCAGGTTAGCATAATACCTCAAACCAAAGGCCACTTTTCTGCAGCTCCCATTGTCCCATGCATCATGCCTGGCTTCCCACTAAACATGGCAAGCCATGTGGAAGAGCAAGGAAAAGTCAAAAGAGGCAAAGTTAGTACCAGAACTATGCAAGACAAAATCAAATAATATGCAAGAGCAGATTGGCAATAGAAACAGAGGGATGGAAACCCTAAGAACGAATCAAAAGAAAATATTGTAAATAAGAAATGCTTTAACTGAAACAAAGAATTATTTTGATGGGCCTATAATTAGACTGGGCACAAGGTAAGAATCAATGAGCTTGAGAATATGTCAATAGGAATTTTTCCAGCTGAAACACGAAGAGAAGAATGAAACTACAGCAAGAACAACAACAACAATAATAAAACTATAACCAGAGCAGACATCCTAAAACCACAGACCAATGTGAAGATGTGAATATAGACCTAAGTGGAATGCCAGAAAGAGCAGAGAGAATGGAGCTGAAAAAATATTTGAAATAAAAATAGCTAAGAAGTTTTCAAAATTAATGGTAGACATAAAATCACACCACCCAGGAAACCTGGAGAACATCAGGCAGGATAAAGAATTAAAAACTGACACATAGGCATGGACTCAAACTGCAGAAAAAGTAAAGATGGGAAATCTTGAAAGAAGTCAGAAGAAATAAACTGCCTTTCCTTTAAAAGAATACAGTGGACCCTCGCGTTACAACTGTCCTGATATACAAACAACTTGAGTTATGAACAGAATTTTAGTTTTAACTTATGACCAAAGTCTTGAGTTACCACCGGAATGCTGGCCATTTGTGCTTCCAGATGGTATCACATACAGAGTTAACACTTAGAGTTCTGGAAGGAGCATGACAAGATCCTTTCCTGTGTGGGGTTAACTGAGAAGTCCCGGGCCAGTGTCCCTCTAAGGACACTGAGATCTGCCTGTGTGCAGGAGAGAGACTTTGAAGGGTGCAGAGAGGACCCTGAGCCTTTAGTTGACCAACTTGAGTTACAACCAGCCCTCGGGAACGAATTGAGTTTGTAACTCAAGGATCCACCGTATGGATACAACTTAGGGCAGACTTCTTTTCGGAAATCATGCAAACAAGGAGAGAGTGGAGTTAGAATATTCAAAGAAAAAAACCTACCAGCTTATATTTCTATATCTAGAAAAATTATCCTTTAAAATCAATGGAGAAATAAAGATTTTCTCTCAGACCAACAAAAAACTGAGGAGATTTGTCATCAGCAGATCTTCCCTGCAAAAAAATTGTTCAGGGATAAGAAAAATTATATAGGCCAGAAAATTATAAAATTCTTCATGTCCTTTACTCTTAATTGATCTAAAAGATATATGTCTATTGAAGTAATAATAGCAAAGTTTTATTAGATATTAGGCTTTATGGATGAATTGAAGTGAGCAACAGTAATATCAAAAGAGACAGAAAAGAGAAATTGTTATAAAGTACCTTCGCTAGATGTGAAGCTGTATACTGTACTTGAAGGTGGGCTTAGATTAATTAGAAATGTACATCTTGAACTCTAGGGCAAGCACTAAGTTTTAAATAATAATTGATATGCTAAAAAGAAGAGAAAATTGAATCATGCAACAAGCTCAATTAAAATTACCCAACACAAAAAGATGGGACAAAAGGAAACAAAGAACAAGCTCAATGAATAGAAATACGAACATAGTAGATATGAATCCAACTGCATCAATAATCACTTTAAATGTCAATGGTCAAAATATACTAATTAAGAGACAGAGCTTGTTGGAGTAAATAAATTATATTTACATGATTATATTTTGCCTGTAGAAAGCCGCTTTAAATGTAATGACTCAGTCATGGTAAAAGCAGAAAAAGTGGAATGGAGAAAGACCTATATATTATGCTATGTAGATATCATATGACATTAGTCAAAAGACAGCTGGAGTAGCTATAATTTCAAAGCAGATTACAGAACAAAGACAATTATTAGAAATAAAAAGGAACATGATATAATGACAATGGGCTAATTCTGCAGGCCATTTGTAAGGAAATGGGTGCATTTTGAGACCATAATCGGTTTTTTTTTGCACTTTATTAAATTCTTTTATTGGTACATTGTAGGTATACAACACAGTTACATTTCTCATTGGGAATTGTACCTTTACATAATGCATCTTGGTTCTTATTTTTTCCCCATTCCTAGCCCTCCCTTCACGCCCTCCACCCTTCCCTATTTACAAAGACTTTATTTCCATTTTTTCCATTTCTCATCATTTTTCCTTTCCCTTCTTTCCTTTCCCCTGCCCCTCCCACTACCCCTACCCCTTTGGACCTTTTCTTCCTATTTTGCATTATCAATTATTCATTCTAATCATTGGTACATTTTAGGTATACAATATAATGACATTCATCATTGGAAATTTGCACCTTTACATAATCTCTCTTGGTTCTTATTTTTCCCTCTTCCCCTGCCCTCCCTTCAACCCCTCCATCCCTCCCTATTTACAGAGATTTTGTTTCTATTTTTTCATTTCCTCATATTAATCCCACTCCCTTCTATCCTTTCCCCTAGCCCTCCCACTTCCTTCCCCTTTGCCCCTTTTCTTCCTATTTCACATGACCTATTATACATTTAGTCCTTATTTACACTTTCAGTTGCTCACACCAGAGAAACTATTCAATCTTTATACATGTGTGTCCTATTTATTTCACTTAAGAGTATCGCCTTAATGTGTATCCACTTAGCTATAAATGTCTCTAATTTCTCATTTTTTATGGCTGAGTAGTACTCCATTTTATTAAAAAACACATTTTCTTTATCCAGTTGAGACCATAATGTTAAGTGAAATAAATCAGACACAAAGGCTTAAATATTGCATGGATTTTTAATATGAGAAACCCAAAATATAAATAAAAAGCATAATAAAGTTAACAGGAAACAGGGAGCTAGAGCTTTTACAAGTGGGAGATGAAAGGAGGGGGAGAAAGGGGGAAGGAAGGGGATGCAAAAAGCGTTGAGAAGTGTTATGTGCATGTAGCAACTCCCCACAAGGAACGGAATCATTATGTACTTCAAACACGCACTCATAAAAAATAAAAATTGGGGAAAAGTCATGGAAATCCTTAAAAACAACATATGAAAAATTGATAGAACTTTAAAGAATAAGGGAGAAATCCATTACTGTAGTTGGAGACTTTATTACAGCTATTTTGGTAATTGAGAGATCAAACAGGCTGAAAATTAGTAAGGATATAATTGACCCGGACAGCACCATCAATCAATTTGATCAAACCACCATTGCATGGTTGGAGTCCATCCAATGGCAACACTATACATGGCTTTCTCAAATGCACATGAAGCATTCATCAGACAGACTACATTCTGTGCTATTGAACATATTAACAAATTTAAAAGCATTAAATTCATACGAAGCGTGTGTTTAGATCACTACGAGATTGAACTAGAAATTAATAATAGAAAAAATAGTGGGAAAACACTCAAATATCTGAAAATTTAAACAAAACACTTCCAAATAACATGGGTGAAAGAAGAAATTTCAAGTGTTTGTTTCAAACTAAATGAAAATGAAAATATACCTTACAAAATTTGTAGGATACAATAAAAACAATGCCTAGATGGAAGTTTGTAGGATTAAATGCATATATTGGAAAAGAATAATGAACTTAAATCAATAATCTAGGTTTATAGCTTAGAAAACTGAAAGAGGAAGAGCAACTGAAGCTTAAAGCAAGCAGAGAAAGAAATAAGAAAAATTAGAACAGAAATCAGTGGAATGGGTCCCACCACTCCCGGCCCAGAGGAAGGGGCTTCCGGGCCACCATCCATCCCACCACTCCCAGCCCAGAGGAAAGGGCTTTTGGGCTGCCTTCTGTCCCTTCACTTCCAGCCCAGAGGAAGGAGCTTCTGAGTCGCTGTCCCACCTCTCCCAGCTCAGGGGAGGTGAGCCATGTGGATGCCAGCAGCACCCGCCCTGCCCCCCCAGTCGAAATGAGAAAACACATAAATAATTCTCAAAACCAGACTTCCAGATCACTTACAGCAACCCCAAATGGAAATGAGATGGAACACTGTGATACTCAACCACCTGGACCCACTGAACTGGCAACAAAAGAGGATCTGGAAAAAATGAAATCAGAAATAATTTCTCAGATAACAGCAGAGATTGTGCTTGTCGTGCAAGACATGATCAATAAATCTAGAGAGGAGCTGAGGAACATGATGGAATCCCAACATAAGAAACAAATGGAATCCATAAAACAGATGCAAACAGATTTCCAGGAGATGAAAAACTCCATTGAAAGTCTACACAGCAGAATGAGCCAATGTGAGGACAGAGTTTTGGATATAGAAGATAAGATTGCAATTAGTGTCCAGGAAAAGAAAAATTGCTTCAAAATTGTAAGGGAACATGAGAAATCAATCCAGCAGCTGCTAGATGATGCAAAGAAGAATAACCTAAGACTGATTGGAGTCAAAGAAGAAAGAGGAGAGAGTGCAGATGACATAAAAAAAAACTCTTCACAGAAATAATGGCAGAAAACTTCCCAAGCAGGGGAAAAGAGCTTGACATACAGATAAGGGAGGCATATAGGACTCCAAATAGCCTTGATCAAAAAAAATCTACACATAGGGATATAATTGTTAAGATTCCAGAAACTCAACAGAAATCAGTGGAACTGAAGACAGGACAACAATAGAGAAAAATAATAAAACCAAAATCTGGCTGTTTGAAAATGTCAATAAAATTGATAAACATCTAGTCAGGCTAACTGCATTCTCCAATATATAGGAAAGTGCAGGTTAGCAAAATCAGAAATAAAGAAGTGCCATCACCAGTGATTCTATAAACATTTAAATGATAATAAAATAATGCTATGTATAACACTGTGCTCACAAATTTAAAAACTTAAATAGATCAGTTCTTTAAAAGACAAAAATTACTAAGTTCTCACAAAGATGAATACATAATATGAATAGTCCTATGCCTATTAAATAAATTAAAGTAATAAGCTTTCCAAAAGAAAGCACCGAGGGCCAGGGATTTAGCTCAGTGGTTTCGCTGCCTGCTGCGCAAGTGCAAGGACCAGAGTTTGATCTCCAGTACCAAAAAACCCCCCAGAAAAGCTAAAAGAAAGCACCAAAATAGATGGTTTCACTGGTGGATGCTGCCAAACATTTAAGAATGGAATTATATTAATTTCTACACTCTTGAAAAACAGAAGTGGAAGAAACACTTCCTGATTCATTCTTTGAGGCCAATATTACCTCAATACCAAAATCAGATGAAGACATTATAAGAAAGGATATCCACAGATCAATATATCTCATCAATGCAAAAGCAAAATCTTCAACTAAATATGACTAAATTGAACCCAATGTTGCATAGAAAGAATTAAGCATCACAAATAGGATTTATTTCATATATGCAATGCTTGTTTAGCATGGGGAAACCAATCAATGTGATCCATCACATTAACAGATAAGAAGAAAAATCATACAATAATATAAATTGGTACAGAAAAAATTTTGACCCAATCTGACAAACTGAAAACAAAATTAAACTAAACAAAAACCTTCTCAAACTAATATGTGAATATGACGAAGTCATAGGACACAAGGTTAATTTGCAAAAGTGGAATGCTTTTCTCTATACCAGCAGTGAACAATTGAAATTTGAAATAAAAAAAAAGTTTACAATACCCTCAGAACTAACTGCTGATGTATAGACAGAGAAATATGTATAATATTTATATTTGGAAATCAACAAATGAAAGATATCCTATGTATAGATTGGAAACACAAGTTAGTGGGCAAATTATGAAGAAGACAGACTAAACCCTTTGTTAGATTATTTGGCCAGAAAATAACTTTAACTTGAGGGGCCACAATTTTGATGCCTGTTTTAAAATAAATGAAAAATTATTTAATTAATTATCTTATTTATTTGTCCTAGATTGTGAAAGGCAATGTATGCCTTTAAAAATTCAAGCAGTAGAAAACGTTATGAAAAGGAATTATTTTCTTCATTCCAAGAAACAAAGTTATCAACAGTGCATAGGATTTCCAGAATTGTTCGATCATACAGTCTTTCAGAAGGCCAATCAGATCTTGTGGCCCAAGATATTAGCGTGTTAACCCTCCTATCTGTGAAATCTTTATAAACAATACTTATGTGGGAACTTTTACTTTACATTGTTGTAGATTTTTTTACAATGAATATCTAAGAATTTCATAGTTGACTGATAAATACTAATTTATAGTTAACATGTAAAACTTACGATTTTCTTATCACCCCCTATTGGTTTTGGGTGAATAATCCAAGAGTGGGATCAGGATTGGTGAGATTTAAACTGTATTCTTCAAGGATACATTGAATGTGAGTTCGTGCATGGGGTTGGAAAAGGGAACTTACCTAGAAAAAATCTTTTCTCCCAGGAGAGAAGAAAGGATGGTTTTCTTCTTGTTTGCCTCTAGGGTGTACAGGGGGCATTCCCAAGTCTTAAGTTCTTCCCTGTGTTCATCATTATTCTGGCACCTAATTAACAGCAGCACTCAAGAGCCTCAACTTTCGTCAGGCTTTGGAGCGTAGTGCTGTGTTTTGGGGCATGAGCCTGCATGATTTGCAAGAAGCTGCTAATGTCAGGGAAAGTTGTGTCTTGTGAAAAACATCTCTGCCTCCCCACTCAGAGTTTCCTTCCTTTAGCGATGTCAGTGTGGAATGAGAAGTAAAATTTAGAGAGTACTGATACATGTTTACATTTGTTATTTTCACCACCAATACCTGGTCCGGACTAAAACCACTTCTGTCCATTTTGCAACTATTGTGGACATTTCATATTTTAAAAAGCAAATGGCATGCCACTTTGGTGAACTTTCCAAGCCAGTCCTGTAAACAAAAGTGTGACACGCAGGAGTGAACCTGAGGCAACACTGGTGTGCTGCTGTTGCCTCCCCCGATGTCCCAAATGAAGGCTCTGCCTTGGGGTTCCGCACTCTGTGGTTGGCAAAAGTGTGAACCTGTTTTCTCAGGCACCATGATGCCCAGTCCCGTGGCCAGGCAGAAGCTGAGCCTGGCACAGGGATTTGGAGAAGGAGGAGAGGGCGTCAGAAATTAGAGAATGACTTTCTGCTTCCTTGAAGACTTAAAATTTAGGAAGGGACACAGACCCTTTAAACGACCTAAAAAACATTGGCTGAGAAAAATATCAAACTCTGCGTCAACAGCAAGGAGGACTGCAAAGCAGGGCAAGAGTCTGTATGGGAGGCCAGAGAAGTGGTGGGAAGTCGGCTGGAGGGCATCACACTGAGGAGAACTTTTCTTCTATAATTGGCAGGCTGTCCTCCGTTCTCTGTCCAGAGGCTCCATGCAGCAAGGTCATGTGCCCAAACGCTCTGCTTTCAGAGTCTAGCCAGATATGACACCAGCTTTGCTCAGAATTTGCTCAGAACTGGACGCCCTTTGGCTTGGTGACATTTCACATAATTCCACAGCACTCTGTGTCTACACAGTCTCGTGCAGCCCACTGACTGGAACTCCAGGGCTTGGCAGGGTTCACCCTAATAGGTTGGAAAAACAACATGTCTCTTTCCTAGACAATCCTGTCTTTTATCTTTCTACTGCTCTTGTTTTGGTGAAGATCATATAATTGTTATTTTTGATTCCCATCTTTTCTCTGAGGAACAACTGCCTTTCGAAGCTCTGTAAAGAGTCCGAGGCCCATTGTCCATAACTTCTGTGGGTGCACACAAGGGCAGGGTCAAGCACCCCCCTCACCAAATGAATCTCCTGGAAGCCTTATTAGGTGCTCTCTGTGACAGGCTCCAATATATTTACGTGACATGAGTGGGTTCTTCTGACTTTAGCCAGCTCATCTCAGAAATAGGAAGAGTGGTCCGAGTGCATCAGCTGTCTTTGTCTGCTCGGGGGAGCTTCTGGCTGTGGAAGTGTAAATTTGTCACCGATGCATTTGTGTGCTATAAAGTTCAGGGAGAGGAGCTCTGTATGTCTAAACTATTCTGCAGCCTCCATGTGAGAAGCAGCTCCATTTTTCCTTCTAAAATATTAGATAAGGGCCAAATGATTATCTCGTGCCTTTCCAGTGCCAGGCACAATGCTTTACCTCTAACTTTATAACCTTTACCTGTTACATTAAGTGAAACCCCATTGCATAGATAGGGAATCTAAGGTGAGGTTTAAAGAGTGCCGATTCAGCTAACTTACCTACTGCCCCACACTGGAAACACCTGTCCTCTGTTTCCAGCTGGGGCGTTGGAAGCCCCTTTTCAGTGCAGGCTTATTCCAGAGAGCTCAGCTGGGCTTATCCTCCTTATCCTTCCAGAGGATATGCTGCATGTGGGGTGTGCATGGATTAAATCACGACTGAAGATGTCTGAACACTAAGTGTGATGTTCTGATTCACCATTCACCTGCTCTCCTTCCCAAAGAACAGGAAATTTTACTAAGCTCACTCACCATCCGAAACCCCTCCAAAATGTCTGTCCTGTCTGCTTTCCATTCCCACTTCCTGCCTAACTCAACTGTCAGATCATACACAACCATTCTCTCTGTGTTTTTAAAATTGGACACTTGTTCTGTGCTTCCAAACTGGTGTTCGTGTATGGTTGAGCTGTTGCCTCATGTTGTAAGGTCACGCTGGGAATTTATTGTTTTCCTGCTCGGTGACATCAATAAAGCTAACCTATGTTCACCAAATACAAAGAGATGGCTTTGTTGTTCTTCCACTAAGATCTTCACCTGGCACTAATATAGTTTGATTAAGACAAGTTCAGCTCCATGCCAGCCCTTTTCATGTATCTCTCTGGGACTCGGTTTTGATCTCTATAAAACAGAGATCATTATGAAGCAGATGGGTCCCATCAGTGCAAGGCTGCTGTGAGGATGAAAGAAGTTAATATGGACATAAATGTGCTCCTGAAGAACTCGGGATGCACACGATTGCAAGGTCTCATCAGGTAGTGGCCTTGGCCCTTCTCCCTTAGCCTCCTGCCTTCTGTCTTTGCTCAAGTGAGTCTCATGCATTCTTGAATCTCTCTGAGGTCTTCTGTGGCCACATCCCATGCAGTGGCTTGCTGGCCTGCCATACCAAGAGGCACAGGGCAGGTGGTCTAAACCATAGATTCTTCAAGGCTCAGAGGTCTGACATTGAGGTGCTCTCAGGGTTGGTTTCTTCTGGCCTGTACATGTCTTTCACATGGTTTTCCTTTGTGGGCCTCTGGGTCCTAAACTCTTCTTTGGATATGCACACTAGTTATGTTGGATTGGGACCCACCTGTGTGACCTGATTTCAACTTCTTACCTCTCCAAGACCCTCTGTCCAATATAAGTCATATTCTGAGATCCTGGGAGTGGGGACATCAACATAGGAATTTGAGGTTTTGGTGGTGATGAAACTCAACCCATTATATCTCACTACTTTTCCTCATCTCTTACACTTTCAATATGCCCTTCCTGTGTGCCTTCACAACATTCTTATTTTTTCTATCATTTACCATTTATTTTCTTATTATATTTCATATTCAAATCTAATATATCAGGCTACATTCTCTCTGTACCACCCCATTCCTCAGTCAAATAGATTCCCAATTAATTCTTTTTAAAAAAATTTTTTCCCATTAAGTTTATTGGTACAGTTTAGGCATACAATACAGTTACATTCATCATTGGGATCTTGTACCATTATGTGAGTCTCTTGGTTCTCATTTTTTTCCCCCTTCCTTACCCTCCCTTCACCCCCTCCACCCTTTCCTATTTGCAAAGACCTTGTTTCCATTTTTTTTCTCTTCTCATATTTTTTCCTTTCCCTTTTCCCCCTTCCCCTACCCCTCCCAGTTACCCTGCTCTTTTAGACATTTTCTTCCTGTTACACAATATCAGTTATACATTTTTTAAATTACAATATTAAGATCTAGGAGACATTACCACAGATTTTACAGAATTTAAAAGGATATAGAAAGCATATCACAAAAATCTTTTTCGAAATAAATTTGACAACTTCTAAGAAGTACCTTGGAAGACAAATTAATGAAACTAACTCTGGAGGAAATATAAAATTTGAATAGCACCTATTAAAGAAAGTATATTCCTAGCTTGAAAACCTACCTATATGACAACAACAGGCTCCTATACATTTTAACTGATCAATTATATCAAACAATTAAAGCAGAAAAAAGAAGAAACACTTCTCCCATCATTTTAGGAACTCAACATTGTGCTAATCCTAAAACTGGATAAAGATAATAGAAGAAAAAAGTATGAAATAGATAGAAATTTGTTTAACAAAACAAACTATTGGAAGTCAGATTGGCCAGTATGTAGAAAGTGGTTTTGTTATAGAGATGGCAGTGTTGGTTCAGCATTGGAAGATCCACCCCCAAAAGTCATCATTTTAACAGAGGAAAGGAAAAAGCCATATGATCCTGTCACTAGTTGCAGAAAAAGTATTGGAGTAAATTCTACAGGTGTTCATGGTAAAAGTTATCAGGAGCCTAGAAGTCGAACAAAAACTTCTCAACAGATCAAAGAAATTTACTCCGTACTTCCAGTGAGAAGGCCTTATATAAATGGAGAATACAATGCTTTCTCCTTAAGGTGGGGAACAAGGGCAGATATGCTTACTCTTTATCTGTCCATTAAACTTTGAAACCTAGTCCCCACCAAAATAGTCTGGCAATAAAATGATACAACTAGGATAGGATTGGCATGGCAGAAGCAAAATCTTTATATGTAGATGAAATGATCATCTACAGAGAAAATACTAAGAAATCTCTAGGAGCCCCTAGAACTTGTACTTGAATTTAGCAGGATTAGAAAACACAAGGTATATATAAAAATTCATGTCTGTGTATACTTGCTATAAATGAAGAATTGGATATTGAAATTTGAAAGTTATGTAGGAGTACAAAGGACCTAGAAAAGTTAAAAACAAAAACAAAAACAAAAACAGTGTTGGAAGACGTTTAGTACCTAATTTTAAGATTTCTTCTAAAGCTACAGTAATCAAGGCAGTGTTGGTGTAAGGAAAGGCATATAGATCATTTGAATAAAACAGAGAATCTAGAAATAGAACCACACATATATGGGCCACTGAGTTTTGAAAGATTATTTAACATTAGCATTTTATAGAATATAAACTCAATTCAAGAGCCGAGGAAGAGATAGTGTTTTTAGCAAATGGCACTAGAACACCTGGTATCTGTATATAAAAAATTAACCTCAACCCTTTATTTCCATACATGAAAATAACTTGAAGGGATCTATGAACCTAAATAAGAATGCCTAAAAGTATAAAACTTTAAGAAGAAATTATAAGGGAAAATATTTATGAATTCAGGGTAGGCAAGAACTACCTAGGATACAAAAAACATGATGTATAAAAGAAAAAAATTGATAAATGAGATTCCATCAAAATTTAGAACTTTAAATGACATCATTAAAATGAAAAGTAGTCCTTAAACAGACCATATTTACAATACATATAACCTATGACCAGAATATATAAAGAATTCTTAGAGCTCATTAATAGACAACCCAATTAAAATGTAGATGTAAGAAGATGATAAATAGCCAGTGTAGCACAAGGAATGGTGTGCAACTCTAGAATCAAAAATACTAATCAGTACAATAATAAGATTGAATTACACACTCATTAGGGAGATGAAGTTAAAAGTTTTAAAAGCCTTGTCATGACTTTTTCTTTTTGTTGGATTCTCCCCCTTTGTGTTTAATTTGTCACGCCCAATGGATTCGTTCTGCTGGGTTTCCTGGGGTTGTGATCCTCATTGTTTTTTCCTAGGGTGTTGTCTAAAATTTTTTTGAGTGCCAGTTTGGTATTCATGAAGTTTCTGAGGTGCTCTTTGTCATGAAAGCATCTTATTTCTCCATCAATTTTGAAAGATAGTTTTGCAGGGTCCATCAATCTGGGTTGGAGGCTGTTTTCCTTTAGGGCTTGAAATACATCACTCCAAGCTCTTCTTGCCTTGAGGGTTTGCATTGAGAAGTCTGCTGTGATTCTGATGGGCTTTCCTTTGTATGTGATTTGTTTCTTTTCTTTCACTGCTTGTAGAATTTTGTTCTTCTGTTGGATTTCTGGAATCCTAACTATTATATGCCTATGTGTAGATGTTTTCTGATTAAGGCTAGCTGGACTCCTATATGCCTCACTTCTCTGTATGTCAAGTGCTTTTCCCCTCCTTGGGAAGTTTTCTGCCATCACTTCTGTGAACAGTGTTTTATGTCATCTGCACTCTCTCCTCTTTCTTCATTGACTCCAATCAGTCTTATGTTATTCTTTTTTGCATCGTCTAGCAGCTGCTGGATTGATTTCTCATGTTCCCTTACAATTTTAAAGCAATTTTTCTTTTCCTCCTCACTAATTGCAATCTTATCTTCTATATCTGAAATTCTATCCTCACATTGGTTCATTCTGCTGTGCAGACTTTCGATGGAGTTTTTAATCTCTTGGAAATCTGTTTGTATCTGTTTTATGGATTCCATTTGTTTCCTATGTTGGGATTCCATCATGTTCCTCAGATCCTCTATTTTTTTTATCTGTGTCCTCTCTAATTTATTAATCATGTCTTGCACCATGAGCAAAATCTTTGCTGCTATCTGAGTAATTCTTTCTGATTTCATTTTTCCCAGATCCTCTTTTGTTGCCAGTTCAGAGAGTCCAGGTGGTTGAGTATCAGAGTGTTTCATCTCGTTTCCCTTTGGGGTTGCTGTAGGTGATCTGGAAGTCTGTTTTTGAGGCTTGTTTATGTGTCTTCTCATTTCCACGGGAGAGGGTGCTTCTGGCACCCACAGGGCTCACCTTCTCTGCCCTAGGAGCCTGGGATGGAGGCAGGGAGCTTCCTTCTGGGTGCTGGGACTGGCTGAGCTTCTCTGCCCTAGGAGCCTGGGATGGGGGGGGCTTCTTTCTGGGTGCTGGGACCAGCTGAGCTTCTCTGCCCCCAATTAATTCTTTAGTATTTGTTTTATGATTGAGTTCTTGTTACTGCCTGTACTATGTGAAGTAAAAGAAAATATTTATTGTATATTTATCATGTTTCAGATAATTGATATGTTCTGTCTCATGTAAAAATCACAAGAGCTCTGGAGGTAGATACTGTTAATAAAGCCCTTGTTTCATAGTTGAGGAATTTTAAGTATAAGTAACTAATTTAAGGACAAAGAGCATGTAATATTGGTGCAGGTAGGATTTGAACCCAGGAAATATGGCTTTGGAGCCTTCATGCTTAAACATAATACTGAGATGTTTGTTGGTAGAATAGCAATGTGTTTTAGTTAACCTAGTCATCTGAATTTAGCCCAAGTCTCCATCTAACCCATGTCCTTTAAAAAAAGAATTTCTCATGGTTGTCTTAGCATAACAAAGTGAGGATTAGGTGGTGGGCAAAGAGGGTGGCAATGTAGGGATTGGGTTGGGGTCAAGTCAGAGGGAAGAGGAGGGAAGCAAGGGCCCTAACGGTATACTGTTCAGGTGAGAGGATTTCATTCACCCACTTTACCTTAGAGAGGATCTGATCCTGAGCCTGTAGAATCTTCAAAGCCTTCCTTACATTATCACATGTGATTTTCAAGTAACTGATGTAAGCTGAGAAGATTTTATCACTTGTATTTCACTGGTAAGGTAACAGTCCGGGAGTACTTAAGCACAGTGTCTAACCTTACCAGGCTAGTCACTAGGGGATGCTGAAGTTAAACTCAATGTCTCTGCCTTTCTGTCCAATATGGGAAGAGAGTAAAGGGAGAGCTGCATGCAGGGCTTCAGGGGATGCCTACTATCGGGAAGAAAGAGGAAGGGCCATGATCTACGAAGAAGGCTGAGCTGGAGATGGACTGGTCAGAAACATGGATGGAGAAGGGAACAGTACTGTTGGCCAAAGTTGAGGGATCAGGGAGTGTTAGATTTGAAGGGTCGGGTGATGACATATATGAGTGGCTCGTGTACACAGTGCTCCAGCAGTTGGCAGTTGCAAGACTCTGGGCAATGTTCCAAATGTGTTCTCCATCCTGTGGTTTGGCCAGGTCTTCGTCTATCCCCACATGTGCTCTCCTCTTTAAGCAAATTTGGCATTTTTTGTCTAAAATTTCCTTTAATTGAATAACACCCGATTGCTAGATATCTTTTGATTTTCTTTTCTTTTAGCTCCATCTGCCTGAAAACATGCTGATCTTTGGCCTTCCTCAGGGTCGACTGGACCATGGTAGCAGACAGGTTTGCAACACCAAGGAGCCTGTATGGCCCTGCCTTCCCTCTGCCTTTCCAAGTTCCTTTTGTTGTGATGCAAAACTACTGTTTTAAAACCCCCAGCTCTGAGATGGGTCATCTTTATTTTTATTTGAACCTTCTTCCCTGCATTCCTGTCATGAGCTAGAACTAAAAAACAGATATATTTTAGAAATATGTCTAGAATCAGAAACAGAATGTTTTCTTCCTTTTACTTGGCTTTCCTTCCTCCTTTTAGTCTGATTTTTGACTTTGTAAGTTGTTATGTAGTAGTAGGTCTCTGAGAGGGAGTTCAACTTCTCAGGAGAATGTGATGTGTGCAGTTAGAATGGCAGTGAGGTCACTGAATCCAGGGAAGCTAAACAAGATGCTATGTTTTTATAACTTCCAAGAACCCATATGGATTATCCATTTTTTGTCTTTTGCCAGAATTGGCCTGCCTGACTAGGTTTGCTTAGTTACCAGGATGAGGGCAGGGTCTCTTGAGGAAGAAATACTCTCCTGGTTAAGCTCACAGATAACTAGGAGAGAATGCATGGTCTGCATGTTTATCTCCACCTTAGTGGAATACCCTACTGTGGCCAAAATCTACAAATTTAATTTCATATTGCTAGTCATTCAATTTTTTGACAGAAGTGGTTCATCCAAGTGCTGATGTGCAGAGCCTTGAGTGTTTTCTGAAGAAGCAACTCTTTTCCTTTATATGGAGATTTTTGGAACTATCCTCCTTATATCTAAATTCTAAGTGAGTTGGCTTTGGAGAGGCAATGTTGCTCTCACCAAAATACAACTGAACCACTCTTGCCTCGCAGGCTTCGTTGATTTCTTCGTCATTTTTCTTTTTCCCTTAAATTCTTTTATTAGTACATTTCAAGTATACAATATGTTTACATTTATCATTGGGTGCTTGTAGCTGTACATGATGCATCTTGGTTCTTATTTTTTCCCATTACCTGTGCGCCTTCCACCCCTCCACCCTTCCCTATTTACATAGATTTTGTTTCCATTTTTTTGTCTTTCTCATAATTTTTCCTTTCTTTTCTTCTCTTTCCCCTTCCCCTCCCACCACCCCTACCCCTTTGGACCTTTGCTTCCTATTTCTAATTTTCCGTCATCTTGAAATGCTCACTTCCGTGTGTTTTACTCTCTGACTGTGCAAACCCTCCCTGTTGTTTGATCTTGGTCAAGGTTCCATCTGGTCTTAGAACCCTTCTTTGACAGTGAAAGGCAACAGCCCTTCTCTGTGTTCTGATAGCTCTTGTCTCTAGCCATGGCCCAGCCTACATTGTCAATCTGTTTTCCTCATGCTTAATTTTGCTAGTAGATTGGAAGCTCCGAAGAGGCCAATGGTTCTGCCCTTTCCAATCTTTGACCAGCAGCTCTCTAGCACAGAGATCTGTGTATAGTAGGTGTAAAATAAATGTGCGATCTTAGTTGATTTATGAGCATACCCTCTAATACAAGACATGTGGAGTTCGTTGGCATGATGCTTGAGTGCCTCCACCCCCACCTACCCCCCTTTCTCCAAGTTATCCTCCTGGCCCGGCCCAACTGAAGCTGTGGAAAGTAGATAAATCACCCAGCTCCCAGGTCAGACAGCTCAGAGACAAATGAACACAGCAGGTCATTGCCACTACAGGGATACAGTGGCTGTGCTCTTTGCCAGGTTCTGAACAACAATAGATTGCCTTCCTTCTCTTAACTTTAATTCCATTTCTCATAAGCCTGCAATTGCACTTGCTATTTTCCAATGTCTTTTCTCCCCACCCTGCCCTAGTTTGTGTCAGCGTTTCCTTAACTAACATTTTTGTGGCTTGAAAATCAATTCCACACCAGATATAAAGACATACTCTGTCTCCAGATTTTGTTCCCAGCATAAGCCTCAGCATGTTCCACTGGCCCAATGCTGTGGCTTCAAATGCACTTACAGGTCTGTAGTCTTTGATCCCTTTTATTTGAACTTTGTCCAGATCTATGTTGATGTTTATGGATATCCTTTCTCCTGCTCCCCTTTCTTTGACTTATTCCCAGATACAGAATCTTCGGACTATATTGACGAGATACGATAATCCTCATTTGTTTGACCCTGTCCAGTTTGTAGATTTTGAAAAAGGAGAGATTATGAAGTTAAAGCAGGAGGTTTTGGGAAAGACTTCATTGATTCTTAATTGCTAGGCTCAGGGTAGAACCCGAGACTCTTTATCATCCAGATTCAAATTAGTCTACAGTTTTCTGGACAGTTAAAGCCGTCATTAAATTCAGCACCACGGACAGAGGCCAGGGCATGGATGATGCGAGAAGTTGCCTGGGAGGTTCAGTAGGACACATTCTCGGGAATGGCCCTGCTTAGAAGCACATACGTGCACCGTGAGTAGAGAAATCCCACAAGGACACCTGTGCTGGCCTAAACCATCATCTGAGCTGAAATGACATTCAGTAGAAAGCACAGACTTGGAACAAAAGCATCAAGACGCGAATTCTAGCTTTTATACGTACTGAGTACATAATTTTGGGATTTCCTCCTTTCTCAGGACATGTGGATTTGGGAAACTGCTATCCTGAGAAGCTGTAGCATGTTCTTCCAAGGACTAGGTTTGAGTTCCAGCTCTACTCCTTATGAGCTTTGGACTCTAGAACTAGTATTTAATTTCTTTATCACTACTTTCTAATCATTTCAATGGAGGCATGTACTTTTTACATAGTGTTGATGAGAGTATTGATAAATGTAAAATTCTTGGATAGCTAACAGGCATAGTGATATTATTTTTTAAATTAATATTATTTCTAAAAATATTTAATAAGATTACTGTGAAAATTAAATGAGATAATATAGAAGACTATTGGAGGGACACCTGGCATGTGATGAATTCTGGTTTAACTTTCTTCTCTCCCAGTTGATGATTGAAATTATTCATTCATTTCCTTTGCATTATGTGATTCCTGTTAAGCCTTGTAAGAGCTCTTAGACAGGGATACATTTACACCTCTGTGCATTTGGGTAGCTCGTCCTTTACTGTGGAGTGGGGACACAAAGATTCTGGGTACCATAACTAGGAGATTAAGGCAGGAGCAGAAGAGTAGGAGCTTGCTGTATTGTTTTCTCTCTTGGTTAACAGATGAACATAGTTTAGAGAACTAAATGATAGGAGTTCTCTTTATGATCGGACATAAAATATTCCTCATTTATACATCAAACCTGTAGGTATTTTGTGATTTTCTATGTGATGGTCTGGAGTCTGATCTAGAGTGAAAAGAAACTCAAAAATATAAATATAAATCCAGGGATTAAGCCCAATGATCTATGGAAAGTCTGTCTATAAATGGGAATCATTTTGCTTCATTCATTCATTCATAGCTATATTAATTCCTTCATATTCAGTTTATTGATCATTTGCTAGGCATAAGTCTAAGAATTATAGAAGAGAATGATGGTGTAGAATGAAGGTTGCCCTCAGGGATCAGGGGAGACAAAGCATATGAAAATGGTTAATAAAATGACTCAATGAGTCTTAAATACTTAATGCTGTATCTGACAAATAATTGAAATTTAGTATCTGTTAACAGACTTTTTATGTTATTATTATTTGTATGATAGGCTTTGGTGAATGATTGTCTATAAGCAGTGTTTAGAAGATGTGTGAGAATTGCTATTTTGGGGGAATGACAGGAGATGTCTTCTGAAAGGAGACAGTATTTGAGATGGGGCTTGGCTGTGGACAACTGGAAAGGAAGTGGGTGTGGGTAAAAGATACGGTGTGGAGCGAACAGTGGCAGGTAGCAATGAAGGATCACTTGTGACAGAATGTCAAGTACTTCCATGTGATAAAACGTTATGTGCAAGTGTTAAGAAATGAGCCTGGAAAGGCAGGTTGGACGTTTTACCTTGGTGGCTTTGCATGTCAGGCTGTGGGCTTTGGAGTTTGTGCTACAACAGTTATTTTGTTTTCTCTCCCCTGGAAGAATGACTGCATATTGAACTGTTTCTATGATTTAAAAAGTTTTGGCCACAGTCAACAGCAGCACCATAGCTCCTAGTATGTTTAATGAAGTTTCATCATGAGAATTCCAGGTATGCAAAATGAATGTAAACTGAACGCAGTTTTGGATTATAATCTCTTGACTGGTGATTTTCTGTTTACAGATGCATCCTTATCTTCCTAGATCCAACAACTAAACTTAGACTAGTGACCCCCAGGACCTCAGCACCTTGGGGACATCTGGTGGCGGTGGCTGGGCCGAACCTTGCCAGGAGATTCCTATTCTTGTGGTGAATTAATATTTCACTTTTGTTTTGTTCTCCTCTTTGGGAGCTGCTGTCATGGAATACGTAACAAAATCAAGTTTGTTTCTCATTTCAATCTTCATCATCTGATGCTGATGAAACAAGATTCTATGGAGGTGATGATGTTAAAGGAGGTGATGCAGGAGCGAGGTGAGGAGATTCTGAATTCCACTTTGCCTTCCCTTCCCTTCCTCTCCTCTCCTTTCTTCTTCCCTCTCTTCTCCTTCCCCTTCTGTCTTTCTCCAATACACACCACACACACCCACGCACGCACGTACGCACGCGCATGCACAGTCTGGAGCTTCATCCTGCTGTCGTGGGGCAAGTTTATGTGAAAGTCATCTTCAGCCTGCAACTGGGGATTGGGCTTCGTCTTCCGCCTGTGGTCCTGTAACTGACAGTAGCTTCTAATAAGTTTTCACACACATCAGAAGTAGTTTTCATATTGGTTTAATTGTGTGGTGCTAGTGATTGTGAGTTGGCTCTTAGCACGCATCAGTTCCCAGCCAGGGACACCTTCTTTGGTGTAAATTAGGGGCTGGCAACTTTCTCTAAAACTCGAACAAAGAACTGAGAAGGGAACAGATGAAGGAGGGCAAGTACCCTTGCCTAGGACACTGGGGATGAGAAGTCCTTTTGACATTGTGTGTGTAAAACTCGACACAGAAATAGATACAGGCACACTCACTTCATTCCCATTGTACATGTGCCATGACATTTTTCCTATAAATAATTTTTGAATATTGGAGTTGCTGTCAGGTTTTAATTGTTATGATTCTGCTTTGAATATTCTCTTACATATGTTTGTATGAAGCTTTGTATACATCTCTTTTGGATATGTGTCTAGGAGTAGAATTTCTGAGCCACAGTGTATAAGGTTGTTTGGATTTAGTAGACCCTGATAAGTAGTTTTTCAATGAAGTTGTATCTTTTTGTTCATCCCTCAGCTAACTGCATGAGAGCTGAAGTTATTCTACTTCCTTGTCAAGATTTGGCATTGTCTCTCTGCTCTGCTTTGGCCATTGTGATGGTTGTATGAAGGTGGCATTATGGTTCTGGCTTACCTACTCCGGATTACTGTCCCAGGTGCCATTGTCCCATGGATGCCCCCTTTCGTGAGGTGACTGCTCAAACCCATTTTACATTTTTATGGTATATGTGTCTTTGCCATTTCTTCGAGGAGCATCTAGATATAAATCCACCTTGATATAAATTCTTTTTCAGATAGATATGTGGATTGTAAAATCACATCCCAATTGGTGGGTTGTCTTTTTACTGTTAATGGAGTCTTGTGATGAACAGAAATTCTTAATTTTAGTGTAATCAAACTTATGATTTTTTTTCTCTTTAGGATTAGTGGTTTTAATGTCCTAATGAAAAAGTTTTGCCTATTCAAATGTGATAAAAATATTATCCTGTTTTCTTCTAGGAACATTTTTGCTTTATCATTCATATCTAGATCTACACACCATCCAGAATTCTTTCATTGCATATAGTATGAGATAGAGCTTAAGGTTTACTTTCTTTTCCAAATAGATATATAATTGGTCCAGCACAGGTTCCTGAAAAGATCACCATTTCTCTCCCGTGATGCCATGGGACTTCTGTCCTAAACCAAGTGACTGTTTATATGTCAGGCTGCTTTTGCATTGTCTGTTTTGTATTGTTCTGCTTGTCAATCCTTGTGCCAATACTAGATTTTCTTAATTGCCGTGGCTTTTGACAGGTGTTGATATCTGACAGAGGGGCTATCATCCTTCTCTTGGCTTGCATTTGCCTGCTTTATCTTTTCAATCCATTTACTTTTAATCTGTTATTTTTTCAATTTTAATCCACCCAGACCTGTGAGATTGCCGAAAGCTCTGCTGTTTCCTCCACTGCTTTATCAGTGGCTCAGTCACACGTGTGTGCCAAGGACTGGCTGTTTCTCCCAGTGGACACGTGGTCAGCTCACCTCTCTCTCCCTTTGCTCAGGGATTTTGGCCCCGCCAGTGCTAAAATTGATTTCTCTCTTATTCTCTCTCTCTCTCTCTTTAAAATTTTCCTCAGAAGGGGCACTGGTCTGCCCACAATTATTCCGTCCTACTGTCCTGGCTAGAGACAGGTGTCCCAGGCCCCTGTTTTTATTTTGTAAATTTAAAGGTGAACGTTATATCAGAGGAAAACACTATTATATTAATAAATACAAAAATGTTTTGATAACATTTAATACTTGTTTATAATAACAATTATTTTGGAAAGCTAGGAATAGAAAGAAACTTCCTCAATCTGATAAGGGCCTTTTCAAAATTTACTTTTAGCTGATAACTAAAAACATCAGAATTGTGGGCCGGGGATTTAGCTCAGTGGTGCCGCCGCCTGCCTGACAAGTGCAAGGACCAGAGTTCGATCCCTGGTACCTAAATAAATAAATAAATAAATAGAATAAATAAAAACACCAGCATTTTACATAATGTCAGGCCACCATGTGATGTTTTGATACATGAACACATTGTGTAAAGTTTAAATTAGGTAAAACGCATCCATCTCCTTATAATTTGTTATGGTAGAAGCATCCCAGCTCTTTCTTTTAGCTTTACGAATAAAGGTACACCACTGTTACCCACAGTTATCCTATTGCACATCAGTGCACCGAGCTTCTGACTCCTACCTGGAACTCAGTACCCACTGGCCAACCTTTCCTCACCCTTTTTCCACCTGTTCCAGTCTCTGGTAGCCACTGTCCTGTCCTCAACTTCCAAGAGATCAACTTTTTCACATTCCACATATGTGAGCTTACTTAACACGGTAACCTCGAAAGGGTCTTCCACCCAGAGCCTGCAGCCAGACCGCGTTCCTCTGTGGTTGGGCCCTGTGTGATCAGAAGGGAGGCAAAGACACCCGCTGTCAGTGTCAGAGTTCGCAGTTAGAGAGGCCTGAGCTGATGCAGTATTGAACACATCATGGTACCTGTGGTCCTACATGTTGATTAAAAGAGAAGACATAAGACTGCTACCATTTTCTTAGGGAAAATATAAGCATCAACAAATGATGTTGGCCATGTATGAGACCATCTCCTGCTCGTGCTCCAGGTTCCTGGCCTTGTGACGACCACACCCTCCACCACGTGAGGCCTGACCCAGCAGGGCGGGTGGCACTGCCAGGAATCCCACTGAGCGGGGCTGCCATCTCTTTACCCCCAGCTGCGCTGCTCACAGGCCGGGCCGGGCCAGGCTGCCTCCAGGTGTTTGCTGGGACTGCGCCTCCCTGTGACAGGAAGGAAGGTGGTGACTCTTGCTGTCCTCAGTGCCGTGAGTGTGAAGCAGGAGAAAGTTTGCCTGCCTGGGCCTGTAGTTCAGGAGGTGAGAAATGAAAGCTATCCAGAGGAGGGAGCAAGGAGGAGGTCAAAGTCCATTATGAGAATAAAAATCAGCTAATGAGGCTACAGAAATAGACCAAAAAGAACATAGAGAAGAAAAATTGACAGGTGCACAGACATCCTCAAGACCCATGGATCCTATTCTGAGCCCAGTAAAGACTGTTTTTACCTCAAAACAAGACAAAACATAAAGAAACCAGTAGACTCAATATGAGAGTCCAGTTTCATTTTCAGAAACAAGATAGACATAAAGTATATGACTTCCATCAGAAGTAGTGCAACTGAAGAATTCATAAGGCACAAATGAAAAGAATTCTATTAAAAGAAATATGACTGTTTTCAAAAGGAAAAGAGACCACTGTGTATATGAGTGGGCACTCATTGTGAAGACAGCTCACCCAGGTTGACCTGTGAATGTGCTGTGATGTCCCCAGAGAGCTCAGGCAGGTGGCAGAGGAGGCCTGACATCTGGAGACAGTGGAAAGAGAGGCAGGGCTCATTCTGCGGATCCCTCAGTCACCAGAGCCCAGCCAAATGAATCAGTGGGGGCAAGTGACAGGGCATTTGCCAGCCGGGAGAGTGGGCGGTGCACCAGGATGTCAGGGACTCACGTCCCACTGCAGGCGACTTGCTGAATGACACTTGCTCTAGATGCAGGGTCTAACCCCATCCTGTCTCCCACACAGGAAGGCGACAAGGTTCCAGTAGTGTAGCAAAGTGGAATTCCCTGAGCATGGAAGCACACCGTGCAGGTTACAGGGAGACTGACCTTCCTGCCCCAGGGCTAATGGCGTCTAACTCGGAAGCTGGCTTTTCTTAGGTGGGGGCACATCCAGGAAGTTTGGCTT
Source organism: Heterocephalus glaber (assembly GCF_053883595.1). Classification (NCBI taxonomy): domain Eukaryota; kingdom Metazoa; phylum Chordata; class Mammalia; order Rodentia; family Bathyergidae; genus Heterocephalus; species Heterocephalus glaber. The sequence continues at coordinate 44,330,169 of NW_028258305.1, forward strand.
TGCACCTCCCCGTGGGCTAGGTGGAAGACAGTGAAAGGACTACCCACACAGCAGCTTGGTTCCTTTATGGAGGCCCAGGAGGCAGGGCTGAGAACGAAAGCACCTTCTCGGGTAGAATCTGAAAGCACTTCCTTTTCTTGGGGTCAGAGGAACTCACCATGATAAAAGGATTTCCCAGTGATCATATCATACACTTTACTTAGTGCTTGAGGCCCTTAGAGAAGAAGAGATGCAAAGCAGAGATTAGTCTGATGTATTTCTCTGATTGTTTTCATTTGTTCATTAGCTGGCTAGATATCTATCAAACACCTACTATGTGTCAAGCCCTTTGCCGAGATGTAGTTTTAAACGTTTAAAAATGATCTACCTTTTTGAACCTTAGTTACCATGTCTTTTGTTATAGCTTGTGTCTAGAAGTCCCCCGAAACCTTCATGTGGTCATAAGTGGGGCTTTTGAGAGGTGGCTGAATCTAGAGTGTGAGATACTGGGATTAACGGTGTGTGACTACCAAATCAGCCCACTGACTGGTTTGGGACTGCCTACTCCAGGTAGCCTGGATAAGACAAAACAGGGAGGGAGATGCTGTTAAGGTCCCTCATTGCTTTGCTACCTTCTGGCCACCATAAACTGTTTCTCCTCTGCCAAGTCATTGCCTTGGAGCCAGCCGATTATGGACTGGAATCTGCCCAATAAACCTTTCTTCCTTTAACTTTGGGTGTTGGGTATTTTGTCTCAGCAATGAGGGAAAAGTAAATAAGACATCTTTAAAAAAGTTACCAAAAAAAGGTACAACCTCCTTTGCCAGTCCAGCTGACTTAGAAGCAGGATGATGGTCTCAAGTTATGACCCAGCATAATAGCTGGCTCATTCCTGGAGTTATGTTGTTTCTCTAAGAAGACTTGCCCTACATATCATTTACATGCCCCTGTCCCCACAGATGGGCAGACAGACTGAAGTGGCTGCCGTGGTTGGCAGGGAGAGCATGCTACAAAGGAGTCTGCTGTAGTACAAAAGCAGGGAACTATGGGAAGGCTCACCTCAGCCGCTGCAGCTTCCCTTGGGATAGTGGCCCAGTCCCTCGGTGAGGGTGAAGGTGCCCCTTGCTGTAGAGGTTGCTAGAGGATGCTGCAGTGTTCTCAACAGCATACACTTTCCTGTGTTTTAGAAGTCTAATCATCTCCCCCTCACTGACAATGCAGGCCCGTGTTTTGAGGACTTGGCAGTTCATGGGAAGCCAAGGTAAAGGTTATTGCTGAGTTGGAGTGGGTTGAAACTTGAAGCTTGTCTTAGTTACTTCGCTGGTCGTTGGAACAAAATACCCGAGACCCACAGGTTGAGAAAGGGGAGGTTCATTTTGGCTCACAGTTTGTAGAAGTTTCAGTCCATACTTGGCCAAGGCAGGGCCACTCACAACATGGTGGACAGGAAGCCAGGCGAGCCGAGGGAGGGGCCTGTGAGGAGAGGTACACCCCTCCAGGCCACGCCCCCAGGGACCTGCCTCTCCTGATCAGGCCCACCTCCTAACAGCAGTCAGCTGTAATCCCTCATGATCTACTCAACTTTCCTAACAGCGCATGTGAGCAGGTGCGGCTTTGGGAGACATCTAGATATGAACCATGATAGGGTTGATGGCAGAGACCTAAGAAGGCGGTGATCAGCCGTGTTTCTTCTTCTTCTTCATCTGAGATTGTCATTGTGCTGGGGGGATATAGAATGCCATACAAAACACCATTTGGAAGAGTATCAGGTTGCTGTTTGCTGTTCATAAGCTCCTCTGCGTGAATGTCCCATCACAGGGGATTCTCCCATGTGATCCTCTTGTTTGCTTTTCAGGATGAGGTGTATAATTTCCAATAATTATCTCATACCAAATTTCAGCTCCAGCTTCTTTCCTGGTTTCTCCAATTGCTACTTTGACGAATTAACCAGGTAGTGGGCGACAAACAAGAAGAAAGAAGAAGATGAGATCTCCCAGGAGGAGCAGTGTTATCCCTGAGTCTCCTTCTACCTTTGTTCTGCTCTGGGTTTGAATACACAGGACACTGAGTGGTGATTTTCTCCCATTTAACAGTTCTGCTAAGAGTCATTTCTCACCCTTGGGAGACATAACAAAAGTGAAGAAATAAAACCTGCTTCTGCTGTTGCTGCTCCTGAGTGGTGCCAGCCCATGGTGCGCAGGGTGGTGTCAGGGTGTGGAGTGAACTGAGAGCTAGTAGTTCCGTCCCGAGTGTAAACAGGTGGAAAAGAGCTAAGTTCTTCCAGAGCTGTGTGCTTTGTATGCACTTGCATGTATGGGTTTCTCTGGCTAAAATCCCAATTATTTCTATATAAATTGATTTGAGAAATATTGTGTTTGTTGGAAAGGCATGCACAGTAGGGAATGTGAGACTCTCGTGGCTGAAACGTTTTAGAGCAAGAACAAGGAGTTATCAAGATGTGGAGGTGGAGGGCTGGGGATTTACCTGAGTGATTCCGCCACCAACCTCAAAAGTGAAGACCCCGAGTTTGATCCTCATACCAAAAAAAAAAGCGAAGGTGGGTAGGGAGCTGAGAGGATCGAGCAGTTGGGTAAGGCTGAAGAGAAAAGCACCAAGTGAATTGGCTAAGACTTTTTCTGTGGTTTTTTTTTGGTACCGGGGATTGAACTCTGGACATCGCACTTGCAAGGCAGGTGGCAGGACCACTGAGCTAAATCCCCGGCCCTCTCTTTCTGTGATTTAATAGAACTGGCTTTGCATAGAAGGCTTGTGAAGGGATTCCGTCCTCTAAGGTACAGGCTCACAATTTGGGGTATATTGCATGCTGGTAAACAGAGGTGCAGCACATGGGGCTCCAAATGGCAGTTTGTGGGTATGGGTCAAGGGGAAAAAAGACTTCTGTGTTTTTTCAGTCAGTTAGACAACTTTCCAGGGGAGATTAAAGTCTCAAATGTGGCTGTGATTGGTGCCTGGTTTTCTGCTTTTGTCTGAGCTCTGAGGTGCTGGACAACCTAAAAAAATGAAGTAGAGAAAATGATGGGGTCACCCGGATCTCAGTTGGCCTTCAGACAAACCCTGTTTGTGGCCTAAGGTACTCAAAGCAGCTGTCCAGGAGGGATTGTTTTGAAATAAAGATTTAGAGTGAATTATAAGGGTGTCCTCTGATTAAGACTAGCAGTGAGGGGCCAGGGATGTAGCTCAGTGGTGCTGCGACTGCCTGGCAAGTGTAAGGTCCTGAGTTCGATCCTCAGTACTGGAAAAAAAAAGATAGCAGTGAGAACCAAGTGAAACAGTGAATGAAAAATAGTCAGGGTTGATTCTCACCAAGCACATCTTGGAACTTATTTTAAAATGTGCCTTGTTAGGGTTATTTACCTGAGCCTTTCAAATTTGAGCTATGCCCTTTAAGAAGTAGCATTTGATTATGGAGACTTGTGAGCGGATGCAAGGTAGGCAGAATCTTTTACGGAACGTCCTTGTACTCACTCCCTGGCTGATCGCAGTGCTGTTCACCCCAGCCAAGGCCAGCCTTTCCATGCGCCAGGCAACTCCCCTCCTCCCATATTATTTTAAATCTCATAAATCACATCATTTTACCCATAAATATTTCAGTGTGTTGCTGTAGAAGACAAAGCATTGCTCCTTTAATAAACAAGATAAACCTTTTGCTCATCCATCCAAGCCTGTGGGCACGTGGACCGCTTGACATGTGAGGTCATACTTAAGGCGATCATGGTGCCCCTTGGGGATCCAGACCCACCAGCCTCCTGGGTTCCCAACCTAGAAATGTAAACGGGGACCGGAATAGAAAGTGGTGCGAGGGTAATAGCCCCTGAGCTGTGAAGGCCGCTCCTCAGTGAGCGGGGATGGCCGTCCGTCCAGGCTGTATTCACTGGATCATTTAGCTCCGAGCAGTCTCAAGTTACCGCCTGCAGCGGAGGAGAAAAGAAACGAGGAGGTTTAGGGTAGCCAAGGGAAAAGGCCTGGGCTTTCGTTTGAGACATACTTTCATTGTCTGTAATAGGGCAGGATGGGCCTGATTAGAAGTGGGACAACACAGATGCAATCAGCACAACAGGCTGACGTGCCTCCCTGCTTTGGGAGCTGTGTGCAGGCAGACAGAGCCAGGCTCAAACTCAGCTCTGCAGCTGGAGAGCATCCTGGGGCCTGGTTAGACCCCGCTTGCCCTTCTGGTGTGCAAGTCAGACACAAGGACAGAAGAGGCAGAGCTGTGACGCCTTTCAGGCCTGTCTTCCCGGGCGGGCTGGGCTTGCTCTTACTCTTCGTCCCAGCAGATGCTCCCATGAAGCCCGTGACGCTGTCTGTACCGCACCTTACAGCGAAGGGGTCCTGTGGCCGCACAGGGACAGCGGGGGAGGCAGGCTGGGAGGTGCAGTCTGGGACAGGTCACTGACACTGCCCCTCGTGCATTTGGCCCTTTCAGAATAAGATCCCCCCAGCTCTTGAGTTCTAGCCATGAACCCCCTTTGATGGGACCCTCAGGCAGTCTCGTTTCAGGTTACAGCCTGGTCACTGCTCCTAAGCGGGTCCATGCCTGGGTGCTGCGGAGTGTCTGGCTGCTAATTATGGGGTGCAGGCCCCAGCTGGAGGCAGGAGATCCCAGGCCCACGTAGTTCTGGGTTTCTGTGTGAGATGGGGATTTAGTCATCTACGCTTGTGCATAGGAGTGAGAGCTGCCACCCTTTCCCAGACCTGGGGGAATGTTCTACGGGCAAGTTCTCTAAACAAAGCCAGGCATGGAATTCAGAAGGTATGTGCTGGACTTCTGGGCTTGAGGCTGGCCAAAGTCTGGATCCTCAATTTCTCACCTGAGGTGAAGGCAGTAGTGTGGGACTTGCCAAGTGGCTGAGCATGTCCAATTAGATGATGTAGTCTTTTGATCCTTACAGGTTTTATCGAATGTTTTATTGTTTATGCTGTTGTAATTATTACTTAAAGGCTATTGGGTTTGTACGTCAAATCTGACAGTGGTCTGCTCTTGGCATTGGCAGCATGATGTTACCACAGCAATGGCTCAGGAAAGGAACTATTCCACTGGGGCTGTTCAACAGCTGGTGTAATTTAACGAAGACTATTGTTAGGTGAAGTGGTGACTGTCCAAAACACTCCAGCCAGCCTGAGTTTAGGGTTCTGGTGGGACCCTGGGAGTAACTCCAAAGGAGGGTGGGTGCGAGTCTATTGAATTGGGTCTCTGTGGATGCTGTGGGACAGGCTTCAGTGGGGTGAGCTCCGGCGGGGGTGGGGGGAGTGAGACTGGGAAGCGAGAACAGCGGAGTAGCAGAGGCTGAGGTTTTGTTGTGAAACAGCACATCTGTGTCTGTGTTTGTGTCTGTGTCCGTGTGTCTGGGACTCTGGGTGGGGGTCTGGCTGTGCTTGCTCCCAAAGCCCAGGCAGTCTGGAGCAGCCACTCCGGGAACTCAGGCAGCTGGGGGCAGCGGGTCAAACCTGTCCACTTGCATTTCTTCCTCCCTCTTTCTCACGGAAAAAGGTGGAAAGGCTCTTTCTGATAATTAGTTCAGCAGCACCAGTGCTGAATTCCTTCTCATTTTGATTTGCAGGCTGCAACCCGGTTCCTTCTGAGTGGACTGGTTGCAGTTTTTCCTTTCTTGGCTTTCTTTTCCCTGAGGACACAGAAGGTTCACAAGGCACAACATTTTCTTTTAAAGAGATTTTTCCTAAAACCCGAGTATTAATGGATTCTTAGTTCCTCCTGGAAGTCATTGACCCAAATAGCCATGCAGTCATAAAACCATACACTCAGGTAAAAGGCTTCAGCTTTGCATCTGCTGACCCCTCTGGCCATTCTACCATCACTGGGTATGTAGAATGTATTTAGAAAGTCACATGATAATACTTAATGGCATTGACAGTGTATTGTTTTATATTTTCTGGCCAACTTGAAATAACTTAAAACTCATTTACAAAATCCTCAACTATTTCACAGCAAAGAGTTTCTTTCAAAGAGTTTGTGTATTTATTCAACATTTTTTTCTACCATGTGACAAGTCTTTGGTAGGCATGATGGAGAAGAGAAAGGCTAAAAAGTCAGGTTTCTACTTCCATGGAACTTATACCTAGGAAGCAACAGGAAAATAGAGAGAAAAATGTGGGGAGACACAGGGAATGGTTTTGCCTGGAAAGTGGAGGTGTCTTGCTGGCTTGCTCGCTTCCAGCTGCTCTGGGTCCTTCTCACATGGGCATCTCTTCACACCCTGCCCTGTTTGAATGCTTAGCTCCCCTCATTGTCTGCTGGCCCAAGCTTACCTCAAAGGGAGGGGCTGGGGCCACCTCCTGTCCTGTGATGTCTCCTGAGTCCCTCGCCTTCTCCTTCTCTCCTACTCTTTCCTCCTCCTCTTCTTGTTCCCCCTTCCCTAGCACAGAGATAGCGCCCTATGCCCTTTGAGTGTCTGTTCTGAGGGATCCCAAAGTTTCTCCAGGAATGCCTCCAGGAATGGGAAGGAAGAGGGTTTCTGGGTTTCACCCGTCTCGCTGCCCTCCTGTTCCAGCTGGTGAGACTGGATGAGCCAGGGCCTCAGTCAGAGTCCCACTGGTCCTGGAGGGGTACTTCAGAACTTTCTGAGCCCCAAGACTGACCTGAACTTGACCGAGGAAGCATGCAGGCATGGACCTAGCGGGTCGTTATGGCCAGGCTTCCACTGAGAGCTTAATGCGTCTCATCTCTGTACTTAAGCAAGGCGAGCCACACTGGAGCCAGGGCAGGAAGGGCACCAGAGGAGCGTAGGGCAGACAGAACCCGGGAAACCAGCCCTCTTCCCTCTGCCTTCCCTGCCCTCTCCCTAGGATTGGTGGCTGCTTCACACTTCTAGCTGCTAAGCCGTTCAGCCCCATCCTTTCTGCCCGTGACGCAGCTTTAGCCGAGTCTGCAGCACATTGCTTAGACAGCTCTGTAGGATGCAAGTTGATGTGCTTGCCCTGAAATAAAAATCTGATGGATCAGTCCCTGGCCTCATACCTACTACTGGACCTGACCAGAGGCTGAAAATCAGCTCCTCTAGTGGCTCACCCAGTCCTCACCGCTTCCTTCTGCCCCCTCTCCAGCCTCTCTTCTGCTGTGGTGAATGCACCTGCCTTTGTCTTGCTGTCTTTGCAGGTGCCCGCTCACAAGCTTGCTGCTTGGCCTTTTTCTCCTTCCTCCACCTGCAGAGCTTGCTGCTGGGACCTGACATCCCCTCCTCACTGACGCCTTCCCTGACCGCTCCTGCCAGGGTCACCCCGTCTGGTGGCCCCCAGTGCTGCCTTGATGCAACGTGTTTGGTGGGGTTGTATTTAAACATGCGGGACGGTGAACTCCAGGGCGCAGATGGAAGGGGTCACTGACTCATCCACCGTGGACACCGTGGCCCTAGCTGAACGGCTCAGCGAGGGTGGTGAATGGTCAAAACAGAAAGGAACTTACATTTTAAGGAATCTTTGCTAGTTTGATTTTTCTTAACTTCGTTTCTTTCACGTGCACACATTTGCTCCTTACAAACATTTACCCAATGAGTACCTACTATATGGGACCCGCCTCCTCTGCTCTCTAGGAAACAAAGCCTTAATTAAATAGGCAGAAAGGAGAAGCCGCTGCTGATCCTTCCTCCAGGAAGCTCTGCTCCATAGGCCTTCATTTAAGGATCCTAGACCTTCAGTTTCCTCTCATCAGCTTTTTCCTTAATGGCCAAACTCATGGTGGCAGTGACAATGGATTCCACATTAGCATTAAAAATTTATTCAATAAATAATGGATCAGAACCTCTGTTTAATAATTATTAATGCACTGCGATTTCAGTTGCCCAAATCTCAAGATGTTTTAAACATAACTAATTGAAAACACAATTAACAGCAACTTGCTGAAATAAATCTGAAAGGCAGGACACCCTTGAAAACCCCAGAGTCTAAACAATTCAGAAGCAGCCCACTTCCACACTGTGCTAAGATGAAAAGCTGATCCTGGTCCCAGTGGAGAAGGGCAGTGGTGCCTTTCCGTTTTGGGACAGGAAGGTGGCTTTAATGGCCTGCTTCTCTGCAGCTACGAGACTTCACTGCGCTCAGGACTGGGGATTCGCCTCACTTGTATGCTGTGCTCAAATGCTTAGCTTATGTCAGACGGCCCAAGAGAGGGCTGGACTCAGCGATCTCCTTAGGCCTGAACCCAGCCAGGTGGAGTCCGTGCTTGGGTTTGGCACTTTATCCGGACTGGGCGCCTGAGTCGAGTGTGGCTGGAGACCTGGCTCACAACGTGGAACCCAGCACTCGCTTCTGGGCCTGAGGCTCCCAGGTCCTTTCTGTGGCTGGCTCTGTCTGTCCTGACTCAGCAAAGCTGGTGCAGCAGGGTCTGTGGAGCCTTCTTAAGACAAGGGCCCCCTGGACTTTCTTGTTTCAGCAGCAGTCAGCAAAGAGAAAATGCACTGAGGCATTCACAGCATGAGCTTGGGTTGTTTGTCGGGCTCTGGGATCCTAGAGGGGTAGAAGGAAGGCATGCGTGGATTGTTCCACCTTCATGTCTTATCTGTTTATAACTATTTCTATCCTACTTTATGCCAGGCAAGTCCTCTTCTCCACATTTCCTTTTGGATTTGGGGCTCCTTTTTCCATCCGTCCTGATGGCGTTTTTGTAGTGACAACACACTGACATCGTAGGGATATTAAGCAACTGTGGGCTTGGCCACATACAATTCCCCTGTCACTTTCAGCCTCATCTGCTGCTCCTGCGTGGTTAATCCATTCTCGGGATTGCTTTCAACACAATGCTAGGGTTACTGGGTGTGCAGATGTTATCTCTGGAGAACAGAAGGTAGCCAGGAAGGGAGCTATTCCATCCTAGGGTCAGTTGTGAGAGCAACGTGGCTTGAGGTATGGCAAAGGGGAGGCATGCGATGCAACTAGAGAGATACATGGGATGCATGTAAGTGCCTGGAGAGCCAGCCTGGCGAGCTGGCTTTTACCTTTAGGGGGTGATCCAGGACTTTTAAGCTAGAAGGTAGCATGGATTGTAGCTTCATCTTCATGTGATAGAGCAGTGGCTCTTAAACGTCGCTGGGTCAGGATGATGGGGAAGGCACTGCTAAGCTCCCTTGTGAGATGAGGTCAAAGGCTTGGCACTGCTGTTCGGTGTGCAGGCGCTGCCCATGCTGCTGCTCAGGGACCAGACTCCACTTCTGTGGAGGATTCCTGGAGGCTCAGGGCTGCTTAGGAAACTGGCACAGTAACCAGCGACATGCCCAGGCCAGCCTGATGTAAAGCAGGGGCGGGGCTTCTAGAAAGAAGAGCAGGCACCACAAAGACTTGGCAAGACTTGATGGCCAAGCGGACAGGTGGGAAATATTGGTGAATCCCCTAGGGTTTTTCTTTCTGGACCCAGGAAGAAGATGGTGCTTCATATGAGCAGGAGCATGGAGCAGAGGCTGGTCCGTCCAGCTGACAGTTCCAAAGGCTCCCGGGAAGCCCAAGGGAGGGCAGCTGCTTCTAGCTGGGCCCCCTGAGTGTGATGGGAGCTGTAGAAGGAGCATTTCCAAGAGAGGACCACCAGGGTACTGTGCTTAGCTAGGGTGAGGTAAGGCAGGGGTTTAGAGTGCATACAGTGGAACTTTTCCCCATCCTGAGTATGAGTGCCAAATTCTGCTTCCCAGGTGCTCCTCTTGACTGACCCTGATCCCTAGGGTGTTGTGATGCCATTGTTCAAGTCTGGGAATTGACCTGGTGAGGACCATGGAAGGAGAGGGGAGTTCCCCATCTGTGGGCTGACCTCTATCACTGGCTTTTCAGTCCTTAGTGGGACAGTCATACATGAGCATCATTTTTCCAGAAGCTACCTCCTGTACACGACTTTCATTTCAGGTCCACAGGACTGCTGCATGGAGCCTTGCAGAGGTGGTTGGGAACCCTTGCAGGTCTATGGAGCGTTCAGCAGAGCGCAGGGTTACGTTTTCCAAAGGCGTCAGGACTGCCTGCTATTTTTGTACAAGCCGAGCCTGCACAGGGCCAGCTATTCCACACAAGAACAAACATCTAGTCTTAAAGGTTCTTCCTTGGACATAATTTTAAGTACACTTTTTGGGGTTGTTTGTTTTTGTGTCTGTTTTTGTTTTAAGGACTTAATGCATGGTGGTCCATCATGCAACGAAAGCAATCTAAGTTTAATCTATAAGCATTCATCTCCCAAGTTCAGATTTTTCTTCCCTCCTCTCAGCTGGTGCATTCCCCAACCTCTGAATGCCTAAAAATACCCAGCATGGTTCCCTCTACAAAACACCAGCACCCTGCCAGCTGTTAAATAAATAAACTCGAAACAAAAATGCTGTAGTTGTGAAATAAGATATATTTAATTAAATAAAAAAGGAAAAGCAAGTGCTATTACAAGAACATAAAACTGTAAGGCAAAAGATAAAAACTAAATTACTACAAGGCAGCTCGATCCAATCTAATCCTTGAAGATAAAGATGAAACCAGAAAATTGCATGTATGAAGAAATCAACATAAGCCCTGAGCAAATATTAACTAGAGATCTATAAACTGGTTGATAATAAACAGTACTATGAGCATTAGGATTAGGGAAGGAAATGGAAATGGAATCGCATGGAGTAAGGGGGACTTGAGTTCATCTCTCCATCTTGTTTGGAGCAAGCATGGGGATGTAGAGTGACTTTTCCATTAGCTAATTTCAGTTAATCTGAATGGGAAAGTTGAATGGAGTAGATGCACCTGGGCAGATTTCTATCTAGCTATCATCTTTTGAAAGACACAGAGACTGATACAATCTCACCTATCAGGCTTCAACATGGAGCCTGTGGATAAAATGGTTGCCTTTTACCATGGGTTTCTAACTTGGCTATTGACATGATTTTAACAGTGTATTTAAGCATAAAGAATGGTCCAATTACATGTTAAGGAGCCTTTTTGTATAGCTCTAATGAAGGTCCATTTAGACGTTTATACTGACAACTCGGTTCTTTGGAAGGGCGTTTTTCAAGTTGCCTGCTAAAAGAGGATATTTCAGAGCAAAAAAAAAAAAATTATTTTTGAAAAGCTTGCTATCAGGTGAGGAATGCTGCTCCAGGTTTCAGAGACACTAGGTGTACAGGGGCTGGGCCTTCTGGTGGAGAAGTCAGCAGCAGCAGCTGGAAAAAATCAAGCTAATTCATAGGTGAAGCTGTGCTTCAGGCTCCAGGATAAAGATGCTCCTGAGAGCACTCATTGGTGTCCCGCCCACACAGGGAACTTCTGAATGCCCTCCGAATGGGAACCTGCCTGGAGAGCAAGGGGTGGGGTGGCGCAGGCAGGCAGGGCCCGCTGTTCTCCCTCACATCAAGGCCTGGGGACTGCCCGGCCTCTGAGAAAACCGGAGCCCCTTTGTTGTCAGCCCCTGGGGATGTAGGTGACCTCCGGGCTTTCAGAAACATGGGTTGTTACTTTTTTTTTTGCTTCTAGTGAGACTGACTGAAGTGTTCCTGACAGAGAAAGAAATCGCTGTGTGCTCTTAGCTCTGGACTACCACAGCCTCCCAGAGTCAGGGACTGGGCTTGAATCTTGTACGGGCATCTTGTGATTCTTCCTACTCTTGCTGCTGGCTTCATGAAGTCAGGGGTGTGTGGTAGTTTGCCAGGGCTGCCATAACAGACTACCACAGTGTAGGCAGCTTAAACAGCAGAAACTGATTTTCTCACAGTTCTGGAAGCCAGAGGGCCGAGACCAGGATGTTGGTGTGGTTTGTCTTTCTGTCCTTGGCTGTCTTCTCACTGTCTTCCCTTCCTGTGGGCCTGTGTCCTAATTTCTCTTCTTATATGGATGCCTAATCCCCAAAGGATTGAGTTTCACTCTCCTGACCTTACTTAACCTTAGTTACCTATTTAAAGACCTGATCTTCAAGTACAGCTTTGTCCGGAGGTACTGAGGATTAGGACTTCAAGACAGTTATTTTGGTAAGACACAATTCAGTCCACAACAGGGCTAAATCTTAATCATCTACGTATAACTGGAAATACAAATCTATCTTCTCCCTCTGCCTGCAGAGGTTTGCTTGATACAGGGGTGCCAAAAAATAACCCTTATATACACCCTTAACTTGCTTGTGGAGAGTAGGAGGCAGGGTGCCCTGTGCAGGAATTTCTGTTGCACAATAAGGAGATATTTTACTTCCAAAGATTCTGCAAATGTGATTCTCAGCTGTGCTTGGTTTCCACCTCCTGAGCTTCTCTTCTAACTGATCCAGGTTAAGGTTTGGACCTGGATATTATTTTCCGAGCTCCCCAGTGATTCTGTGGTATAACCAGGGTTGATAAATCATTGTCCTTAGGGTTTCTGGGTGCACGAAGGTGCCCCTCAAGGGGGAGTGGTTTTGTTTAAGTCATTTCTGATGCTTTGGGAGCCACCGGGCATGGCGTAGAAGCAGGAGAGAAGTTGTTTGGGGGTAATGATGTGCAAGGGTTCTTCATGGGAGCTACGGAAAAATAGTATAGATTGGGCTGCAGCTTCTCTTAGGGCCTGATGAAGGTTCAGAATAAGGGGTTGACGAACCTCAGTGCTAGGAAACAACACTAGGAACTGGGGTATGGTTGTGAGACTATCTCCCACAAAGAGATTATTAGTTCTCTGGGATTTTTGTGCAATTAGATTATATTTCACCTAAATCATTGCTATTCCTCAGCATTACCCACAATCCTTTCATAGAAACTGTCTGTCCTCTGAGTCCTTGTAGAACAAAGGGCGGGGCCACTGAGAGCAGATGAGTCACCCCTCTTGGCCTCCCTGAGCCCTGAGGCTTAGGAGGGGAGGCATACAGAGCAGTGGGTTCTTACTAGAGCTGCATTTTTGAAACTGGTGGGGTCTTTTAGACAAACTGATGTGAGGGCTCAACCTGGAACAGTTCCATTAGTCATTGGGATGGGGTTCCCTGCAGGCTGGCTTGACCACCTGTGATAGAGAGATGGATGGTGGTCCTGAAGCTCTAGGTAGGGAAGGCCAGACACTGAGCATGGTTCTAAGAGAAGCATGATGAAGGGAAGGTGAGACAAAAGGTTGTCTGCAGGCATGTTAGGAGAAGTGAGTCATGATGTGTTGGTGGGAATAAGACCTGGACTACTGGTATACCCCTAGCTCTTAATCAAGAGCTTACTATGTAGGTAAACATGGTTTCTATGGTACTTATCTATATACTTGGGTTTTATAATTCACAAGAATATTAGAATATCTGCCAAAATTCTGGACAGGTATGATGAAGCAGAAATACTGCAAGTAGTTAGAGCATTAAAATTATTTTTCTGTTTTACCCATGTCTGTCCTATTTCAATACCTTCTATTCTCACACTCAATAAAGACTGATTGGCCACAAGCTTTCATGTAAGTACTTGTTGAATATTAGCCAGATGCTCAGCATTTTGACTTCCAAGAAGCTTACATTTCACTTGTAAGGATAAATTTCCACATGAGGTCCAAATACCTTGGGAACAACCTGCTGCCTAATGCTTAAGTATAGGTGCTTAGAAAAAGGATTATTGTTGGGGCTGGAAAGAACATGGGCTCATGGGGAGTCAGAGGCTTAAGCTAGGGTCTTACAGGATGAGGATGGTCTCAGGGATGGAGGAAGGGGAAGGGTCTTGGTAGAGGTGATCCCATGAGAAGAGATGTGATGTGTTACGGGATGTATGAATGGAACAGTGACACACACAGCCTGATTGCAATGGAGAAAGTGTAGGAGAAGACACACAGTTCAGCACCAGGTGAGGTAGGCACCAGATGCACAAGTGGGTGAGTGGTGGGTGAGAAGGTAGCTACTACCTGGTTATCTGTTATGCTACTCTGAACTCCCTATCCTGTCCTCTTTACCGTGCCATGACAAGACACAGCTGCCACCAAAGACATAGACCTCTGAGTCGAACCCTAAATTGACATAGGTCAGGGTGGGGCCATTGAGTAGGAGTCAGGGGAAGGAGGATCATGGGGAAAAATAATTGCTTTGTTTTAATAATAAAAGAGTAAAAAAGTAGACTAGCTATGATTTCATTGTAGACTCAAAAGCTCCTTAAAGTATTTCTGTTTTTTCAACTGGCTCTCTTTATGTGACCACATTCCTAACCTACTTTAAGGAGTCTTATTTTCCAACTCATTAATTGTTGTCTTGCATTCTTAGAGATTTTCAAGTTTCCCCTAATCCCTCCCAAATCCTGTGCATTTCAGAGGTAAGTTGGAGAGGCTCAGAGTGCCCTGGAGGTGTTGATAAATCTTCAAATACTTTGCTTGTTGGAGAAGCTTTTTCATCATCTACCTCTCCAATTAATGCACTTAATGCCTGGTGTGTGAGTGGTGATGCCAGGGGTGCAGAGGGCAGATACTGACTGAGAGTAAATCGAACTCTCATGCTCGCTTCACGGAAAAGTGAGCTGCCCAGGAATTTCTGTTAAGCACCTTATCAAGTCAGGTGTGTGTTAGTAGGGAAAAAGTAGCTGAGGTTTAAATGGGCTCTAATCATACTTTTAACTGAAAAAACTAAGAAACAAATCACTCCTTTGTAGAAAAAATAACAGCAACACCGAATCACGTCAACACGGCTGTACTAACCACGGTAAAGCAGAACATTTAAACAAAAGAAAAACTCTAAAATTGAACATCTAGGTCAAATTCACGGTGTGGCTGAAGCTTTTTTTTTTTTCTTTTAACAGTTATTGAGCCTGATTGGTCCCTGACAACTTCTTTCCTTCCCTGTGTGCAGTGGTATCCTCCTCGCCAAGGGCAGGGTTGTTGGAGGGAGGTTGGGTGGTGGTGGAAGAGCCCGGGGTGTGGGACAGAGCCAGCCAGATGGGGAACGGCGGCTGGGGAGCGGGCATCGGGAGATGCTCTGTGAGGAACAGAGGGCCGAGCAGGTCTGTGTCTGCTAGGGCCATCTCCAAGAGGCCCTCAACAGTGGCTCCTTGCTCTGGGCGGCCTTGGGGGCCAGCCTTGGCAGTGAAATGCAATTTACCGCCTCAGAAGGGTAGGGCCAGAAAGGGTGCCCCGGCTGGCATGTGGGGCGGGGCATGCAGGTCTGTGAGCCATCTCAGGCTGGGCCTGCCCTGCAGGCTGCTGAGCCCGCGGTGTTGGGGGAGGCGTCACGTGACCGGGGGGGGGCTCCCTCTGGCTTTCCTCTTGTATCCAGGTGCAGGGTGGGCTTGGGCCCTTGGTTCCCCTGATGCCTGGCTCAGTGCCAAGAAAGGGTGAGGCGGGAGGGAGAGAGAGGGCGGGTATGTGTGAGTCTCCCGAGAAGCCAGCCCCCCACCTGATTTCCGGTACGGGGGACGCAAGGTGGAGGGAGCCCTTGCTGCTGCTTCTCCTGACGCTGCTGCCCTGGGTCGGAAGCCCGTAGCCTCAGTGGAGGCTGGGAGCATGTAAAGGTTAGGGAGCAGCAGGGCTGTGTGACTTCACTCACGCAGCCCTAACTAAACACCACGTCCAGGCGGCTGACCCACACGGGCGCACTGTCTCCGGATCAAGCTGCGTGCTTCCGTCTCTGGTATCTCTTGGCTTCTGGATAATGAGCCATCGTCTCCTCGTCTGACCCCATATTCACAGCCTTCTCCTGTGTGTGTGTCTGCCTCTGCTTCCGGCCCCCACTGTGGTACTGAGAATCGGATCCAGGGCCTTTGCACGGAGCCACATTCCTAGTCTGCCTGCCTGCCTGCCTGCCTGCCTTCCTTCCTTCCTTCCTTCCTTCCTTCCTTCCTTCCTTCCTTCCTTCCTTTTTGGGCTCTTCCTTTTCTTTCTTTCTTCTGAGACAGGTTCTTGCTAAGTTTGGCTAAATTGCCCAGACTGAGCTCAAAATTATAATCCTCCTGCTCAGCCTCCCAGGGTTTTAGGGTCACAGGCATGCACCACACTGACCCTGGCTTTCTCCTTTTTATACTGATGCCAGTCATACTGGATTGAGGGGCCACCTTCATGATCTCGTCTTAACCTGCAAGGAGCTTATGTCCACATCAGGTTATGTTCACAGGCACCCAAGATTAGAACTTCAGCAGCTTTTGGGGGAACACAATTGAAGCCACAACAGGGAACAGTATTTGGCGAAGAATGAGTTTGGGAACAGGGTGGGTTATAGCCCTTCGATGTAGTTTCCAGGATTCTGGGAGCACTTCACGGAGTTGGTGTGAAGGCGAAGTTATGAGGATGCACAGTCGTGGAGCAACGTGGCGCCCTATGTTCACGGGAGGGAATGGTTCTATTCTGGGTCCCTTTGTTGTTGCAACTGTGTAATGGGTTGAATAAACCCTGCGTTAGCTGGGCACGTCACCTGGCAGTGTGGCAGTCAGAGGAAAGGGGAGCAATGGATCCATTGACTGCAGGGCACGTCTGGGCCAGGGGAGCTACGGTCTGTGAAAAGTGGAGGTGGGCTGAGTAGTGAAGCCTGGGTATGGAGAAAGGAGATGCTCCAAAGCTCTGCCTTTGGTTGTGCTCCGGAGTCCTGCATGTCACAGCCCTGGCCTTGGGACACCTGGACTCTGATGTCCAAGGCCCCCCCCAAGGACTAGACGTTGGTGATTTGCTGCCAGACTTCAGCTGCTCGTCCATCAGTAAAGGGCTGACTGCACCAGCTTGCTAAGCAGCCCTGGATTCCTCTCTTTGGTAGCGCTCCTGTTCATAAATACAAACTCATCTTTAGTCTTCTGGAATAAGTTAAAAGGAATTGTTCCTTGGAGGGTGCAGGGGATGGCTGGTTGCCCTGCTGACCTGGATGGTGGAACTGTCACCGACATCTTGATCAGTGGGACTCTGTCTCACAGAGCTTCCCCGTGCCTGCACAGCGGCCTGCCCTGGGCTGGCTCTGTGTTGGGGAGCATATGTGTACCTTCGCAATGTCCTCCCTGACCCCCAATCCCATTCTTAGCCCCTGCTCTCCTCATCATTGTTCCCAAACTGATTTCTTACTCCTTAGAGTCTGTAACCCACCCTTCACTGTAGCCTGAATGGGGAGGCCGCTGGCTAACAAAGAAAGCTATGGCTGGTGATTTTTCTTCTTTGTCCTGCTTTGTTCTGAAGCTAAAAAAAAAAATTGTGGCATACTTCAAACTTGAGCAGCGGCTGTGAGTGTGTTCACTCTCGAATTCATCTGTGAGGTTATTATACGCAGCTTTGATGTTACCCAAGACTGCCTGGGTCGTTTTGTTCCAATTACTCAGTGTGGAGGAGGAGGGCTTTCCTGCCACACGAAGGTGCCTGACTTTGATGTTTTCTGGGGCTGCCCTTCTTGGGGCTGGTCCGGCAGGAACTGCTCTGGGCAGTGAGGGCAGGTGCATGTGGTGGGCTCTGCCCACATGGTGGACACTCGGTGCCTCTGCCCTGAGAAGCTCGGGAGGGGAGAAGCCCTAAGTGTGGGTTTATCAAGCACATTTCCCATCGCATCACAGAGGATTTGGAAATAGCCTCATTTTCCTCAATTAGGAAGCTGGAGATTGTAATAGCTGTACTTTGCTCTCCTCAGCCATCTTTCATCTCTGCATTGCCAAGTGCTCTGAAAGCATGATTGACGAAGCTTCCCGACTCCCTAGCCCAGCAGGCGCCCCACTGCCTGCCTTGGTTGAGGCTAAATGGTTGAGGCCAGCTCCCCAGGTGCGCTCAGGATAATGGGGGAGCCTGCTGACCCCAACGAAGCCAAGGACTGCTGCTGGATGCCGCCCAGCGCGGGGTGGGAGGGACAGGCGCCTAGTGCAGGGGAGGTGGCTTCCTGGGAAGCGGGGTTCCTGGAGCCACCTGCTGCCCCACTGTCAGAGCAGGGCCTTGTTAACAATGCGGCTGCCCCCGCCCGCCCGTCTCAGCCATCAGTCACTGGAAACCGGGCAGAAGATGTTGATGTCTCGGGTCTCTCCTTGCTCGGCCATCCGACCGGTGTGACGCTCTGTCCTCGGGTCACGGAGTCCCCAGCCGTGTGGTGTTTTCCGTTGATGCCACCCCGCCCAGGACCCAGGTGCCCCTTGTTGGCTGTGAGATGCCCATGCCTCCCAGGCTCCCTTGTTGCCCACCTGCCCCACCGCTGCTCTGTGCACACTGCAAAGGCCTCGGGGCTCATACTGGTCCTCAGCTGTGCATCAGTTCAGCTCCCCCAGCTTGGCCTGCTCCACACAGGGCCTTCCTTGCCCTCCTTGTCACTTTGCAGACTAGATCTCTCTGCTCTGTCCCTGGGAGTTGACCTCTTTTCCAACACCCTCCTGGGCTCCTGCAAAACCTTGGGTTGTTTGCTTAGGCATTACCAACCCAGCCTATGTATGTGGTGCTTTCAGAGCTTGGCCACCTGGCTTAGATTTGCTGGCTTCTCACCTTTCTCCTGCTGATATTCCTTCTTCTCTTCCCCAGGAACTGTCCTTGGTATGTGATAGGCTAAGAAGTAAAGTCACAAGTGGTTTAAATGTAGGTCCCACACGAGGCCCATTGTGAGTGCCGTGCCTCTTAAGGACAGAGGGACCTCTTACCTGGGTATTCAGTCTTTCCTTTCTCGGGATGGTCCAAATGACCAAGGTTGTAGGAGTTTGGGTTCTGCGTAGATGGGGCGTAATGTGTTATGGCTTGTGTCTAGATGTCCCCTCCAAAGCCTCGTGCACTTGCAAGTGGAGCGTTTTGGAGGTGGCTGGAGCTAGAGTTTGTGCTGCTGGGATCAAGGATGTGATACCGGGAATGATTCATGGTGTAATGCTGGGACTAAGGGTGTGAGTGCCAGCCTGAGTAGGATGTAAGGGACAGAAAGCACCGAGGTCATGTCTTGTCACTGTTGCTTGCTTGCTTTGCTACCTTCTGCTGCCATGAACTGCTTCTCCTTTGCAATCCCTGTCTGCCATGCCAGCCTGCCTTGGAACCAGCCAACTATGGGCTGAAACCTCTACAAATTGTGAGTTGAAATAAACCTTTTTTCCTTTAGCATTGGTCTCAGCAATGAGAAAAAGGAACTAAGACATAATATAACTGCAGAAACAGTCCAGACACAAAGAAGAGGGGTTCTGAAGGGGACAGAGGGCAGCGGAAGCCCCATTCCTTTCTTGTCAAAGAGGAATTTAAAAAGATGGTAGACTTAGGCTTTATTACTGCTTATCAATAAATACTTCTAAAAATGGGATTGAAAACCAATTTGTAATAGGGCACCAAGATGATTTTCTGCTACTGTTTGGAAATCCTATGGATTCCACAGCTGAGGAACTTGATAATGTTAATTCGTGTCCGGGGGGATGCGTATGTATTAATTGGAAAATTCTTATTCTTACCCTCGGAATTGAGACCTGCCTTCTCACTTCCTTCCCAGGGAGAGGACCCAGCTCCAGGAGAGTGGTTCACCCTGACGGGGGGAAAGTAGCCCGCTGGCCATTGGTTCCTCACCCGCGGGTTGTTTGGGGAAAAAAAGCACTGCATTTTGTTGTAAAGGTTTTCAAGTGTAAAAAGCACAATAAAATTTAATTCTATCCCTTTTCTGGAACAAACAAAAAGAAAATTGCTGAAGTAGAAAATTCAAAATGGGAAATATAGGACAGCTATTAGGTTGGAGTTTTCAAAACTGGAAAGAATGCCTTTGAGTATTGCGCATGTGTGCTGGGTGGGCGGGCCCACCCTTTGCCAGGCAGGGGTCAGGTCTTCCATGCCCCAGACCCCATGTGGGGGTCCCTCCTCGGGCTCCTCGTCCTCTCAGCAGCTCTCTGCCCCCCGCTCACCTCCTCAAGGGCTCATCTGTGATGCCAGTTGGCGTTGTCCTATTCATTAATCATTACAAATCTATAAGTGTCTGCAGGGCCACTGCTGGGGTCTCCAGCACTCAGACTCCAGGGCTCCAGGCACCTCTGGGACTAGGTCTCCTTTACTGCCATCAGCCTTGGGACCTGGGTCCCCAGCAGCTGCCCTCCGGGTGCAGCACTTAACTGCATCCTGACCCCCGAGTTTTGCCCTTTAAAAACTCAAGCTCCTTCTCCAGTCTCCAAAGGCTCAGCGTTTGCCCCGCCTGACTCTCCAACAGGTGGCCAGAGTCCTTGCTGGGCAGACCAGGCCTCCTCTCTGTGAGACCCTCAGCAGGCAAAGCTGCAGAAAGGGGCAGCTAAGGCAGGAAGTATGGGCATCAGGATATGAGTGTTAATTGTGATATTAAGCCTGCCTAAAAAATCTTTTTGTACTTATATTTTGTATTGATTCTGTTCCTTTTGAGAACCCTAACAAATACAAGGCAGTTGACAGACCTCTAAGGAGGACTTCCACTGGGAGAAGTTTGAGGAACAGCACTGCCAACCTGTCTGGCTGCAGGAGAAAAGGTAGAGTGGGGGAGAGAGACACACAAAGGGAGACTAAACACCTCCCCCAGGCATGGACTCACGGGCCCCATTTGGAAGCTGAGATGATGGAGTCTTTCTGTATGTTAAATGAACAGATCGGGGGCAGTGAATTTTCTTCGTCATCTTTTTAGGATACTTGCTCTACTACTTGAAGTTGTGTGGCCTGGCATAGCACCTGCTGCAGTCCATCATTTCCCAAATACCCTGGGTGCTCATGGTGCTGGGAGCATTGCATTATTGACAGAAGTGGGCAGCTAACCCCAAAGAGTGTGTTCTTTACCATCCCATGGGAGCTCCCTGGAAGTGGCTGTCTTGCTGGGCCTACATTCACTGGCAACTCTTGCACTTAGGTGGGCCCTGTGCGGAGATGTTGACCATGGAAATGCCACTGGATTGATAAACATTGTATCGGGGTCAGGGGAGTGAAAGAGACTTTTCCTGTCTGTCAACTGATTGGATGACCCATGAACTACTTGGAGTAGTCAGAGCCACAAGACAGAAGGAGCCTGGGCCCTTGAAGGAGCATGTGACAGGTGCCTGGCATGAAGTACCTGAATTGGACTGTGATACGAAGAGAAAAGAATCTTCATTATGTTAAGGCCCTGAGAACCTGGGTGAATTAAGTTTTACAGTACTATAACCCCAAGGCTCCCTGGGTCCTATCGAAATGTAGGCCAGGCCTTAGTTTGGGTTCATCTCCTTTCTCCCCTTCTTTAGCAGCCAGCGGGGCGGGGCGGGGGGGGGGATGTGCCCCATTGAGTGAGAAGATTTCACAGAAGAATGATGGAGAGAGGCCAATGGGATGGGAGGCCATAGGGTCATTATTTAGGGGGTTTATTCTGAGGGTTCTGTGAGGGGTTTGGGGGGGAGTGAATTCTGGGTCTATGGAATTATGAAAGTAATGGAGTCATGAATATAATTACCTCTATTCTGTAATTACCCAGCAAATACCATATGAATACATAGGGGGTTTGAGTCAGCAGATCTGGCAGCTGCAGAGTTTGATTATGATGATTTAGCTGTTGGGAAATGCCAGGGATTAATTTTAGTTATCAGTGTAGGAACAACAAGGAGAAATGGCTTCGAATTAGGAAGGACAAATGCAGGCTGTGCGAGGAGAGCACTTGGGGACTGTGAGGTTGATTAGACAAGGAGCCCTTCGGAGGCCAGCACCCCTCCAACCCAGCCTACAGCCAGAGGGACCCAGGTTTGACCCGCCAGTTCCCCAGGTGACTGCTCCTTAAGGGTCTTACAGCGGGAGCGCTGAGCAGCAGGTGTGTGTGCTGTGTTGGCGCTGTCTGGCCTTCCTCCTGGTTGTGCCCTCTCCCCTCATACTCGCTCTGTAATGTGGAGTCAGCAAAGCTGTTCCCATTTCCTAGACGCCTAAATGAGTTCTAAAGAAGCAGTAATCCCCACCCACCCCGTGTACTGGGGATTGAACCACAGGCCTTCACCCCGGACTAAATCCCCAGCCTCCACTCTTTTCTATTTTGAGAGAGACTCTCATTTACGTCTGGGCTCTTCTGAGCTGGAATTGCTCCTCTCATTAATCCTCCTTTCCCTACTGGCCCTCCCTCTATACCCTTGTTCTGGGCTCCCAATGTGACAACCTCTATCACTAGGGCGGGTGTTTAAGTCTTGAACATTGAATTTGTATCCTTGTTTTTTGATTTCTAAGGTGAAAGCCTAGCTTATTTGATGACCCACTGATCCTGGGTGCTGTATGAATTGAGGTGAATAGGCTAAGGTGCCACTCTTTTGAGAATCTACTTACCTAAAAAATTCTTCCTTCTCAAATCTCAGATTTTAGAATGGGTGGAGAAAATTGTAAAATAATTATGTGTTGTGGTGGAAAGGGGTCAAGGTGAAGTTCTGCTTGGGTTCATCCTCTTTGTACCTTACACTTTCATAAACTGTGAAGTAGGGATAGAGTGAGGCTTAAATGAGCTAATAGATGAAAAGGGTTCACAACGTTCAGGACATACCTATTACCATCACCATCTTTATAATCCTTTCTAATTCTTTGATTCGAAATCATTTAAAATGTTACAAAACTAAAGTAACTTGAAAATGTGAACCCAATATTCCACTATCAATTTTCAACAAGAGCTACATTGGAAATTCATACATCTTTGGTAAAGGTGGACTTTCTGAAGGCTAAGAGAATAAAGTCACAAAGAAAACTTTGCTGTCAAGTACAGAAGTCAGCAGAATACATACAAGAAGGAATATTGTGTGAATTAGAACTTATCTCTGAACATGTCTTGCTCAGTGTAATGCAGGGAAAGAATGAAACCTTTAGGGTTAGATGGGTTTTTTCTTTTTTTGCATTTTGTTTTTATAGCAATGTTCCATCAGCTGCCAGCTCTGGACGTGTTCATTGACTCATTTGAATCATTCTTTGCTAATCATTCTCAGGCAGGGTAGGCTTGATTCCAGGCCTTGTGGAGCTTTCAATCTGGTGACAGGGAAAGATCCATGCAAGAAAATGCATATGAAATTAATATTTAAAAGAAAAACTTGAGATGTAAAAATTAGAGTTTGTGAGAAGGGATAGCAAAAGAGGGTTTGCAGTTAGTTGGAGGGGTTACAGGCCATTCTGGGGCTGAAGAATGGATTTAAGTGCTATTCAGTAGAATTGTGGAAGGAGACCATTTTCTGGGTATGAAGTTTTTTTTTTGTTTTTTTAAAGCTGCTTTATTGACTCCAGTGGCAAATTTATAAAAAGTTAACATGTCTTGCTCTATTCAGATTTACATTGATATAATTATATGTGTACAGTTTTTATTTCAATCATGTTCTACACCAAAGACAAATATTCAAGGGGTTCTCTAAGTTTCAAAATTCAAACCACAATGCCTTGACTGAATAACATGATTACAAACAGGTGTTGAAAAACTGTAACTGTGCTTGCTTCATAATAGCTCCCTTCTATCTCTCTTACCTTTTTCCAAAATCTTGTTTCATTAACAATCTGTACTTTTTAAAATGCATTTATAATTTTATAGGTAAGTAATTTGATTTAAACAATTACTTGGATCTTTAAAAGATTTTAAACTGTATTAAAAAACAATAGAAATGCATTTAATACTAATCATTGATTAAAATACCAAGAAAACAAACAAAAAATCTTCTGAACTATATAAATACTTAAATATAGAAAATATCCGTCAACAGTCAAAGCATATTTAATAGCTGCACGAGAAAAGTGAAGTGGGCACTAGATGACAGGGAAGATCTAAAAATGAGACTCTTCAAGAAAATGCTGGCTGTGGGCCAGCCTTGTATTTTGAAAATTTAAACCTAATTTATACATACATATATATACATACATAAAGAATTTTTAAAAAAATCACACCACAAGTAAAAAATTGGTAACTTGTTTACAAAGTGCAATATACCAGCACAGTGTATTCATCTTAAAGAATGTGGCTTCTCAAGTTTTGAAACTTCCTTGGTTTCCACTTATGTACATGGTTTAATATTAGGTTGTTTGGCATAACACAAGAAACCTATGTAATGAAGCCTAAGCCCTGAACACCTTCTGTTGGTTAATTCCAACATTAGCGAGTATGAAACCTGGAAAGTAAATTGTCAATGTCTGATCATTGAGGTACAGATTATCTGAATAAAATTTATGACCTAGCATGAGCAGTCAGTAATTCCAACACACATTACTCTTTGTAATAAATTTTGTATGGTTTGCATGTCCTTCAGTAACTGAAGATTTTTCCTGCTTTTTTCTCCAGGTCTCAGTTTGGCAAAATCCTTCTTACTTATGGTCCTCGTGAGTCCAGAAGTGTGGCTACTGCTGTTGCCTTCTTCGTCGAGAGTCTTTTTGTTAGCTCTGACTTCCTTTTCCTGCTTCTCTAGTGTCTTTTTCTCTAGCTGTGCTTGGTATTTTCGAACTTTAGTTATTTGGTTGGCTTTTGCTTCCATCTTTCCCACTAATGCCTCTAGTTCACACTCTAAGCTGTCTTTCAGTCCAGTGTTTGGTGATTCCTGTATAAGTTTTACAAGCTGCTGGTGATCAAAGCTCATCTGGCCAAACTCATCCTGTAACGTCTGTAAGACTTCTGACAATTCTTCATTGATGCTGCTGGAAGAGGGAGGTGTTGCTGACTTCTACTACCTTGTGAAGGTACTTGTTTTGCCAAAGAAATGTTGTTCACCACTCGACCATTGCACAAAACTTTACTGTGCTGTTTCATTAGGTGCAAGACATGCTGAATGTTAGCTACCACAGCATGGCTAGGACTAGTGGACTTCCAGCCACAAATGGCATATCACATAAGCATAATCTATAATGAGGTTGTGCATCAAAATAATTCCTAGGTCCTTTTTTTTCTGGTGGTTTTGACTTCTTTTTTAAAATTTTTCTTGCAGTGGGAGCATATGAGGTTGTTTTATCTTCAAAGGCAAGTCTCTTTGTTTCTAGATCAGTCTGCAGCTCAGCTGCCTTAGCTTGCATACGCTTCCTTTCCTGTTCTTCTTCATAGAGTTTTACTTCCAATTCTTGAATCTTTTTTTCTGCAAGGGCTTGCATCATGGTAAGTTTGTTATGTTCTTGTTCCAGAAGATCCAGTTTTACAAGTTAGCTCTGAGCATGTGTTTGATTGTGTTGTGGTTCTCTTTCTAGGGTCACCTGTTTCTCTAAGACAGATGTTCTCTCCATTTCTGTATGCTTTATCATATTCTGCATGCATTCCAGTTGTTTTTCTAAAAGATTACATTTATTTTCTGCAGCTAGCAACTGAGAGGTCAGTTCTTGATTGTGCTTTGATTCCGCATTCTTTGAATTCTCCTTTTCTTGTATCTGTTCATCTAGTACTTTTTTATATTCAACTGTTTCTCTGGACAAAGTTTTCACACTTTCTTCTGCCTGAATCCTCTCAAGTCCCAAGTGTCGAATCTTATCTTGAAGATTCTTCAGAGCAGAAAATATGGCTCTGCTATTGCTTTCTGGGTAGGCAAGCATAGGCTTATTTGGGGAGCATTGTAGTTCACTGTTAAGGAAAGGTTTATCAGGTGGATATAATACATACGGAGATGAAGAACGATGAATCATATTTCCATTAGACTTTGATGGTTCAGCTAAGATATTTGAGAACTGAGAGTCAGAAGCCACAAACTCTGATCAGGCTCCAATGCCGCCGCCCTTTCTGGTTTCACAGCGCGGGCCCTCACTGACTGGGTTCGCTCTGAGTTTCCGAGCTCTTCTTCATCATTCTAGAGCCGCCCACCAGGGGCAACCCTCAGAGGAACCCCAGATGGAAGGGGATGGGTGCTGCTGCTGGGGTAACTACACCCCCCCCCACCAGGGACGCCCACGCTTAGAGAACTCGCGGACAAACGGTCCGAGGTTCTTAACTGCAGGGAATCCAACTTTATTTCACAGTAGTGTCACCAGTAGAACAGCTGTGTTCATGTCATGTTCCGTAGAATCATGGTAGTTACTAGACACATCTTTGGAATTGCTAGTAAACACACTGATAAAATAATAATAATAATAATAATAATATAGTATTATTACTCCCTCACCAATGCATTTTGAGGTAGACTTCATATTGAAGAGCAGTTTTAGGTCCACAGCAAAATTGAGCAGGAGGTACAGCGATTCTTCAAGCACTTGTGCCCCATGTATGCATGGCATCTCCCGTGATTAACCCTGCACCAGAGAGCACATCACAAAGGTAGCTGCTGTTCCCATACAGTAGATTCAGTTTGTAATCATCACATTGTATTTTATACGTTCAAAAGCATTTTGAGCAGGGTCCAGTACACAAAAATGGTTAAGAGATCAGCCTGAAGAAAGAGCATCTGCCGAAGGCCAGAGGCAAAGACAGGAGGGTGGTAGTTCCACTGTGGGAGGTGAGGAATCAGCCAGGAGGACAACAGCAAGGTGAGGCTGGAGGAATTAGGGGCCAGACATGGAAGAGCTTTGAGGGCCACCATGAGGAACTGGACTTTGGGGGCTGAGCAGAGACTGACTCGCAGTTTGACTTACATTAAAACATCATCAACTTCTTCACTGCTGTATGTGAAAAGGGTCAGCAGGGCTTGGTAGAAATAAACAGGGATGCCTGTCACTTGGATGAGGGTGACAGCCATCGAGGTGTAGAGCAGGGGATGGTGTGGCCATGGGTGTGGAAGTGAAACTGGAAGCTTGTAGAAGCAACTGTGATGAGGGAGGTGGGACAAAGAAAAGTCCCAAGGATGAATCCAGGATTTCCTACTTAAGTCACCAGCAGATGATGGTGCCATTGTGGGTGATAAAGAAGGCTGTGGAGGGGCAGGGTGGAGAGGCCCGTTTCATTTTGGACGTGTCCATTGAGATGCCTGGGAAGGCACCACTCACTGCCTGTTCCCTAGTCCACTGTCTCCTCGCCTACCTACTCCCAGCCATCACTCAAAGCCAGGAGTAAGTTCTGCATCTTCTAGACATTCTTCTTTGGTAATTTTTGGTGACATTCCATATTTTCCATGGAGACAAAATTCACATTAGGTAAATATTAATTTTAAAGTGAAAAATGGAGTGACTTTTGCAGCGTTGTCTAACTAATACCTCTACCTAGCTCAAAGAGAAGCACTAAGCAGTTATTCCTTACTGGTCCCTTCCTCCAGCCCTTGGCAACAAAAATTCTGTGTCTGATTCCATGGATTTATCTATTCTGCATATTTCATATAAATAGAATCATAGAACATGTGACATTTTGTTCCTGGCTTCTTTCACTTAGCATAATGTTTTTGGTCCATCTAGGTTGTTGATGGCTCATATATCAATACTTTATTTCTTTTTTCCCATGAAACAGTATTCTACTGTATGTGTATACCACAATTTATTTCTCCATTCATCTATTGGGACTCACTGAACCATCTCTACTTTTGGCTATTATAAATTGCACTGCTATGAATAACTGTGTACAAGTATTTGTTTCAGTACTTTTTTCTTTTTCCTTTTCTTTTTCTCTGGTGGGTATATAGTTAGGAATGAAATTACATGTCAGATGGTAACCTTTCAGGAGCCACCAAAATGTTTTTGCAGCAGCTGAACTATTTTTTAATTCTAGCAGCAAACCTTGTTCATTTTATTTATTTATTTATTTATTTATTTATTTTTTAATTTTTGGTATCAGAGGTCGAACTCAGGACCTTGCACTTTTGAGGCAGGTGGTGGCACCCCTGAGCTAAACCCTCAGGCCCTTGTTCATTTTATTTTATACTAACTCTTTGCAAATAAAACTATTGTATTTTCCCCTAGCCCAATGCTTTGTGGGATCTCCATCATTGCTTGTACATTATTTTTTAACTCAACCTTCAGCGCTACAATCATTGGCAGTATCTTACTCGTTATTTGTTCTTCTATTAATTCTTAGATTTAATTAGGCATCAGCAATATAGTTTAGTGACTAAGAGCCCTGACTCTGGAGTCAAACTACCTGGGTGAGAGCTCTGGATCTGTTGTCATTGTGAGGTACACAATTTATGAAGCTGTTTAACATCTTTGTGCCTTGGTTTCTACATCCCTAAAATGATAGATGATGATAGGTGGATTCGTTTCTCTCGTTATTTCACTAAGTTAACTCAAAGTTGGTGACTTAAAACAGCAGATTTACCACTTACCACTCTGGAGAGCAGAGGTCCAAGCTGGGCATCACTGGGCTAAGAGTAAGGGTGGCTGGGCAGTGTTCCTGCTGGAGGCTCTGGGGAGGAATGTTTTTCTTCATCTTCTCTGGCTTCTAGAGGCTGCCCACGTTCCCTGGCTCATGGCCCCCTCTCATCTTCAAGCCAGCAGCGATCTGTCGTTTATTGTCCTCCCACCTCTGCCATGTTGTCGCATCTTCTCCATCTCCTGCCTTCCTCCTCTAAAGAACCTCATGATGACATTGGCTTCTTCAAGCAAATGCTCTTAGATCTAGCAAATCACCTTCATCTGCCTGCCCTGTGGGAACCTAGGGACTCCTAAATCTTAGAGATGCTGCCTCCTAAGAATGACCTGGCTTTTTCTCAGGAAGGACAGAGACTTATCAAACTCCCCATTTCAGAGTCCTCTCTGAGGTTCCATATATTCAGAACTCATCTCTCTGGGAACAGTGAAGTTCTATCACAAGCACTGGCTGAGTACCCTGTGTCTTTGTCGTCTCTGATAGGGAACCAGAAACTCTGTGTCTATGGAAAAGCATATCAGGGCTGAAGAGCTCAGGCTGGAATATGATGGTTGCATAGGAAGGAAGGCCATCTAGAGTTGTGCTCAACTCTGAAAGCCTCTGACTGTTGTCCTAATGGACTTTTAATTCTGCAGAAGGTTCTGGTTAGAAGAGAGGTCCAACCAGGCTGTGGTTGATACCTCTGCCATTTTGTCTTGGTCAAGGAGAGACCTGGGTCAGAGAAAGATGAAGGCATGAGGACAAGAGCCCCAGATGCCAGGACACCGGCAATTACCTGGTCACTTTGGGAGATTCAGAGAATGTTCTTTCATGGTGGCCAAGAAGCCTTTCTAAGCGTACTGGCTACAGCCTCTCCAGCTGGAGATGTGCCGCTGCTCCCAAATCTCACGCAAGCCTGGGATTCCTTCTCTCTGTATCAGTTAGAGACTCTCGAGGAGGCCAGATTCCTGGAAGAGGAGGCTGCAGGCAGGGCTGGGAAATAGGTTTCCCTAGTGAGAGAACTTGATTTTGCTAATTGGCCTCTCTTGGCCTGGGCCACACAATTTGGGAAAAGACAGGTGGATCAAAGATGTGACAGAAGCCCTTGCACCTTCTGTGATTGTATAAAGAGCTGTGCCAAAGAATTCCTCAGTAAATACTTCTCAAATGATTCCATTTAAAGCCCTATCAACACAGTGCAAATTTGGGACTTTGACTCATCCTGTGGAAATGTCTGGGTGCTACCCAGCCCACTTACGTTTACTCGTCTGCAATTCTTAGAGAAAGCCTCCGCTCTCCTGGCTTCTTCCCTTTATCCACACCTCAGTTTTGCCATGACCAGCTGACCCTTGGGGTTTAGGAGGCTCCAAATTTCTGAGGGTGGAGGAAAGACAAATATATACTGAAGTTCACGGATCATTTCTCCAGAAACAAAAATAAAGGGACTTTTCTGGCTTCTGTGATTGCAATAAAGAGAACCAGATGCTGAAGCTCCTGATGCTTCAAGTGGGACTTTAGATTCCCTCTGTCACAGTTACTTTCTCATTGCTGGAACAAAATACGTGACATCCAAGGTTAAAGGAGGAACGTTTTATTTCAGCTCACAGTTTGAAGAAGTTTCACTCCATAGTCGGCTGGCTGAAAGGCAGGGTGGCATGGCAGAGGGGGGATTGTAGGGGTGAAACAGTTCATGGCAGAGCAGGCAGGAGGTAGTGAAGTAGCAAGCTGCCATAGCAACACTTCCTTTCCCTTCTATCCCATCTGGGCTACAAGTTTTTTGAGTGATGCCACCCATTCCCAGGTTGGGCTTCCCATTAGTCACACCTAGAACAATGCTGAGCCAGTCAGTGGACTAATCCAATTATCACATCCCTAATCCCAATATCACATACCCTAGGTTTAGCCACCTCTGAAAAGCCCACCTGTGAGCACATGAGGCTTTGGGGGAACATCTAGACACAAGCTATAATATCCTTCCACTGGAAGCAGCCTCTGGGACCCCTGAACTTTGAAGGGAAGCTGAAGAGCTCTGGAATGAAATGGATCTTTCTAGTAGTTGGAAGAATATTGTATTGCAAAGAGAATAATTTCAAGCCTCTTGAGCAACAAGAAGTCATCTTACCTCACCAGGCCCATGTGTGGGGAAAAAGAAGAAGGTGAAAGGGTGGAGATTGGACAGAAGGGGTCCCATAAGCAGAGGTCCGGGACCAGGCTCTGTGTGTTTAGGAAGCTATAAGCAATTCACTGTTTCTGGAATGCAAGGTGAAGGGCAGGGGACACGGAGCTGCGGCTGGAGAGGTAGGCAGGGGCAGTCCCGGAAAGCCTTGTGGGCCAGGTAAGGCATTTGGACCTGACCTTGTGAGAGGGCTGGAGGAGAGGAACCTTGAAGGGTACCAGGAAGGAACACACAGTGCCTCCTTGAGAGCACACCACCAGCCCTGCCTCTTGTCATCAGGGGCATACTTTCTCTGCCTCCTATTTTCACAGCAGCCTCAGGCTCTTCACTCAAGGAATTGTCACTTAATCTTGAGAACAAGCAGAACAACAAATTCTCGAGAGAAATCTGTGCTTTTCTCTAAGTGTTGGCAGAATGGGAGGGAAGAAGTGACACAAGATATTTGGGACTCTGGGACAAACAGTATATTTTGCACATAGCTGCAGGCATTGGGATGTCTTGTTGATGCTTAATTACATCTGCATGGTTTCACAGCAAATGCTGAGGTCACAGTTTGTTGGCTGTCATGTATCTTTAGCCTTGTAAGGATGCCATTCACCCTTTCTAAATATTAATCCTCAGCAGCAAATTAAATTCCGCTGTGATCTGAGAAAGGGCTTCTGGAGAAGTGGACAGAATGGAGAAGAAGGGACTTCTGCTCAGAAGAGAAGGTGTGGCTGTACAGAACTCCTAAAGGTGGTGGACCTCAAAATACCAGAACACACCCCAGTACAGCGGCTTTGAGGCAACGTGTGCTGTGATGAGTTGAGGTATTCTGTTTCTATTCATTTGGCCATAATGGCTGTGTGGCCTTGGGAATGTCTCTCTCTCTGAACATCGTGTTCCTCTCTGAACAATGAGGTATCAAATACAATGTTATATTCTGGCTCCAAGGTTCTGTGTGTCACTGGAAGGCTTCATCTCCCACGTCAGAGTCCCTCTCCCTACTTCATTTTAAATAATTTTTCATGGTGTTTATTCTTTCTTTGCAAATGGAGTTTACATCAGGTTACAGAAAGAGATTTGGCCAGAATGGAACCCTTACAAAGGAAATTAACACGCAGAAGTCATTTGATAGGTGCTGCAGATATTAGTGGGGAAAAATATACTAGCAGCCTCAATGAAAATGGGTTTTCAAGCAAGCACTGAAGGAGAGCCCAGAGCTTCCTGGCTGCCGAAGAAGGCAAGGCTCCCGTCCTCCTGAAGGCCCAGAAGGAGGCCTGGCCAACGAGGGGCAGGCATTGCTGGCACCGAGGCAAGCAGGGTAAGGCGTGCTTCTCAAAGATGCCAGGTATTCTGCATGCAGCTTTTGTTTGTTTTCCCTTTTAGAGATTCCCATTTCCTTTGGCAGAAATGAGCAGATGTGTCTCAGAAACTGATGGAAGATGGCGAATTTAAGGTTTGCTTGGTGCATTTTTCCGAAAGTGGGAGAGTGCCTGAAGCCCGAGCTCCCCTCCCGATGCCCCTCCTGGCCCTGCCTGCTGCGCATGCTCTTCCCCAGGGCAGGTGAATTCCAGCTGCTCTTGTGTCCCTGGTGGGGTTCTGGCTCGTCCTGGTGCCCTGCTCCCCAGCCCAGGCCCAGAGGCAGAACACGGTCTTCTCATGGCCTTACTCAGAGCTGCATGGAGCCTCTTTGGGGACCCAGAGCCAGGCTTTGGAGCAATTCTCTCCTCCCACTGGCCTGGAAACCCTCTGGGTGCCTTGGGCGTCTACCTCTTCCATTCCAAGGAAAGCAGAAAATGTGGCCCGTACTGGGTAGATATTCTGCACGGCAACCTGGTGAAATCAGAGAAAATATAAACTCATCTTGAAAATAGGCCAGTTTCATGTTTTGCGGCTGCCTTGACAGAAACACATGTCTGCTGCCTGAACTGTGGCAGACACAGAAAACCATCCTTCAAATAGTTATGGTTCAGATTCCGCATAAATTTGGCAGCTGCCCTGGGAGCAGAGGGCTCTGAACCCCCCCCCCGCCCCTGCCTGTGCTAGGAGCTCACGTTGAGGATAAAGTATCCACGCGGGCGCTCAGACAGCAGCAGCAGAACTCAGAGCACTGCGGGAGCACCCTGTGCCTGTGTGTTTAACTTAGGGTTGAGAAAGATGCTAATTTATGAGCTCAGAACATTGGCCCTGTATCCAGCCTTAATGTCCTGTGGTGCACAGAAGTGGGCAGGGTTTCCCATGATCCAGTCAGGCTGCACCAAGGACGGAGGCCTGAGAGGGTCCAGTGATCCCCTGTGCAGCTGAAAGACAGGCAAGGGACGGAATTCCTTAAAGGTATTTCTCACTGGTGGCCCTCTGGTGCTTGGATATTGCTAGCGATGGGCAGCTCACTTCCTATTGCAGAGTATACTACTTAGGAACTTTGGTTCTGAAATCAGAGTTCGGGTTGGTATTAGCTTTGCCACTTATAACCTGCTTTCCTTCGGCAGGTCTTGCAATCTCTGTGTCTAAATGTCTTTGTCACTACAATGTAGTTAATAATGGTTTTTAGTTTACAGGGTTGTTGTCCAACACTAGGCTTTGGACCAAGCTTGTAAAAGGCTGCCATTCGTAAAGGACACTTAGGGGAATTTGGTTTTCTCCCCATTTTTTAAAGAAGTCAAGTTTATAGATATCTGAACTGTGAAGTCAAGCCAAACATCTGCATAGACTGACACAGACCTAAGCTCCATTCCAGACAGATGAGGTTTGGCAGGGGCTTGCTTGGGCAGCTGTGACTAAATGTCATCAACTGGGAGGGGCACACAACAGAAATGCAGTGAAAGAAGGATGTGGTCTCTCAGTTTGGCCTGTGAATGGCTCCCCCCTCTCTCTTTCTAATTTCTCCAGATTTTCCCTTTTCATAGAGGCAGCATTCAATCTGGATTAGAGCCTCTCCCTAGTGACTTTATTTCCACTTGCTGAGATAGACTTCTTATCTGCAGATAAGGTCCTGTCCTGAAGAGTCAGCGGTTGGAGTTCCAATGTGTCCTTTCTGTGGGGACACAACTCCACCTTGACAGTGGGTAACGGACAAGGCCCAGGCTTGGCATCCAGAGTCCTCAGATGGATCCTGGTTCTATTAATGACCAGTTGCATCTTTGGGCCTGCATTTTCCCAGCTGGGCTGCAGTTGGGATACCTTGGAGAGCTACGAGGGCCCTTCTAGCCCTCTGAGCTGTTTGTTGTGACAGCGAACTGGTGGAGATTCAGAGGGATGGCCCCAAGCGTGTGACAGTTATTCTGAGTGGGGACTGTGTGGTGTCCGATTGCTGTCAAGTCACACCATCCGGGTTGCTGGAAATGGATTCGAGGTTCCTGCTGCTCTCACACCCTGTTTACAACTCGCTGCTTGGGGGAATGGCCCTATTTTAGCTGCAGTACTGTATTTTTAAGGTCTTAAAAGCTCCATAAAACAATGATTTTGGGTGAGGTAGCTGAGGAATTCAGTGACTTTCAGAACTTATTTGTAGTATTTCATAAAAATAAAGCTACTTTTACCTTTTATGGGAATAGACATTTTCAACCGGGAGAGCTGTATATTTTTTTCTTCCTGTACTCTAATTTTTAGAATAGTCTGGCAAAAATTGTACCCAGTAGAGTCCTCTGTGCATTTCTGCCTTTTGACATACTCTCGTAGTCACTGCAGCATGGTTTTATTTTTGTTAAATGATAGAGTCTCAATGTTGATCTATTTAGCAGAGCACCCATCAGCATATAATTGCATTAATATTAATTCTCATTTCAATGAGAAAGTCACTTTGTAATCACTTGTTATTTAACCCTGACTGCAACCTTTCCAAGAAGAGAGAAGAGAGGACATGTTGACAGGCCTGTGCATGGTCTAAGGTGAGCCAGTGTGGCGTCTCCCATCTGGGGCCACCGTGGGGAGGACACAGAGAGCTTCTCCCTCACGCAGCACGGTGCTGGGGACACATCAAGATCTTCATCAAAGAAAATGCAAAGAAGTGGTTATTGCCGGATTTCAGAATCTAGACATTAGGCTTAGGCAGAGGCGAGTTTAGTGGCTGATATTGGTCACCTGTAACTTGGAGACTCTCTCCAAGCAGTTGTACGCCGGGCCATCTCTCACTTTGATACACGTAACTGATGCGTCTGCCGAAGTTTTCTCTTGGAGAAAGCATCTTCTCTTGGATTTGGAGGAGGCCCTCTGCCAGTGGAGGAAAGCTTCCCTCTGCTCCCTGAAGTGACTGAGGAGGAATGAGGTCCAAGGCCCCCAGCTCCTGATACCTTGGCCGAGAAACTGCCGGTTTGTTGCATCTGGCTGTGGGAACAACACGTCTGGAGGCCTCTCTTTCCCCTGAAGTGAAGTGAAAACTATAGAAGTCTGAGCATAGCAGAGAGTTTCAGGAAAGAGTATTTTTCATCATCGAAAATCTCATGGCCTGGTGGTTCTGGGGTGGTGAGTAATTTAGGCTGTATTTGGACATTTTGCTTTACTCCTTGGTGTGCCGGCCTTGGCTGTAGGAGCAACAGGGACTTTGCCTCCAGGTATGGACACCAGGGGAGCCCAGGGCGATGCCCCCAAACTCCAGGCCAGATATGGTGAGTTCCTCTGCCTCTCATTGCAGCCTAAAAAGTAATGTATCATGAAAACTTCTGGAAAAGAATTTGATCAGGGGAAATCAATTTTAATATAGAATCAGTATAAAATTAATGTGAGTTTAAAAAAATAAAGTATTACAATCATGACCAGATTTACTCTTTTTGTGTCTCTAAGCAAGGCAGTCCCACCTCATGGGTTCCCGTCCGTTTCGTGTGCCTCCCAAGACGTCCTCTCTTGGCCGGGGATTTAGCTCAGTGGTTTCGTCACCTGCTGCGCAAGCGCAAGGACTTGAGTTCGATCCTCGGATCTAAAAAAAAAAACAAAAACAAAAAAACCAAGACATCCTCTCCATGAGCAAAGCCAGTCAGCTCCAGGCCAAGAGGGGCACAGAGGAGGTCTGATGAATGGAGGAGGTAACGCCTCCCCTGGCTAGGGGCTGAGTGAGAAGGTGCTTCCATACACCGAGAGCTGCGCTGGGAGCTGGGAATCCGTGATGCCCTCGAGTGTCAGCTCAGGTTCTCCCGAGGGACAGACACAGTAGATGATCTACGTGTAATCACGCAACAGGATTCACTAGGTGGGTTTATTGGATCAGAATCTGGACAGCCCACAGTGGCTCTGTGTGTGCTGGGAGCCAGAGGATCCAGGAGCTGCGCAGTCTGAGAAGATGGAAATTGTAGAGTGAGAGGCATCAAGGGAGCAGGACCAGCACAAAGTCGAAGGCTTGGAAGCTCCCTGGAGAGTCGCTGGTTTGAGTCTGCACTGGAAGGCGGAAGAAACTGAAGACAGAAGCCCAAAGACAACGTCAGAGACCGGGCTTTTCGCAGACAGGGACACTTCCTCCTTTTGGGACTCTCTCGGTTGGTGCCACCCACGTCCCTGTGGGGTCTTCTCCCCTCGGTGTCAGTCACCCAGACACACGCAGATTGTGCGGCACTGACCTGCTAGGCATTTCTGACTCCATCCCTGCTGTAGTGCCGGCACTGACTTACGGGTCCCTTGTTGAGCAGCTGTGAGCAGGTGATGCTCCTCTCAGGACATCACCTGCTCGGGGGTTCAGGTGCCTCTGTCACTTCCACACAGGTGAGGAGTTAGTTGTTCCTCCTATCTTCTGCCCTCTGTGTCTCTTCCTCAAAGAAGAGAGCAGGGCTCAGGTCTCTGTCCTTGTCCCCTCCTATTGTGCCCACAAAGAAAGGCAAGGAATAAAGTTGGGGGTTCAGCTGCAGCTCTTCAGAGGTTTGATCCTCACATGGCAAAGCTGGATTGGCTTCCCAGGGCCTCCCCGTTGGAGACCAGTCCTCTGCTCCCAGCTGCCTGCTGGCAAGATGGGCAGTGATGCTGCTGACAACGTCCTATTTGAGTGAGTGAGGAAGCTGGTGAGGCCACTGCCCACCGTGTGGAGTCCACTGGGTATGTGGCTGATGTGTACCACACCCCTGCCAGGCCTGGGGTCACATGACCACAAACCCACTGTGCTTCCTACCCTTGGGAACTCAGTTCCTTGAAAATCACAAGGGACCTACAGGGAGGGCTGAGTTATCTAAGGCCCAGGATTAGCATCTGCACAGCAAGGCATCCGTATCTGCTTTGATGAATAATTAAATGAAGGAAGTGCTTAAAGGCTACTAGGAAGAAATGCCCAGGAGGGAAAGTGCTCTGAGACCTGGAGAAATCAAGGGAGAGCTTTTGGAAATGACTCGCTAGCCCCGAAGGACCGGTAGCTGTTGACCACACTGAGGAGAGTGGGAAAGACTTCTTACAAGAGAGGCCCCAGCCCGGGCTGGGAGGGACAGGGCAGAATGGAAAGCAGCTGAATGTTTAAAAAATATTTCTGTAAAACCATGTTTTGAATGTTCATTTCCTCACGTCACTCTTCCCTACCCTTGCTTACTGCTGCTGCTTCTCACCGCCCCCTCCCCGGCCACTTCTCCTTTGATTTTGTGATTTTTTTTTTTTTAAACAGGCTGGGAAAAGGCTGCATTTTAAAGCCTATCTTGCCTTCCAAGTTGTGTTCCCAAGTTCTCCAAGCTCCACATGCAGCCAGAATAACTTTAGGGTGAAGCTCATTAATAATGTGCATGGAAAATCACATCCTCCTTTGGAGGCCTGCACAGGGGCTCTCTGCCCCTGTCATCTGGCTTCCAGGAATGGCATCTCATAAGTAGGCCACCTTGTCCCCACAGCCTGAAGGTGTGGAGCTGCCCACATGGGTGTCCTGCGGTGACATTTCTGCATCGAAGATGGGGCTCAAATGAAGGAGCCTGTGTATTCAGATCTAGTTGCTTCCTGGCCACGCGTCTTTCTTTCATTTCCTGGATATCTTTCGTCATGAAAAGGGGATTTCCAACAGCAAGGCACGTAGCATGAGTAGGCCCATTAGTTATAATTGAACAGTCTGCTGCAATGATTATAAATAAATCTAGTACCAAAAGGATTGTGCAGATATTCAGGGGCACAACAAGAAGTCAAGCAGACTTTCTTTCCAGCAGAGTCTGGAGGAGCTGGAGGAGGGTTTGTCTGCCTGGAGGATGACCACACAGTCTCACAGAGCAATAGCTTAACTTGTCCTATGACTTTGGAAAAGATGACCACGCCTGTTTGTGCTGGAAAGATGGCCACCGTCATGTTTGTCACCGGATGCAGAGTTTGCAAACAGAAACAAAATTTTGTCAAATGCTTCTGTTCGGGAACCAAATTGTTTGCAAATGAAAGTATTCGTGAATCAAGGTGCTGCTGTGTTTCTCAGGGGCAGATGAAGCTTGAGTGAGCTCATTTTAGGCAACATCTTCCTGATGCGGGATGGAGGTGCTTCTACCTTTCCTGGCATTGGGGGACTGCTTCCTTCTGCTTTGTTCTGCAGACACTTGCATTATCCCTCTCTGGGTTCCTCCTGGGAAGGGAGGATGAGCAGTTTGGAGAAGGGTTTCTCTGTGATCCTGCTGCTTTTAGTGCCTGGCTCCTGAATATCTGGGAACTGGAGTGCCACTCCCCTAAGCTGGGAAACTCCTGGTGCTCTCCCAGGGACAGCCATCCTTTTAGGCCACCAAGTCCCCCAGTGAGCTTGTGAGCCACGTCTCATGGCATCAGTTTGGCTGTTTTAGTGTCTGTTTCCAGAGGCTGTGTCCTTGTGCCTTTGATAACTCCTAGACTCCAAGCAGCCAGAGATGGAAGAGCTGAGTGCTTCATTAGACTCCCTGAAATAGGGACCCAAAACCTGGGGGTGGGGAGCATGAAGAGCAAAATAAAAACTAAACTGGGGGAGGACTGGTCAGTGACAGACAGATCCCATGGCAGAACATGGTGGAGAAGGAAGAAAGGTGATTATTTACAGTGAGAAGAGCCAGCACCGGGTGAGTGGGACCTAGGTGCTGGTGGTCATCTGAGTGCTCTTCATGGGGGCAGCATGGCATGAGGGTCAAGGGCAGACCTCTGTGCTTGCCACTTGGGTTTGCATCTTGGCTTGGCTGCGGACTACTTGGGTGTCCTTGGATTTCCCATCTATAAAGTGGGGCTGATGGTATTATGCCCCTCCTAGGACTGTTGTAACAATTGAGACAGTTTATGTGACATGCCCAGAACAGGATGTGTATCTTGCAAAGGCTACTTTGTTCTGTCATAAGTTTGGTCACCATTATCCTCAGTTCTGTTATAGTCATGGCCCTGTGCACCAATATTTATAGTTTTTGGAAAACTTTTTTTTGTTGTTACCGGGGATTGAACTCGGGTCCTCGAACTTGTGGGGCAGGCAGTGGTACCACTGAGCTTAATACCCTGCCCTGGAAAACTTTTTTAAAAATTGTGAATATAACTTATTGAAAAGTGCACAAAGCACAAGTGTAGAGGTCAAGACATTATCAGTGAAATGGATATCCAGGTCAAGAAACAGGGTTCGGACCTTTGAAACTTTTCTAGTATCCCCTATTCTAACTTCTGAGGAATTGTTTCGTTTGCCTGTGTTTGCTCATTGCACATACAGGATAATGCAGTGTATACGTACATGTCTGTGCTGTGATTTCTCCAGTATTCATGTTGAAAGTGTTGAAATTTGATCCCCAATGCAACAGGACCAGGAGGCTGAGGATTGATGAGGCCATGAGGAATCTGCCCTCGTGAGGGGATTAGTGCCTGAAGAAGAGCTGGAGAGACTAGTGACGCCTTTGTCCTGCTGTCCACCATGTGAGGACACAGGAGTCACCCTGCTGTCTCCTGAGGGTACCGCAGCAGACAGCATCTGGGAAACAGTAGCCCACGCCAGACCCGACTGTTCCGGGACCTGATCTTAGCTTTCCCAGCATCGGGAGATGTAAGTAAATAATGTTTCTGATGTTATAAAACATCCAGGCTCTCTCTCGGGCATTTTGGTATGGCAGCAACACAAGACATCTTATATGGATTAAGACTGTCCCAGTGAGCCTCAGATAGGCCCGCTTCTGGAATTCAGTATTAGAGTTGGAAGACTTTTTTCCACATGAACTTGTATATATGAGTTTATTTTTAAAATTTTAATAATTTATTAGAGCAAAAAGACACATTGCTATTAATCCCCCTCCAAATTCTTCTCCTAACTTTACCTCTGCTTTTGCGTATAGCTATGGCTCATCCATTTTCATTGCTGGTAGAATTCCATTGCTTACAAATAGCACACTGTTTATTCTACTGTCTTTGGACAATTTGTTTGCTTCGAGTTGTTGATTATTAGGAGTAACAGTAATATGGCATTTTGTACGTAGTTATTGATGCACATTTTTACTGAGTATATTGCTGAATTATAAAAAATGTGTCTGTCTAACTTCAGTAGGTGATGCCAAATAAGTTTTCTAATTTTCAAACCAATGTATAATCCCATGATGCAGATTTAAGCCAAGTTTGTAAGTATCAATTACTTTCTAGTCACATTGACCCTTAGTATGGTCATTGCTTTCATTTAGCATCCTACGGATTATGTAATGACAACTTTTTGGGCTTTTAGTTTACATTTCCTTGATTACTAATGAAATTAGGCGTATTTTCATACTGACTATTTGGATATCCTTTTTCTGAGTGCTTTTTCAATTCTGTCATGTATTTTTCTATTTTAAAAATCTTTGTGTTGATTTGTGGAAATTCTTATATATTCTAGAAAATGTGTTACAAATGAGTTTTTTTTTCATTCTGTGTAAGCTAAGTTTAAACTTTAGATTTACCTTAAGTAGTAATATTTATGAGTTTGATATTTGTTATTTTTTCTAAAACAAGTATCTATTCTAGATAAAAGGTTTGTCCCTGTTCCAATTAAAATTGTCTTGTACTGTGAATGATACTCTTTACCACCCTTTGGGAAATACTCCATTATCTCATTGAATCCGCTCAAAAAAAGATTTGTGCCATTGCTAACTGTGCTCTTCTGATTTAGCACGGAAAGCACCGGGAGATTTCACGACTTGTCGAAGGACACAGAGCTGAGATGAGGACCCAGGTCTTGCTGCTGGCAGAGTTGAGCCTGCCCCATACATCAGTGTTTTATCACCTGTCCCATACACTGGATTCTGGAAAGATCTTCTGCCTCCCCACCAAGCTTTCCATTAGTGGACCCTCAGCAGGTGTGTACAGGATAGATAGATTGGTAGAGAGGTGAATGGGTTAAGGGATAAATGGATGGGTGGATGGACCCGTAAATAGATGAATTGGAGGAGGGATGGATGGGTGGACGGATTGGTGGGCAGACGGATGGGCAAATGGATGGATGGTTAGAATTTTGGCTAGTGGTTGGGGGATGGAAGGGGAACATGGGAAGGTGTGTTTTACAAACGCTGCGTGCCTGGGAAAGAGCCTGCTCTCGGACTGGGCACTGAGCATCTGGAAGCTGCACTAGGCCTTCAGCGTAGCTCTGTCACATCGGCTACTTTGTCTTTATGGGCGCATGGAAGAGAATGGTGAAAGCAGAGCTGTGAGTAGCGTGACGACTCAGCAGCCCTGCCTTGCCCTGTTGGGCAGGGGTATCGGTCCTCTTCCTAGCTCTGCCTGAATGTCTGGAGCGGGCTTGGAATGGAGCGGGCCTTGGGAATGATTTTCTATCCCTGGGTGAAGAGTGTCCTCTGCACTTTTAGGAGCAGAGCATGCATGGGCTGACATGAAGGTTGAGCTCATGCGGTTGACACCAATCGTGTTGCTGCTTGTATTGCTGTGCTCTACTTTGCCCAGTGGAATCTGCCTGGTTTGCTCAAACGTTCGTTCACTCTGTAGAAAGGGCAGCACATGGGGCTCTGCCTAAGGAGATGGAGGGACACTGCCACAGGGAGAGCCCCTCAAGGGCTGGAGTGGGTGCCTGTGAATGCTAATGTTCCTGCTGTAAATCTCCTCTTGAACCGCAGTCGCATCTTTTTAATAATGCTAAGTAGCCAAGTGCCCGTGACTTGCTATTCTGGATCCTTCCTGAATTCTTGTCCAGGAAAGTGCTTGTTGTATTTAATAAATTGCATTGATTTATTGCCTCTATTGATCTGTAGAAGCACTCTGTATTATCAGAGGTGATGGCCTTCTTAGGAAAACACGGAAGGGCTCTTCATTAGCATCCATTTTTCTATGTGCCGTGGAGGGGAAGTACCAAGACGCACTGTTCCTTCCTGTGATGTATTGAGCAGCAACAGGGTGAACAATGGCTTCGGTATAAATCAGGTGGAAGGGCTGGGGATTTAGCTCAGTGGTTTCGCCGCTGGCTGCGCAAGCGCAAGGACCCGAGTTCGATCCCTGGTACCAAAAAAACAAAAAACAAAACAAATAAATCAGGTGGAAGGGGGAATTATGGCCTTTTGCCATAGGCTCACCGGAGTTCTTGTGATGAAATGAGCAGACTACTTGTCTTTCTTGCAGTGATGACAAACTCCTCTTGCAGTTTTCCATGGAG
This sequence comes from Heterocephalus glaber, assembly GCF_053883595.1. Lineage (NCBI taxonomy): Eukaryota > Metazoa > Chordata > Mammalia > Rodentia > Bathyergidae > Heterocephalus > Heterocephalus glaber. The sequence continues at coordinate 44,371,725 of NW_028258305.1, forward strand.
AGTAGTGGTAGCTGAAGTGGCTCTTTCGGGAGATGAAGCCTCTGCAGCAGAGCAATCTGGGTGGTTTTAGCACGCACCAGGAAGGCGTGCAATGTGACAGCAGGTAAATCACTTGCTATTTTGTGCCCCTGCTTCTTGTCCATGTCAGTTTGTGCCCTGGCCCTCCCCTGTGACCTGCTCTCCTTTTCTCTGCTTTCTGCCTTAGGCCCAGCTGGGCCTGGGACTAGATGTGGGGCCCTGAATGTCCGGGAGGAACCCTGATGAGCCCGAGAGAGGCCCTGAGAACCCGGGGCACACGACAGTCAGTGCTTCTGCTTCTGCCCTCCGCACTGTGCTGGCCTCCTCTCTGTCCTGGTGTAGGCTTTCTCTTCCTCACGGAGACACCAGTGCAGCTTGGCATCATCTTGTGCTGTGCCTTCTGTGCTGAGGAGCCTGGTCTCTGGCATCCTCCTGTCTTGACAACCGCAGATCCTTCCGCCTGCCAGTGTATGCATTTGTCCCGCACTCAAAGCTCCCTGGATCTTTTCCACATCTGGCAAGAAGCAGAAAGTGTGCTGCTGGTACGTCTACACAGAAGGGGAGCTCACTGCCACCTGTGGGGGTCAAGGACAGTTCCTAGTTTGAATCTAGCCCGGAGCTGTGTGACCCTGGGCACATTGCTTAGCTTCTCTGAACTTGGGGTTATCCCTTATTTGCATAATAGGATAAATAATGCCAAACTCCAAAGATTATTTCCAGGACTCGGAGAACCAGTGTTTGCCGAGTGCTTAGTGGCATGTGACACATAATGCCTGTTCAAACAATGGCAGCTATAGTTATTAAGTGAGGTTTCTCTGAGTGTGCCTGAAGCAGGCAGCACCCAAAGCTGTGCTCATGAGGTCTCCTGTCCTCTGCGGGCTCTGGAAGTGAAGTTGGGAGGGAGAGAGACACAGCCCGCCTACAAGGAGCTTATAGTTCAGTGGGTGAGCAATTGAACAGACAGAGAAACCACACCCGGAGGTGACCCAGGGAGCACAGAGAGGGGAGGGAACCCTAATCCAGGGGAGGATGTGGTGCTGTTCTCCTCAGGAAGCTTCCTGGGAGGAGGCGGGCAAGGAGCCGAGGCCCCGCTGGAAGCTGCCTGCTCACAGACAAGTGGTCCTTCCTGCAGTTCCCTCCACCCTGCTGGCGTTGAGGAGGAAGAGCTTTTCATCCCCATGGGGTCCCTGTATGATCCAGCCTGGTTCTCTAGGTCATGATTTGCAGTACTCGCCCAGCTGCACAGTGCACCTCCTAGAGGCAGGTGTGGGCTGTTGGCTGTCTCCATAACAATCAGTGAGTGCAGGGAATAGAACATTTTCCACACTCAGCAATATCCATAATTAGTTGAGATTGCAGCAAACGTTGAAATTTGCCACCCTGTCACTTGGAAATGCCTGGGTCTTTGCTGTCTTCCTCTCTCAAGCTGAAGACTGGGTCCCCAGGGGGTCTCTGGGCCCACCCAACTGCCTGGGGCTTGATCTGGTCCCTGCAGTCAGCCACAGGCCCCCTCTTGAAGCTGCTTCTGGTCCTTGGGTCTGGAGCCCTCCTCCTCTGGTCTGCCTGTGCTGCCTATCTGATAATCAGTGCTGTCCTTATCTTCCGAGGAAATGCTTCCCAGTGATATCACACACCGATTAAAAGCAGAACTTTGACCTCATCCATTTGAGAGGTCTCCTCAGAGCGTATCACTCAGCCCTCCCTTAATGCTGTCCCGATGCCAGCACGGAAGCCCCAGCTGCAGTTCAGAAGTGGCTTTGCTCCCTTGCAGGGCCAGTGGAACTCATGGCTTCGCAGAGTAGTTTGGGCAGGAGACATTCAGTATATTTCTCCACAATGAGGTCAACTTCCCCAACGTATTCCCCTTCTACCTTTGTTTTTAGCTCAGTCCAATCAGAGCCACCTCCAAATTTTCATCACTGTCCCTCTTTGGGTTTTGATTCTGTGTTTTAATCCAACATTTCCCATTGCCATCATTGTGTTTCCTTGCAGAGAAAATCCCACTGCCCAGAGGTTTCCATCTGTTACAATCTTCCCAGCTCTCCCTGGGGTGGGGGGAGGCAGAGGTGTAGGAATGGATCTCCTCATTCAGAATTGAGGCTGGACAAACGAGGAGGCCAGGACATATATGATCAAAGGTCCACTCTGCACTCGGATGGCTGGGGACTCAGGAGTCCTAGAAGGAAAACATGTGATCCTGAGAAGCCAGGGAGGCTTCCGTCAGCAGTGAAGCTGGAGTTGACCCTGCAGGAGACAGGAAGGGTCAGAATGGGCAAGGGCTGCAGAAGGAGGGCTTCACGTCCAGACAAAGCACGAGGGTGCAAGGGAGCTCATGTGATGAAGGAGACCGAGCCAGGAACTGCCAGGCTGCAGGGGCTGCTTATGGTCAAGGGAGTGCCAGAGCTGACTGAGGGCTCAGTTTTCCTCCTGTGCTGGCTGGGTTGCGGTGCTCAGTTGTTTGGGCAAATACCAGTCTCCATGTGGCTGTGCAGGTAATGCTCAGATGTGACATTTGAACCACAGATGACCTTAAAGCGGATTCCTGGCCATCATCACATGGGGGCCTCCACTCAGTTAAGGGCCTTATGAGCACAAAGGATTTTCCCAAAGATGAAACAGGGGATTCACAAGACCATAACCTAGGATGCCTGCCTGAATTTCCAGGCTCCTGCTTCCAGGTATTCAAATGCAAGACTGCAATATCAACTCTTTTTTTTTTAAGAGTAGGAAAAATTTATTGAGAGACAGATAGCTTCTAAGAGAGACGGAAGGAGGACCAGAAAGTGGGTTGCCCACTTACCCAACTTCTCAAAGGTGTTTCATGAGACAAAGCCAGGAGGTGAGGCAGGTTCAAGGTGGCACAAAACTACAGTCAACTAGTAAGATTACAAGTACAGTCGCTTAGGTGATACTGATCCAATGAGAAATCACAAGGTGGACAAAACTATGAACAACCAATAAGATTATGACAAGTATAGTGGTTTAGGTAATGCTGATTAAGTGGGGATCCAATGGGGAAAGTCCCGAAGCAAGGATACAAGGAATGAGCAAGGATTTTTGGTGGTAAGGGGTGAATCAGGGACCTTTCTTGGAAGATCTTGGTCCCCCACCTAGGTGACCGATAACTATTTAGAATATCAATCACTGCTATTCATCCTCAGGGGAAGTACATGGGTGTGGTAGTTTCTCTTCTTTTATAGGGCTGGCCTTCAGTGAATGTGTCTTGATTGTCCTCCATGTTGGTTCCTTGAAGGCCAGCCCTGTCTAACTGCCTACAAGATATCTGATTAACTTACCTGTCTACAATATCCCCCCCCACAAGAAGTACCCCTAACTGCTGTGAGGGAGCAAGGGGCAAAGACCATTCTGGCTGCTTCCTGCTGAAGAGGGTCATAGTCATGATTGGGAGTCAGAGTTACTTTACAGAGGGTCTATCTAAAGACGCTCCATGGGCTCCAGGCATTGTCATCTTGGGTAGGTGTATAGCTTTGAGTCTGGAGGAGACAAAGCCCAAGAAACAGTGAAGAATACATGGGCCATAATAAGGTAATTGCTAATTTGTAGCAATCTGCTGTACAAACGTAGCCAGCAAGCATTTCCACCAGGAAGAACTAGTAACAGCCTCTCACAAAGAGGACAAGGAAAAGGTCCAGGGGACTTCAGACATAGAAGCTGTATGGTGGTTTAGCAGTTGTGAACTTTTTACAAGGTCTGTCTGCTGGATCCTGGTAAATGAAGTCTAGCACATTTGTCTTTGGTTTCATTTGTATGACAGTTTGGAGTTTGGCAGCCTCTCTATCCCATAATCTTGGTGAAAGACCTCCAAAATGATGTACGGGGAATGGATGTAACTCCCAAACCTACTAGATATCTGAAATGGCAAGTTCATGTTCTCTAAAATCGAAGAATGAATTCTAGGAACAATGGGGGTTAAGACTAGGAAATTTTATTGCGAGAAAGAGAGCTTCTGTACAAGAGAGACAGAAGGGACCCAGAAAATGGGTTGCCCCTGCAATATCAACTCTTACCTGAATTATTAGTCTGCCATCTTCTCCTGTAGATTTTGGACTTGTTAGCCCCTCCTACAATTCTATGAGCCAATTTCTTACATAACTCTCTCTTTCCATGTGTCCTATTGGACCTGGTTCTTTGGCCTGCCCTGACCACGCTGAGGGAAGGGAGGGCTTTGCTGAGTGATCAGTCACTGGGGCAGCTCTGAGAGCCCTGCAGCTTTCACAGAAAATTTGTAGACCACACATTGAGTCAGATTCTGCAACCAAATTCAATGCCCCCATGACTCTTCCCAGAATCGCTCATGGAAGGAATCCCCAGGGTTCTTTCAATTAGACTTTCCACAGGGACATGTGGCTAGTGTGCTGGGCAGAGCCTGGCTCACCCTGGGTTTTCCTCTTCTTGAGTAGGGTTAGTTTTAAATGACAAGAAATCCCTCTATGGGTGCACATTTTCTTGTTAAAACCAATGCCCTTGCATTCTGTTGGGCCTCAGAAAAATGACTTTTTGGTAAGCAAGCACTGGGTTTTCCTGAACCACCTATATGAGAAACACTTCTTTGAAGACCACTGTGCTCTCGAGTCCCTGCAGGAGCAAGTCGGAGCTGTCAGGTGCACAGAGAAATATCTTTAGTAAGAGCGGGTCAAGGAACGAGACTTTCCTGCCGCAGCGTGGATAGGCAGAGGGGGTTTCCACAAGGACAGTTCTTAAGAATCTCTGTAAAATGCATGACTCCATCTGTCTCCTCTCTCCTCTCTGGCTTCAGATGAGCTAAGCCATTTAAAAATTCCCCAACAAGGGACCCCAGGCGCTAAGAGAAGTGATGAGCAGATTTTCAATTTGGCTCTGATTTGCATGAATTATTTTTTTTCCTCTGGCAGTTCAAATCATTGTCTGCAGCTATAGGCTGGAGATGGGTAGTGAGGTGCCCCCAAGAACAGTGTGTTCCTGATCGGTCTGGAGGCTGTCGAAACTCCTGGGTGTGAAGGTCTGACCTCAGCTTCTCCAGAGAGGGAAGGGGCAGGAAGTGGACGCTTAGAGCAGTGACCCGGGGTCCAGGGCAGGACTCTGTGGGCCCACTGGGGATGCAAGCCCTCTGGTTCTCCCCTGCTTCCTTCTGCCCAGAATGTTCCCAAGGCGGTCTTCCAGGGAGCACCTCCTTTAGGACTGATTCGGCTCTTCTGATCTCTTCTCACAGCCAGGACAGGGACTGCAGACAGAGCCCGGGGGTGCCAGAGGCTGTATCTCTAGGCCCTGTGTGCGCCGTGATCTGGGACTCTGTGGTGCTGGGCATCAGTGACTGTGAGGTGGGTGCTCTTATTATTGCTGCTTTCAGCTGGTAGGAGAGGCTCAGGAACTTGCCTAGTTTCCTGGTTATGAAGTGGAGGCACAGTTGGGTTTGAACCTGGTGGCCCAGTTTAGAGCCTGCTCCCAGCCTGGGAACACAGCGACACTGTCTCACTGCCCTCTGGCCTTGGCAGAGGCCCTTTCTCTTGCCTGGGGTGGGCTCCGTGAGCCCCTTACACAGGTGTCTAGAGGTCCCCTGAGGCAGCTGGAGCTGGAATCAAGAACTTCCCAGCTCAGAGAGGAGTCACGCTGCACTGGCTCCTGTACCCTCGCCAGGTCCCTGCCTGCTACCCAGGGCTGCCCCAGTCCCCTCCTGCAGCAGACTCACCCTGCTCGTCCAGGCCTCCCCTGTCCTCTGGCGCACTCAGAGGGCTGCCCCTACAGCAGTGCTCTCGGGGGAAGAGTTTTGTTGGTTCTGACAGGTAAACTGGATCCTTGTTGTGGAAACAGCAATATAAACCTCACACCCGGATGGGGAAGGATGCCCAGTCCCATGAGTGGCACTGGTGTCCCATGGAAGACACAGCGGGACAGGCGAATTGATAGAGTCGTCTCCACTCGCCCTGCACCCTTGAGAATGAAACTGCCCCTGGGGACACAGCCTGGTGTGGATTCCTTCCTGCAGGCCATGGGAGGAAAAGGACAGTAACCGGCCTAGGCTAGAGGGAGGCCTGGGAGGTACAAGTGAGTGAGTGCGGTGGGAGTGAGGGGCCAGGATCCCACAGAAAAGCGCCCCTGGCTCTGCAGATGGGGTGCACTGCAGACTTTGAGGAGTGGGCGCCTCCGACAGCCAGGTAGCCGGGCACGCGAGCACCTGGCCTTCAGCAACCAGCTGCACCCCTTCCTCAAAGCATCCCGTGCTGTGTGTGTGGTGATGCAGGAAGTAGAATGACCGAAGGCCCACAGTTGATGTGGTATTGACCAGAATGAATAAGATTATAAAACCTGTAAGACCAGCTGCAACTGAGGTCTTAGGGAGGGCCTGCAGGTCCTGGTGAGGGGTCCGAGCTGGCCACTGACCAGAGGATCCACTCCCGGCAGACCGGACAGCTGGGCGCCTGCAGCCCCATTGCACAGGTGGGGAAGCTAGGGGCAGGAAAACAGCTCATCCCAGGCCCCAGGGCCGCTGACCTCAGCTCATTGTTTGTTTGTCTTTCGCACGGAGAAAATCCCCCTCAAAGGGATGCTCACCATGGCTTTCGTCTATCAGGCGTTCATTCACTTGTGCAGAAATATTCATAAAGTGCCTGCCACGAGTCAGGTCCTAGCTGTGAAGAAAAGCAGGCAAGCAGCATTCCTCTCAGGGAGATAAATTAAGCACATATTAAATAGACAAACACTGGCAGAAGACAGGAAAGACAATGGACAAAACCATGGACTGGAAGGTGCAGGGTCCCCTTGTGTGTGGCAGACCTCAGGTTGGAGAGCAGCTGGAGCCTCGGGAGCTAGTGAGGAGATGAGGGTCCCACCCCTTCACTCTACTCCTAGTGGCTTCTCTGGTCTGTTAGCAGCAGCAGCAATTCCCAGGACCATGGAAGGGGTCACCAAGAGGTAGTTTCCCCCCAGGGAACCTGGCAGAGTCCTGCGCCCGCCCGCCCTGGGGTGAGCTGCTGAGACCAGAGCAAGCTCCCAGGGAGGGAGGCTTGGCCAGGCAGTGAGGCTGAGGGATCTCAGGGAATCCAGGAAGGCAGAAGGGAGAGCAAGCAGTCCTCACTGGCCTGCACGGAGCAGAATGTGGGAGGGAGTGTGGCAGGAATGAGGCGAGAGGTGTCCTTTGGAGCAGTCGTAGGGGCTGTGGAGGAGTTTAGGGGATTTTATCTCCCAAGCATGGGGCGCTCTCATGGTTTATAGTGGGGATGGCCCTGTGGAGAGGCCACATTGTGCAGGTCACGCTGGCAGCTGCAGGAGGGCCGTGCTGGAGTGCGAAGGTGTCTGCAGGCCTCAGGTGTCAAGGGCTGCGTCTGGGGGTGGAGACGGGATGTCCCGAGGGAGGAGGAAGAGGTGGCACAGGACTGGATGCTGGACCTCTGTCCTCCTTTCTCAGTCCTTCTGGACTCTGGCAGCGTCCTCCTCTCTCACTGCTCTGAACACGGGACGGCTTTCCAGGGTGGGGACGGGAGCCTGGGTTCCTGGGGACGCGCTCCAGGTTGCATCTCGCTGTTGCTGTTCTACCCCACCCACTCTCAGCCCCTGGCCTCCTTTGGACTTGGCGGGTTCCAACCAAACAGATTCGGGGCGGGGGGCAGCCCGCAGGAGCAGCAGGGTCCCTGGGGGCTGAGGAGATGTTCCAGGAAGTCGAGCCGGGAAGGAACTTCAGCAAGGAAGCTGCAGGGCAGGTGTGAGTCCCTGCAAATCCGAAGTGAGGCACCAGGGACCTCTGAAGGTGGGGGATCTGGATGCCTCCGAGTGCTGCAGCAGGTAGGGCCTTGGGTTTTCTCAGCGGACAAGGCCCAACCCCAGTACTCTGTTCCTTGCAAGAGTCATACCCTCAGCCTGGGCCAGGACTGGGTCTGGAAGAGGAATCATGCTGTGAGTCCAGGCCCTACCAAATGCCCTGGTCGGGTCTCCCAAGAGACCTGCAGACAGGCCTGGGCTGGACTAACCCGGGCTCCATGCCGGAGGTTTGGCCCAGGCAGCACCATGGGGAGCAGGCTCATTAGTGGTTAGCAAGGTGGGTAGACAGGAAGAATGGAGACTCAGACACGGGAAGGGACCCCTGCTTAGTGGCAGAACCCAGATCAGAATGCTAGCGCCACTCCTACTAGCCCAGTGTGGCCTCCCCGACACCCCAGGGTCCTCTGTGGGGCTTAACTGAGGATGTTCAGAAGCAGCTGTGTGGCATGTGAGTTTGAGTGCCAGCAATCTGAGGGGGGCACTGGCAAGGATTTCTCCCGGCAGCTTTGCTGTGCTGTGGTTGGCTTCTCCACCCTCTCTGTGCAGTGAGGTGGGTGTGTACTTCCGGCTTAATTACAGTGCACACAACCAGAGAGGAGCTCCTTGGAAGCACATGTCACTTTGTTTGGGGATCACAGACAAGAAGGCTGGAAAAATATCTTTTAGATCATCCTGTCCTGCCTCTGCCGGAGCTGGTATGAGAAGTGTCAGATCATCTGGGCCTCAACAGGGCGCCGGGGTGAGCTCTCAGGAAGTGGCAGCCTCACAAGTTGCCTTGCTGGGAAGCTCATTTTCTCTCCCTGGACCTGGTTCTTCAGGCCTTGTGCTGTGACGCTTCCAGCTGTGCCTACTGAGCCCCTAATCTGGGTCAGGCCACCCTGTGCTCAGCTCTGGGGGTTCAGACAGTGACATCCACGAGGACCCTGCGCTGATCACGAGCTACGTAAAACACGACCACAAAAACTCCACTTCGTGGCTCAGAGTGGGAAACAGGTCCCCACCCAGGTAGGGGAGAGGGGTCGCTTGGGACCTTGCTTATTGGTGAGCAGGGGAGGAGGTCACCTGAGCTGGGGAGGGTTCCTTAGGAGGAGGAAAGGGGAGGAGATACCATGCTCGGGAGCGACAGCTTCCTTCTATTCCTCTGACTGCCTGGCCGTGTCCAGTTCACGTCCTTCGCCTCCACCAAACCTGACCTTTGCCTCTCATCCCTTTGTGTCCTTTGCCTCTCCCGACTCCTGTGCAGGTCGGTTAGGACTGAGACTGGGGTAGGAGTCAGGCAAGGAGAAGGCAAGGCCCACAGGCGCAAAGAGGCTGTAGCTCCCACGTCTGCACAATGAGAAGTGAGGGCTCGTGTTGGGAGCCCTTCTGCCCCCACGTTCTGGGCTCTCGAAGGCACCGAGTGCCCCAGCTGGGAGTTTCTCTCTCATTGTAACTCCATTCAGCACAATGAGCCTGGCAACCTGCGAATCCATCGCCCGCCCCCCAGCCTCCTGCGTGTCTCCTTGGGAGCACTCTAAGGTCAGCTTGTCCACAGGGGATTTCACACCCTTCTGATCGATTCCACTGCCAAAAGCATCTCGGTCAGACACTCACGCTAACACGGTTCTGATCTCAATGCCCCTTCACTTAAAACTACGTCACCAGCACAAAATCCCCAGAAACCCAGGCTTGGCGAGGCACAGACTTTCTGAGACCCGAGCCCCGCCTTGCGCATCCTGGCTCACATCTCCCCAGACATCACGCTCCAACCAACCCTGACTTCGCCCTTGTGTCTTTGCACATTACCCTCTGAGAAACCGCTGTGGATCTTTCAAAGTTCAGCCTATCCGCACTCCCATGCCACCTCCCGGCCTGCACATACCGGGTCCCAGCTGGTTGGCTATGACAGCTCTGTCTGGCCATCCCCGACCTTGTAAATATAGTTTCCCAGCACTGGTCAGTTAGCTGCTATCAGTTACAGGTCCGTGGGACCCCATCTTCTGTAGATCGTCCGACCCAGATAACATATATGAAGTGCTAACCTTCCTGTTTTCCTAGGCTGAACTGAAATAAGCCCCGATTACCGATGTGTGTCATTCACTGCCTGTTTCCAGAGGGCTGTGCGTTGGGACCAGCAGCAGCAGGACTGCATTGCAGCACCTTGCGCATCCGGGCCATGTATTAAGTATCTGGCATTTCTCTCTTCTGCAGGCTAGACTGAGCCCTTGAGCTGACCCACAAGTTCTGAGCATTTATCACCTGGTATTGATGACCATGTATGTGGCCTCCCCTCTTTATGCCTGGAGATGAAGGGAGAGATACAAGCTCATGTTACAAAGAGTATTTCCTGGTTTATCAGCTCTCCCCCTCTCAGCTCCAGCTCAAAATGATTTCTTACAGCTTTTATTCCTCCGATGAAAGTGCCCAAGGCTATGAGCTAGGGAGGACTACGCCTTCCTGATTGGGTTCAGGTGCCCCAGTTCTGCTCTGCTGTGAGATCCAGGGTCCAGGGCCCTGCCCTGGGCCACACAGCCTGGCCTCAGAAGGGTCTCCGAGGGCTGAAGGGTCTCAGCTGCCCAGGGTATTGGGGGCCGCTCCCCCGGGAGGAGATTAGAGCTCCTTTGCCCTTCTTCACCGCCCTTTCTCATTCACTGTTTTCTCTCCAATGAATTAAAAGCAGAATCCACAAGCAGGATTTCTCTCTTCAAAGGATCAAATAAACTTTCTTTGTTTTCTCCTTAAATGTTTCCCCCGAAACTGCAAAAGAAAAACATGCCAACAGACTTGGAATTAAAGGTGAGAGAAAGAAATAAAAGTTGGAGTGAAGTAATTTCAACTTGAGAAGCAGAGCAGCTGAAACCCTGAACAAAAACGTACACTCAGCAATATGGTCCTTTCCTACAAATTAATTAACCCAAAGTGCTTGTTTAATTAGTGTGAGGGGTAGGGAATTGAGCATCGAACAATATCTCTCACCCAGTTCAGAATTATGCTCACAAAAGAATTTCCTCTTCCTTTCCTGAGAGGGACCAGAGCATTGCCTTCATCGGTCTGGACTCAGCAGGGACATCTTGGCTGGGGACAAACTTTCAGCTGCTGTGGAAGCTATGGGAGGGGCCTTGCGGATGGCCCTCTAACTTCCTGCCTGTGGCCACGGCCCAGGTGGACCTAGGCAGAGTTTGGCCCTGAGCCCCTGGAAGGGGCTCTGAGGTTCTCAGGAGAGCAGGCCTTCTGGCTTCTCAGCCTTATCTGCTCCCTGCTTTGCGCCCCCATGCTACATAGAAACCTTTTGAGTTTCTTGCTTGATGTGACTGTGGATATTCATCACTCAAGAAGGCACTGGGAGAATTCAATCTGTACAGCACCCAGAGAGCTACAGTTTAAGACCCTGTCTCTATTTATAAAGAAAGAAGTTTGCGGGGCTCACAGAGCTGGAGGCTGGGAAGTCCAAGGGCACGTGGCCAACATCTGCTCAGCATCAGGCAGGGGCTCCTTGCTGCATCACAACATGGCAGAGGGTGTGAAGATGGCATCGCCTGGCAAGGCAGAGAGCAGCACTGGGGGAGGCAGAGCAAGAGTGCTGGCTATGTCATCTCTTCCTTTCCTCACAAAGCCTCGCTGCCATCTGAGGATCCCACTGTCATGACCTCATCTCATTCAAATCACCTTCCAGAGGCCGCCTCTGCAAACACCAGTGACATGGGTGCGGGGCTAAGTTTCCAGCACACGCACTTTTGGGGAACACATCAAACCTGTGGACCCTGTCACAGGGCTCTGTGTAACCACCAGGCGGGTCTGGAGCTCACGGGGTGCGAGCGGGCTGAGTTCTTGATCATTGATTTTCATTTTTTCCTTAGATTCCTTTGTCACCTGGTGAAGCCTAGGGATTCACCATAGAATCTAGGGCGATTCACAGAGAATCTATGGCCTCTCAGAATAATGTTTTTAAATATGCAAAACAAAATATATAGGATTACAGAGGAAGCTAATTATACTACTGTAAGGTTATCAAATGTAAGTAAAACATATATGGTACAGTCATATATATGGTTCTTTCTTAACTCATTAAAATGCAAAATCAACTGGTAGGTCTATCTGTCATATGTTTCAAATAAATATTTTGAGAAACCAGAACCTGTATCATAAAGCTTATAAGTAGACAATTTCTACTATTGACAAATTATAGGGACCGTGTTGCGAAAACCACCATGGCTTGTTGCCTGCATTCATCATGGAAGAAAATGCTGCAGTTCAGGTAGAATTCAGTGAAAACAGAGATAGGCTTTTCCTCATCTAAGTTCATTGCCCCTCTGAGTTCTACCCATGGACCTTGGGTGAGTCTCTGCTGATGAATCAATGGGATCCTTGCGGATATAACTGGACGGTTGTGGTGGCCTCTACTGAATCCTTGTAAATGTCCCTTTACTTTTTGGGGTGGGGAGGGTGTCTGCCGCTCTCAGAGGACCACAGACTGGCTGCCCGAAGTCACTGAGGGCTGTGTTGTTAAGGGATTGGAGGAAGCGGAGGAGAGGAAACAGCCAGAACGGTTGGGCTGTGACCTACGAGGTAAGAAGGACGGGGCTGCTGCCAACGCTTTGGGGAGGGGAGGGTGGGAACCCACGCAGGAGCTCGGGGTGCACGGGCCCCTGCACCCTGCGCTCCCAGACAGAAGGGTGGCTGCTCAGAGCGAACTGGTCATGTGGTGAGAAGGGGTGTGGTGCTGTCCCAAGGGCCTGGGCTCTCACACGCTCACATCCGTCCTCGCGAACACTTCCAGGCCCTGCTGCCGCTGCGTGTGCAGCTCTGGCGTCACCCCGCGCTCAGAGCACCCCGGGCAGCTCCACTCGCCCAGCCCCTCCGAGTCTCCTGGCTTCAGGAACAAACACCTGTGAGCCAGTTGCTCCATCGCCACCTGTTTGGTGCCTTTGATAACTAAAGAATCCTGAGCAGGAGAACATTTTTATCTTTATTAGCTGCTGTTCAGAGGGTCCAGGGTTGGTGATTGAAGTCCTCTGCTTGAGCATGAGAAGTTGCTTCAGTTAAGATTTAATTTCACTACAGAAAAATCTCCAAATGATGTTTTCCTTTCAGTTCATAATTTTTGTCCTTGAAAACAGAGCCCAAATAATATAGGCAAACGTTTCCCTAAAATTCTGGTTTTTCTAGCAAAGACTCAGAACTGAGTGCATCAGCCTGGGCTGAGACCTGCAGGCCTAGCCAGGGCCCTTCCATTCTTCCCTCTTAGCACCTGGCTGAACCTCTGGTCCAAACCCCACTGGAGGCTTGGTGGGTGGTCAGTGATTAGATGTGAACCTTAGGTCAGCCAGAGTCCACAGGCCCTGTCCTTCCTCATGAGGAGTCTGCATGTGTGTGCATGTGGGTATGTGTGTGTGCACATGTGAGCAAGACCTGACTTTGCACTTTTCCTGGCCACACCCGGATGCAAAAAGAGCTTGTCTTTCCTTGTGGGCAGTATTGCCCTTCTCTTCAGGACCTCTGTGTTGGTGTTTTTCATTTGTGCCACTGTGCTGGGTGCTGCTAGGCGGAGGAGAGGTTGGGTGCCAGAGTAGACCAAATACAGACTCTGCCACCAAGGGCCAGAGTGGAATGTGGGAGACAGGAGGGGGCAGCCCGGAAGTGCCATACAGTGGTCTCCATAAATAGAGTATCAAAGTGATCTTGAGGATTGTGGGCCAACTGGTGATGAGAGATGGCCAGTTACGAAGGGAATATTGCAGTGCATTACTGCAAAGCCATGTGGGAAAGTGGGGCAGGGAGGGTTTTCTTGAAGGCTGATCACACACCCAGAGCCTCTAAATGTGAGGGACACTGGTGGGTGGGTGTATCCACTGAAGCTCACTGACGTCAGAGCCCTCTCTCGATGCACTTTCACATGTGTTGTGTTGTTCTATTAGCTCTTTCTTACAAAACCGTGACATAGCTTAAATCACGATTCCCACCCAAGCTCAAAAGGAAAAGGAGCCCAAAGACGGGAATGACTTACTTCATATTCGCTGGTCTCCAGGCTACAACTGGAGCGGAAGAGTGGGAGCAGGAGTCTCAGGCAGGTGCCTTGGGATCCGGGGATGAGTCTGGATTCCAGTTTCTCAACTGTCGAGCCCTTGTCAGCCCTTCTTTTAGAGGAGTATATGCAGCTGTTGCTGTTATATCTCTTTACAAATCTTTTTTTTGCAATAAATATAAGTTTAATAGTGTAGATCAACAGGGGAAAAGAAATAAGAAGCAGCCAGTATTTGATTTTCATCCTTATTGTTTTTTCTAGGGTCCCTCTAACTTGATGTAAACTTATAATTTTCAAGGAAATTCCTATTTCACTCCCATTTTATCATTGATAAATTGAATAGTTTTTCTGTTTGTATGATAAAACAGGAAAGGCTGTTACGTTTGAATGGAAAAGGCACTCGATTTGTGATCAATGTCACACAAAATCACATTCCCATCAGAAAACCCAAACATCAACAACACAAAACTAAAAACACACAGGAGATCAATACCATTCAATAAATATGCAACCTACTTCAGTCTCCCCCCCAAAGGACCAATACTTCAAAAAACCATAAAGAAAACCCCTATCCATTTCCAAGTGACCCAAGTAGAAGAGAGAGCAAGATGCTATGTGTGCTATTTTACCCCTCCCCTGGCCCTTCACTACTTAGAAAACTGCCTGCTCTCCACAGAGAGTGATAATGGGCCTCATTTCTTCTCGGGGGAAAACAAATTCACTGACACTTTTGGGCAATATCCCGTTTCTCAGGAACCCTGGCTCTATACCTAGTTCTGCTTCCACAGCCTCTTCATATAGTTCTGGGTAAGGCTTGGGATCTGGTCCATTACGACGGGCCATATGAACTAGGAGTTTCATCTTGCTGGTTTCAGCATGGGCCCTTGGACCCTACAGGAACTCATAGCGAGCAGGATCACTATTAGGAATCTGCTGGTACATCAGGTACTGTTCCCGTACTAAATCCTCAGTGATGAATTTCCAGGATTCCTCAAAATGAATACACTCAGACTGAGCTAACATGTCCCATCTTTTCACTTTTTGGGTTAGGACCTCCTCACTGATATGGTTGCCCCCATGAAGATTAGAGACAGGACGAATATAATGATGTCGATTTTGAGAATGATTCTTTCATCATCGCCATCTAGTACCCCACTGTATGTGAGACCCAAGATTGGGACTAGCTCCTATGTATTGCCAGAGTGATTCACTTTCCTGATTTTAATGCCAAATCCCATTTACATGGACTCACAGAGTTCCCAAAAGTTCAGAGGGAAGTTGTTACGGTAATCATGGAGTAGAACATGCAATGTTTCTTTGATGATAACCTGCTCCTTCTTTTCATACTTGTGGAGCAGAAATGACACCAACTTACATAACTTGGCATTTAGGAGCACAGTTTGCAGGATGTGAGAGAAGCGTGTGTCCTGCGAGGAGCTTGAACCCTCACAGGATTGGCTCCTTTGACTGGAAGCCATGAGGACAGCAAGAACTTGTTGAGGATCAGAAGCCTTCAAATCTCCAGTCCTGGAAAATAGAGTGCTGAGCAATAGCAATTCAGCTGCTCCAAGAATCCAAACCCAGATTTTGAAAAATCACAACTGAGAATTCTCCACTGCACAGTGCAAGGCTAGCAACAGAGGCAGGAATGGGTTATTTTCAGAGTCTCAACTTGGAATGTGGCCTTCTCTCTCACCCTCAGCCCCGCTTTACAAATCTTAATCATTCAACCCCTACAGCTATTATGACCCTCAGTTTGAAAAATGAGAAATGAAGACATAGACCCAGAGAGGTGGTGAGAGTTGGCTGATGTCACAAAGCTGCCCAAAGCAGAAGCGAGACTGAAGTGCAGGCCACCTGGGTCTTTGACAGCACTGCCCAACGTGAATAAGTCGCGCATGATGAGCCTTGCATATAATTTTAAATTTTCTAGTAGTCATATTAAAAAAACACTTTAAAAATAAACAGGGACATTAATTATAATAATGTATTTTCCTTAACTAACACATGCAAAATATTAACATTTTGACATGTAACCAATATTTGAAATTGTCAATGTGATATTTTGTGTTCTTTCATCTTAAGTCTTCAAAGTCTGGTGCGTATTTTGCACCCACAGCACACGCTAGGTGAGACTAGCCTCGTGTCCATGCTTAGCAGCCACTGCCCTTGTGCCTCTCCGTGGGCTGTGTGCCCCTCAGCTAACTTCTCGTGGACACGAAGCGCTAGGAAGTGGGGCTGCAGGTGCAACTCCCGGGCAGCGAGGCCATGGGTGTGATGCAGGGACACCGGAAGAAACGCAGAGGGAAGCAAACCAGTGACAGCAAGGCCTCTGTGTAGACAGGAGCAACCTGAGGTCACCTTTGCCTTGAGGAACTGCAGGAGGGGGTCCTGGGTTCTGTGGGTGCTCTGAGGGCTGCGAGGTGTCTCCTGGAAGGCTTCCTCACCCTTCTTTGTGTGCAGGAAAGAGCCTGGCTCAATGAGGCCACCACCCTGGAGCAGCCACGGCCGAAAGGGGAAGATCAAGGCAAGAAGATAAAGAAACATGGAAGTGTCTCCAACTTGCTCTGTTAGCTCTTGCGTCTTGTTGCCTTGCATTTTGTTGGTTACTCAGTTGTTTATTTATTGGCTTGTAGTCCATTTTATTTTTCAAATGGACAAAGTGCAGTTTACAAAGATAGTTGGATTATAGCCAGATGACTTGAAAAACTCAAAAAATGACATTGGGAAGTAAAACTAGAAAAGAAATGGAGTCAGGTATGAGGTTAGTTCAAAAAATGCACCCCTGAAGGCCTGACCTATTTGGTGGAGGTGAACTCTGGTCTGGGTAAAAGCCTTCTGGCCACAAGGCAGGCAGGAGCAGGGCGACTCGTATCACAGTACAGCTAGGAGTGTTCTCCCCTTTCCCTTTCTGCTGGCTGAAAAGAGAAGGCTATCGGGGCCCAGAAGAGGGTGGAGCCCCAGCAAGGCTGAAGCCTGGGCTCCCAGAGTCCCAGAGGAAGGAGATGCAGCTAGAAAATCTGTACTGGACTGTGACGAAAAGGAGAAACCAACTCCTGGTTTGGCAAACCTCCGAAAAGTCAGGATTTATCGGTGAGAAGAGCTGTTAGCATTGTCTTAACTGATACGAATCCCCCTTGGGAAACGCTCCTGCTTCTTCTCAGCAGAGAGGAACGGAAAGGTTTAGGAGGCTGCAAGTTCAAGGTTACGTTCCCTTTCAACCGCCAGGCAGCACATATCTCTATTGGAGGGAAGCAGGCAGGTGCAGAGCTTATGTCTTAACATTCAGCCCAGGTGGGAGCAAGATGAACACACTCTTGTCAAAATTGTGTCACCTTACAAGAACTCCTGCCTGAGTAGAAAGCTCTTCTCCCTCCTTTTGGAGATCAGCCAGGCAGTGTGTGCGAGCAGGGCCAAGATTCTCTCCAGAAATCATTTTGGTTCTGCCTTCAAACACAGAAAAAATGATAGTCAAGGCCTCACACTCTCTTACTGGGAAAACTGCTATGGTCATTTTCAATTCTTGCCTGAAAAAAATAGCTCGAAATAGCTACTACCCTATGATCACCCTGACCCTTAAAAACAAAACAAAACAAAACTGAGACAGTGAACTTGGCCGAGTATCTTTCTTCTTTTTCTTCTCTAACCACGTTGTGGAGGTGTGGCTAACAAATGAGAAGCTGTGTACAGCTGCGGTACACAGTTCAGTGAGTTTGGGGCTAAATGTATATCCATGACGCTGTCTCTAGCTTCACAGCCCTAAGCACGTCCACCACCTCTCAGTTTCCTTTCCCCTTTAGGGTTATTAGCATCACTGCATTTGGTAGTAAAACACCTAAGGTCCACCTCTGAGCAAATTTTAAGAGAACAACACAGTAATGTAGTTATGATACTAAGTAGTATAGATCTGTAGTATTTATAAAGTTGTATACAGCTTGCATAACTGAAACTGTACCTTCAGACCATCACCTTCTTATGCTCCTTCCTCCAAGCCCCGAGCAACCAGCATTGCCCTCTCTGTTTGCATGGTTTTCAGATTCCGCATGTATGTGGAATAATCCGGCATTGGTCTTTCTTTATTCAGCTTATTTCACTTAGCATAGTGACCTCCAGCTTCACCTGTGTTGCAAGTAACAAGATTTTCTTCATCTCTGAAGTCTGAATATTTTATTGTATACATATGTCATATTTTCTTTATCCATTGATGGCTGCTTGTGTTGTTTCCCTGCCTTGGTCACTGTGAATAATGTTTCAAGAACATGTGAAATTTCTGAGATCATGATTTAAATTCCTTTGACGGTCTCACATTTCCTTGTTTCAAATATATTACAGAGCTACGATAGTCAAAACAATGTAATATTGGCCTAAAGATAAATAATAGATCCGTGGAACACAACAGGAAGCCTGGAATTCTATACACACAAGGTCAACTGATTGAGAAAGGGGAAGCTCTTCCGTAAATGGTATAGAGAAAAGTAGATATTCACACACAAAAGCATGATAGTGGACGCTTGTCTTATACCATCCATGAAAATCAACTGAGAATGAGTTAACATTTTAAACTAAGACCTGAAACTATAAAACCCCTAGAAGAAAACAGAAAAAAATCCCTTGACCTTTTTGACATTTGTCTTGGCAATTAATTTTTGGAGATGATACAAAAACCACAGGCAACAAAAGCAATTTTTTAAAAAGTGGATTGCATCAAACTAAAAATCTACTCTGCAAAGTAAATAAATGAACAGAATCCAAAGGAAGAATCTGATTAAAAGGTAGGCAAAGGACTTAAACAAACATTTCCCAAAGAAGACATATAAATGGCACACACAGGTCTGTGAAAAGCTGGTTATCATCACTAATCATGAGGGAAATGTAAATCAAAACCGTAATGAGAAATTACCTCATGCCTCTTAGGATGGCTGTTATTAAAAAACAAAGGAACAAGAGCAAAAAATAAATGAATGTTGGCAAGAATGTTCAGTCATCATACAAAACAGTGAAGAGGTTCCTGAAGAAATTGAAAATGTAACTGCCGTATCATCCAGTAATACCACTTCTGAACACGTGTCCAAGTCTCTTTCTTGTCCTGGGGTTTCGCTTCCAGGCACCATGAATGAAAAATGTCTGTGATGGGCCAAAGTTACCAATGTGCATCTATGTGTGCGATAGCAAACAAAGGCCAATGCGCTTATATGTAGCTTGTCTCTGGGAAACACAATTGGGCTCCTATTCTTCTCCCAGTGTAAGTAAGTGGGGACCAGCTTTGGGAGCAGAAGCAACATTCCCCCTGTACAGGGTTACTCTCTGACAATGCAGGGACAGGTATCCAGAGCCTGGAGGGAAGGTGCCCTGCTTCTGCCAGCATGACACTGTGGCGCAGAGGTGTGTGCGTGGCCCTTGGCCGAGGGCCACCGCCATCATGGCCAAGTGTTTAGGAGGCTCCAGGCCTGTGAACCTTGCTGGCTTGGCAGTCCCAGTCCCCTTTGCTTCTGATGGGAGTGTGTCATGGACTCATCTGCAAAGCTTGGTGATCTGCCTAGTGATGACCTCATAAACTCTCCAGATTCCAGTGAGCAGATGAGAGCCACAGCATTGGAAGAAGCTCGTGGTGGGACAGGGTGGGGATGGGTGTGGGGCCAGCAGGGCTGTGCTTCTCAGTGCAGCTGCTGTCCCACCCAAGGGACATTTCTGTCTGCAACTTCTGATTCACCTGACTGCACCGGACCCAGGGCACTCGTCCTTAGAGTAGGTAAAACCGAGCTCTGGTCAAGGTCAAAATTCACAAGCAGGAACCCAGGGCCTGATTATGGTTCACTGTCATTTGAGCTTTGAGGCTTGGCCTTCAGTCATCTTGGGTTTGCACTCCGCTCCACGGTCTTCCCTCTGTGGGAGAGTTTTAGGGTGGGGTGAGTGGGTGCAGATGTGTCCTCACGCGCAGGCTGGGTGTGAGGAGGGCTGGGAAAGTGCAGTCTGCACCCAAAGTGCCCTAACCCAGACTCAGGCTGTGACCCAGGATGCTGCACCAGGAGGGCTTCACTCCTCAGGCTTCACTGCCCCTCTGCTTTCCTCAGGTCCTGCGGGCTCCCCTGGGAAAGGCTTCTCAGACTCTGTGCATGTGGATCATCTGGGCAGCTGGTAAATGTGCAGATTCTGGGTCATCAGGCCCATCTTGCTCATCGGGTCAGGCGATGCCCACAGTGCTACTCTAAGGGTGGCCCTCAGCATAGGAAGGGTCCTGGGGTCATGCCCAGTGATTTGGGACACACAGCACATCTGAGCAGCCCCCCAGAGCCTGGGAGGAGAAGGATCTGAGGTTGGTCTGAGTCTAAGCAGCAGAGAATGTCCAGGAGAAGGGCCATCTGGGGCTGAGGAAGAATGTCCCTGATGGGCTTCCTTCTGAATACCCTGGCTTTGTGCTTTTGTGTCTCTGCTTTTATAGATTTGGAGGGGCCTGGTTATCCCTCATGCTGGAGCCAGGTGTTAATCAAAATGAGACTATAAGCAAGCTGCCAAAGGTACCTGAATGAAAAGACTGGCTGGGGATCCAGGCTGGGGCACATGTGCAGGTCCCTAGTGGGCACCTTAGGTCCGAGACACTGTGTTCTTGTGTCCCCTCCTTCGGGGATGCTGAGGAGCAGGGTGCCCGCGCTCTCAGGCTTAGCGCCTGGCATCCTGACACGTGCATGTCTTCTGTTTTAAAGGCAGAAATGTCTTGGCTGGAAGCCCACACTTTGTTCCAGCACATCCTTCTCACCAAAAGGGCAGTCCCTGGAGCTGCCAACAGTGCTGACTGGAAATCCATCCAACAATGCTTTGGATCTAGGAGTATGTGCTGACCGCAGACGTGGCCTTCGCTACCCCACAAAAGCCTGGCACATGGTGTTGGCATCTTTATTTTTACTCCAAAATGTAAAGCTTGTTTCTTTCTTTCTTTCTTTCATTTTTTTTTCCAGCTGGGAGAACTCCTGTCAGCAGATGCAGTGTCCTTTCCTGATTCAATATTATGTAAACTGCATATCGGCGCACGGAATAAACAAATATGTCTGTGGAGCTTCTGGACGCGCAGAGGGGGCCCAGCAGAGACCAGGCCTGGGTCTGCAGGGGGTGGTGCGCCTCCCCTCTCTCTGCTCTGCTGCCAGCCCGCTCTCTCAGGACGTGTGGCCGGGGTCACAGCGTCTGGACGGGACCCACCTTGATGCCAAGCTTCTACCGTGCTGAAGGTCAAATGTGAGCTGCCGTTCGCCCGGCCTGACGCTCCTGTTAGCCGGTCAGAGGGAGGGACTGACAGTCCTGAGCCTGCTCTGTCTCTGGCCGCAGGTGAGACTGCAGCAGACTCTTAGCCTTCTCTGCCTGGAAGACGTGGACAGTGCCACAGCTTGGGTTCTTCTGCCAGAGAGAACTGGCCCAGCCCTCACTCGAGACAGGCCTTCGTCTCCAGGCGTGCAGGGCATTACAGTGGATGTGATCAACAGAGACCCACGTCGGCTCCATGGCTCTGCACTCACAGGGAGCTGTTCTGACTCTCGTGGCAATGACCTGGGAGCTGGTCACCTCCTAAGCCCCCTTCTAAGCTGGTGAGGGAAGAGCCTTAAGCAGATTAGAGTGTCTTTCCAAAGGTGGGTAGTGAATGAAGAGCAAATCCATTTAGGCTGGGGCTGTCTTTTTAAAAATCTCATCCTTTCTGTTTCCCAACATGCCACCATGCCTCCTCAAGCACACCTGTATTCAGAACCCAAACCAACAGAGCAAAGAGACAGAGACATCTGCAGTGCCCATCTTCAAAGCATGAAATGAAATGCTTGCTCAGCTATCCTCTACCCTGCACCTCTCCTACCCTGGCCAAATGTTTTTTCTTGTATCTTTGGTCCCCTTTGACTGTTGGCAGGGAATCTGCCCTTTTGGGAGAAGAGTATTTGCCTACATGCTTGTTTCTTCACCAAATACAAACCGATATATTTTCTGCTGATCTGTGATGAGGTTAAGAGGTTTTTCTCGCCATCAACTGCCTCGTGAATTTGCTTTGCAGAAAGCAATGCTCAAAATGGCTTCAGTTACAACCAAACGTACTAGAAGTCTCAGAATGACTGAGAACAAATATTTGCAGTCATGCTGGCCGAGTCACTTATACATAAGGCGTGTTCTCGTGATTATTTTAAAGGGTACATGAGTTCGAGGAGTCAGGGGGAAATGCCCTGGACCAATTTCATATCCCGATCAGCGTCCCCAGTGCCTGGGATGCCACATGATAGCACTGAGCAGATGGTGGTGTCATGGTTGCACTTAGGGTGGAGAAAGGGCTGAGTGTCACCCCACGGCCCCTTTGCACTGACAGCTCTGGAGAGATTCCGCCAGCTCTCACAGGGGTGTGGTGGATGAGAGGGCACCAGGCCAAAGGAAGGACAGCTGAGGATGCAGCTCCACGCATTTGTTATGGACACCATTATGGAGGTGGTGAGCCGGGTACCTGTCATCTGGTTTTGAACACCTAGAATGGATTTGGTGCTGCATGCGTGTCTTTGATTATTATACCGTGAAAGGCTTCCGAGCTCTGATTTTTCCAGGATCTCAAGGATTCCTTTCTTTTTTGGAGGAGAGTGGGAGAAACTGACCAGTCAAAATACCCTTGGCCCAATCACTGTGACCCCTCAAGGTTTCGCTCCTTATGCCAGGAACACCTCCTGAGAGTACCCCAGACAATGCATTTTGAAGATTCCTTCAGGTTGGCTTATTTGCTCCTCCTCTCTTGCACTCTAAAATACACAGTAAGGGCTCTCACAATACTTATGCCGATGAATTTACTTAACCAAAACACTATCAGTGAAGTAACTAAAATGTGCGCTTGGCAGACTTATTCTCCCCATCACACGGCCCACTGCCTGGCCCTCGGCGTCTCTTATTTGGAGAACCACGGCAGATGGTGTGGTGAAGCCAGCTCACCCTCACCTGCCTGCTCCTAACTGCCCTTTCAGCTGTGTTTCCATGTGTGCCCCCCCCCATGGTGGAGGATGGACCCTAAGGTGACTTTCCATGCGCCCCACCTCTGTGTGCCCCTCGAGTGTGGGGGAGAACTGCCTCTTGCTCCTAATGGTAGGATGTGGTGAAGTGCAGGATGTAACTCCTGTGACTGCTGAGGTTTGTGAGACTCCTTGCTGGCATGAGGGAGCCATGGCAGTGTTGGCAAAGCCCGGATGGGTCTCTGTGAAGGGTGGGCTCTGGCTACGGACTGCAGCCTCAATCCATTCTGCAGCAAGAAGTGGGTGCCCTGGTCCTAAACCATCAGAAAATGTTTCTGCCTGAAACCTGAATGAGCAGGTCCTTCTCCAGTTAAGCTTCCAGATGGAAACGGCCCAGTGGGACTTTAGTGGCAGCCTTTTGAGAACTTCATAGAGCACCCAGCTAAATGCCAGTGGAAGCCACATTTGCCACATTGTGATGAACACCCAGATTGCCAGTTAATAGACGCGTGCTGTTTAAAGCCTCCAATTTTGTGATAATTTGTTGTGTAGTAATGGAAAGGGACCTGTATCACTCAGAAATTCCCGGTCACCTGCACTGGGAGAAGGGGTTAAGTACTCCTGCATGATCTGAAACACAGTACCTGTGTCTGGAACATGAACGGGTAGATGAACTACTCGAGAAAAATTGCAAATGCTGTTGGATTCGAGGTTTGTGGTTGTTAATGTCTGTGACAGTAGGCCACGTGGCTCTTCTGAATTCCAGATCTGAGTGCTATGACCACATCTTCGCTTGGCACCACAGTCTCAAAGCCAAGATGTATCAAGATGAAGCTTCAACCCCCAAATCTGCCCCTTCTCATTTTTCTCCACTTTGAGACACGGCACACCTCCCCTGTTAACCTGTGTTCGCACATCTCCATTTCCCACAGCCAGTGGTCCCCTGAACCCTGGGCAGGAGAAATGGCACTTGGGGATTTCTGATCTCATATCTGGAGGGAGGAGACACGGGAGTGGCCCTGTGAGTCCTGAGCCTTTTAAATTGTGCCTGGTATCCATGGGGCCTTCATTCTTATCTAAGGAGCCAGAGAGTCTCTCCTTTGAGCGGTACGGACATCCCAAGCAACATCTGGGACAACAAAGACAAATCCAAAGGTCCTGGTTCCAGAGTCTCTTTGGGGTTTGCTCCAATTACAAGAGAAAGGAGGCAGACTGCCACCCTGGCTCTGTGGCTCCTTGCTTTTCATTCCCAGACTAATAAATCTGCACTCTCAAAGACTCAGAGCAGCCACACATAAACTCCTCTTACATCAAATGGCATTAAGTTAACACCCCAAAGTGTAGTAGACAGGAATGCTGTCCATCTGAGCTGAGCCTCAGCGTGTACATGACTGCTCTTCACAGGCCAGAGTATCTTGGTAAGCTGGACTCCCAAAAGTGAAAGACCTGGGTGTTGCTGTGTGTTAAGGCGGTGTTGTGTTGTCTGCTCAGGTGACCAAGCAGTAGCACGACAGAGAGACTACTGTCTCTAAAGAGGCAGGGTTATGGAGAAACGTCATCTGGGAGAAGCAGAAGAAAGAGGGGAAAAGCAAAACAAGGAGGGATATGTCGCGCTGTGCAGCAGAGTGCATGGATAACGAAGTAGAGATTAAGTGCAAGGAGCACAAGAATGAGAAACTGGATGGAACCAAGCAAGAGATCTTTTTAAACTCATATGTGGTTCTACCATGTTTGACAGAAATGTGCTCTGTATTTGGTTGTAAGTTTTCTAGCAGCCAATGCCGAAGGTAAAAGAATCAGTTGCATAAATTGTTCTGACCCTACATTCACGGAAGCAGAATGCAGTGGTGCCGAGAAGACCCAGAAGAGGCCTGGGTCTGGGTCCAGAGACAAAAATGGTCATGGATGCAGGTGCCAAGGAGCCGTGTGACGTAAGGCACCACACGCTGCATGGCCCCGAACAGGAAGCCCAGAGCCTGTCTGGAGTCTTCCTCACTGTGTCCCTCAGCGTGGGCTGCGGCAGCTCCAGAAGGAGCTCTCAGAGCTGCTCCCCAAGAGGGAGCCCATGGTGCAGCCTCAGGGTGGTGCGCAGTCTGTCTTGTTTCAAGGGGAGATTTTAGCTTGTGAGCAAAAGTGCGGTTCTGCTCCCTGCATCAACAGCATCTCTCTTAGCACAGAGTGATCCTCAGGCTGATGTTCTTTTATTACAGGTTCTGTGTTACCTCCCGGAGAAGTCCCCAGGCTACTAGGACAACAACCACTAAAAGCTGTGGATGACGACAGTGACCTTTGCAATTGTAGGATGGACCTGCGTACAGATTAGTGTTTATTGCAGAGGAAATTTAAGTTCTTCTCCAAATGGTGAGCAAGGGGGCCACTAGCCCATTTCAAAGTATTTATTTATATGTCTTTCACTCTAAGTGCAACTTCACCTTGTTCTTTAGTATGTTATGTATTTTGTGATCATGTAAATGATATTTGTTTTCCTGTTAAATTTTTCCAATTGGCTAATGGTGGCATAGAAGAGAAAAAGTGTAAATAATTGTATTTATTTAAAATGTAATTTCTAACCATTTATCAGTTGATTCTTTGACCTAGTTGATAGTCATATCTTCGAATAGAAATAGTCATACTTTCTGGTTATCATTAAAGATTCTTTTATGCTGGGTATGGTGGTGCATGCCTATGATGCCAGTATTTAGGAGGCTGACACAAGAGGGTTCCAGGTTCCAGCTCAGCCTGTACTACATAGCAAGACCCTGTCTCAGAAAAAGAAGATTTTTTAAAATTCTTTTATTATTTTACCTTATTATCCTGTCTCTGTTGACTTTGTGGTATGAGTTTGTAAGTTTTTTTCTTAGTATTGAACTATCTTTGCATTCCTGGAGTAAGCCCTCCTTAGTTAGAGAGCTCTGCAGTTTTCCTTCTCATGATTCAATCTGCTGTTCTATTTAGCTGTCATAAGGTCAGGTTCCACCTGGAAATAAGACAGATACTAGGCAGTGATAGGCAGGGTTTGTGTTGAGTTCTGAGAGCCAAGAACTGAAGAATGTGGGGCAAGCCATCAGGTTGGGGCCGGTGATTGTGTTGGACCCGGGCAGGCCTAGCCACTCTGGACCGGCACCAGGGAGAGGGCAGATGGGAGTGGGGTGGCCTGGAGCTCAGAGAGGCGCGTGGAGGCCCGAGGTGGGCTGGTGTGGGCCCCGAGCACTGCATGGCTGTGCCAGTAAGCCAGGCCCGGGGTCTGGGCCAGCAATGAACGCTGATGGGTGGACAGCAGGACCTGAGGCTGGTCACACGGCAGTGGAGATGCAGCGTGGTTCCAGGATGACTGCGGCAGTGCGCTCAGCTCTCTGGTGGACGGAGACAATTTTTGCCTTTTTTCCTTCTGTAACCAGCCGGTACTGACTATTTGTGCAGGGTTTGTTTTTTTTTTTTTAATGAGGGTTTTTTTTTTTTTTTGAGTTTTCATGAAAGCGGTGAAGGAAAAGAGATGTTTTGATGATGGCAGGATGGGTACTAACAGTTTTTAAATTTAAATATTAAAGTGTGACCCTGTTCGTTTTCTAGGGTTGTCACCACAAAGTAGCCCAAACTGGGTGGTTAAACAACAGAAATGCTTATTTGTATAGGTCTGAAGGCTGAGTCTGAGGTCAAGCTGCTGCAGGGTTGGATTCTCTCCACTTCAGCTGGTAGATCTCCTGTGCACGTCTGCACATGGCCAGTCCTCGTGTGGAAATTCCCTCTCCTGAGCAGGACCAGCCTCAGCGTCCTCCTCTGTGAGCACACTGCAGTGGGGTTGCCTCCTCGCAGAAGAGCCAGTGGCTGGGTGAAGAGGTTCTTTGGAGCCTCAGTCAGTGAGTTCTTGGATAGCACAATGCAGCCCATAACAGGGATATTATCTGGAGCTACAGGGTTGAAAAGGTTAAAATATCATTTATCTGAGCTTTTTGCTTGTATAATCAAATGGGATCAGACTGCAGTTTTCCTTTTCTGAGACAAATCTATTTGCCAAATTTTAGATCAGGGTTATGCTAATTTCTTAAAATAACTGAAAATCTTTTTGTCTCTTTCTATGTTCTGTAACAGTTTATACAGGCCCAGGAGGGTTCCTCGAACCACTGGGGCCAGATTCGGAACATTTGGATGCTTAGGAAGGGGATGACGTTCATACACTACGTGTTAGCATGTGTAACCCTGGGGTGTGTGCAGGAGCTGGGGCAGTGTGAGTAGGGAGGAAGCATGTTGACATTTCACAGATTATGCCAACAATGCATAGAATACGCATCATACATATGGCTTCACGTAAGTTTAGGTCAGATTTTGCTCCTAAGTAGGTTCTAATTCTATTTTGTCTTTAAATGCTTTATTAGGGTTGTGGTTGTAGAGTATTTGTGATTTCAGTATTATGAATTTCAAATTTGTAAATTTCAAACGTATGAATCAGGTATTATTTCTCTCGAGACTATGAATGTTCCACCTGAGTACAGCTTATTTAAAAGTAGGCTGTATTTCTTTACATCACAGTGCTCTTTTTATGATTTCTTGAGGTATGGGTGGTTACTTTACATATTTAATTCCTTTTGAAGCAATACAATTGTCAAGAATTTTTTTCAAGTGTCGGGATTTGTCTGTGAGCAGAGCCTCGGCCCCATTCTACAGGTTGGACATGTAGTTACCAGGACCAGTATCCCCACTGTCTTTTCTATCCTTCTCCCGTCAGCCTGGAAACTTGCCACCGTTGATTTCCTACTCACTTCCTGCTTGCTCATTCCTTTCCTTGGACTGCAGTCCTTCCTGCTGGTCTTTATAATGATTCCCCCATTGAAAATCTCACACTGAATCGCAAACAAGCCTTCTCCTGGGTCCATCCTCTTCCATACAGTCAGTGGCCAAGGGTTGGACGGGCAGCGTCTCCGTTCTTGGAGCTGGACACCTTCAGGGATGATGGGCACTGGCTGTGGGGGGCCGGAGCCGAGAGGACCAATGACCACGAGGCGGAGAGGAAGAAATCAAGGGACGAAGAAGCCAAGTGTTC
Source organism: Heterocephalus glaber (assembly GCF_053883595.1). Lineage (NCBI taxonomy): Eukaryota > Metazoa > Chordata > Mammalia > Rodentia > Bathyergidae > Heterocephalus > Heterocephalus glaber. The sequence goes on from NW_028258305.1 coordinate 44,399,488, forward strand.
AATAAGGATCTTGGATTCACCCAGAAGACATAGGACTCTGAGTGGGGAAAGCTTGAACTGAGAAAATAGTAGAGAAGGAGGTGGTGGAAAGCAGCTTGCAAAGAGGGAGACAGTATAAAGCCACACTGTGACATTGAATGAGTGGAGGTTTTGAGGGTGGTTGTGGTTTTTTTCTTTTAAATAGATGTATTGAGATGGAATTCACACAACATGAAATCGATTATTTTAAAGTGAGCCATTCAGTAAAATTTAGTACATTGACAATGAAGTATAATCACCAGTTCTGTCTATTTGCAAGCCATTTCCATTTTGCAGCAGAGTCAAATACTTCTCTCCTTTGCCTCTGTTCCCGCATCCCTTCCTGCCCAGCCCTGGGCAATCACCAGCCTCTATTTTGTCTCTGGATTGTCCCCTTCGGGATATTTCACATAAGCAGTGTCATAGAGTGTGTGGTCTTTTATGTTTGACTTCTGCATAGCATAATGTTGGGACTTTCTTCCATATTCTAGCGTGTATTTCTTTCTCTTTCTAAAACTTTTTTATTACGATAAAATATGCATAATGTGAAATTTAGCATCTTAATTTTTAAGGGTACAGTTCAAGACATTAAATGGATTCATAATATTGTGTAATGTATTTGTTTTGGTTTGTTTGTTAGAAAAGCATGCTTTGTCTTAATTCTGCCTCCTTTTGGTGGGTGGTGTAGTTGTTTTGTACTTTTCTTTCTTCTATGTGGTCTGCATTTTCTGATGTCCTTGCTATAATTTTGTATGGAATATAAAACTTTTAAAACTCTATTAATCGTTGCAGTCAGGAAAGAGAAAACTTACCATATACAACTTCTTATCATGCTACTTATCATGCTATCTATTAACTCTGCTTCCTAAATAAAGAGATATGCCTATATTTACTTCTTTTTTCTAACTGTCTTTACCCTGTGACCCCCAATCCCATTTTGGGGTGTGTGTTGATAAACTTACTTTTTACAGTTTCTTATCTATAAATTGATTTTTACATTATGTATATTCCGCTGGAAGTCTTGGCTATGACATTTGCATTATGTGTTGTTATCACATTTGTAACAATTACATAGCACCACATTTTAATGAAAATTTTTCCTGTGTTTACCAAAAAGGTAGGAGGGAAAAGCTGAAGACTGAGACAAGGGAGGGATGATATCCTAGGCAGGAGAGAGTGGGTCCAGGCTCCAGGTGAGTCTTGTGGGTGCTTCGTGGGACTTAGGAAAGGAGCCTGTCTTCCTTCGTCTTACCTCCCTTCATCTCAGCACATTTGGCACTGACAGGCAACACCCTTGGCCAGAACACTTACTCTTGTACAGTGACAGCAGACCCGCCTGTAGGACCGAGGCTGACATCAACACCAAAGTCAAAATTAACACCATTCCTAGACTTCACCCTCCATACATCTTCACCAAGAAGCAGAGGCTGCAAATCTCAGTAGCTCCCTGCTCCCAGGATTCCTCCCTACAACATCCAGAAAGCTCTTCCAAGGCAGCCTTGGTCTGGACATTTGGCTTGTGAATATAGTTTATAAAGGACTCAAGCACTTTCAGTCAGAGCCACCCCAAGATGCTCTTTCTGTTTTACAATATATATGTCGTTTTCTCCCATCTTTATTTGGGCTGATACACATTTGGGAAGTTGCCTGGAAACAATCTGCAGGTGTCTTAGGAGGTTGGTGGCTCCGTGGATGCAGACTTCAGAGGTAGGGACTTCTGGCTTCCCTTAGAATGATGGTGAGTGCCTCTGGTTTGCTCTTGTCTTGGTGGTGGCCTTAGTCCTCATGGGGAGCATATCAATGTCTGGCTGTACTCAGAGCCCAAGGTACTTCCCATGATGCTCTTTGAGTGTGGCTATGTTAGCGAACTTCTCTCATTCAGGCTGTAGGCTCCCTAAGCACACAGTGGTGCTTGATTCTTTTGTAGGAAAAGACTTAAACTACAGGATAAAATCTTTGAGTTTATATTTGGCTTGGAACATGCTAATGTTCAAGTTGTTTTCAAGAGTGTAGGAAGACCTGTAGGCTTGAATCTATTGGAATTGATTTACCAGTTTGGGGTTCCTTCTACACGTTTTAGAAATTGTGTGTGTGTGTGTGTGTGTGTGTGTGTGTGTGTTTCATCGACTCACTGATGCTATTTAACTTTAGAGGTGGCAGCTGCGTTTTGGAGCAATACACCTTTAAATGTGGTCTGCAGCAGAGCAGTGGGATCACTTGGGAGAATGTTTGAAATGCAAATTCTCAGGTCCCCTTCCACACCTGCTGAATCAGAAACTGAGGCTGGGGCTCAGCAGTCTTGCTTTAACAAGTCCTCCACGGGACTCGCATGCACATTAAAGAAGGAGAACCACTGTTTTAGAGATTATCCAGTCAACTCTTGTCAATCTGCATATGAGATATTAAGTCCCCCTTAGAGGGGAGAGATTTATCCAGGATCACATGTGGGGTCAGATGGAGGCCTGGAACCTAGGTATTACACATGGAAGCCGCGGACACCCAGCTGGAAGAGGGGAGATGTTTAATAAGTCAGCATTCCTTGCTCTGCTTCTGCCTCTTTCTGGGCTGGCCAGGCATAATCAGTGAGGATTGAGCTGGTAGCCGTCCGCAGTTTCTCCTTCTCTCCTTGATTCAGACACAACCTGCAGGAAGATCTCAGGCATCTCTTTTAACTCGTTCTACCCCATGGGCCTCAGTTTCCCCATTGTTATACCAAGAACAGGAAGAAGGCTCTCCCTGCCTCTCCTGGCTCCTGTTCAGCCTGAGACTCCAAAGCTCTGTGACAGGCTATGACACACACGCTTCTGCCATCGGCTATCAGCGGCCATCTGGCAATTAGCAGTCTCTGAGGCAGCTAATCCCACTCTGAGCTGGATTAAAGCTGAAGTTTAAAACATGGAGATAGGCAGGTGATTTCTGCCCGAGTCTTTGGGTCCTGCTCTCCCTGCAGCCCGGGGATGGAGAACAGAAAAGCTGATTTCCTCTCTTATCTATCTTGGGAGTCTCAGAGGGGCCAGATCAGCTTTCTAGAGGGGGATGCTGTGCTGGCTGATCTGCTCAGCTGCTCAGGTGCCAGGTGAGTTCCTGGAGCCTCCCGGGCAAGGTGAGCACAGCTGGGGTGGCTGGAAGCGAGCGGCAGAGGGAGCCACATGCTGTGTCCAGCCTGCACCGCCAGACACAGGTGCAAGGGGACCTGGGACACAGAGGGCGACCTCATTTGGGATCACCACTCTTACATGCCGTAAGGGGCTGTGGGGTGATAGCTGACAAGCTCCTTGGCTCCTCCGGGGTGTTCTCTCATTAGACAACATGGTCAGAAACCAAACCCATGTGTTTGCTCATAGCCTGAGGAGATAATTAACTTATCTCCACGGAGGGCCTTGATTACATTCCTAGCATGATCAGAATGGGAAGTCTGAACTCAGAAATGCTAGCGGTGATGGTGGGGTATTTGCAGTAGTTGGCTGAGGAGCTATTTGTTCAGAAATTGGGTAAGTAATCAAACAAACACCTCTTTGCCTAATTGTGGATAAAAATCAGCAACTATGGCAGATCTGGGGACGTGCTCCTGAGAAGCACATTACTTAAGGTGAGCATGCATCTGAGTATGTTAGGATGATCTGAAAACATTTCACATAGCTTGAATCTAACAACAAATTGTGCCCTTTGTGAATTTTAGATGCAGCTGGGCTGCGGGGAAGCCACACTTTAGGGTTGCTGTGACTATAGGAACCAGCTTCCACACAGGTGCTAGGTGCTGGCTACCAAACAAGAGAGATTCTTTAACTTTTTGGAGCTTACTGCTAATCCTAGTCAAGAAGTTTTATAAAGTCTCCTTGAATCCCAAGTCATGCAGTTTATTCTGTGAGGGGCTGTGGATGTTCAACTGATGGAGAAGTCAGAATGGACCAGAGAACAATAGCTAATGTCTCTCGAGAGCTCGCTCGTGTCAAGCACAGTGCTAAACCTGGTTCTGCGGGTTCTCAGATGGTTTTTTTAAGTGTCTGCTGTTATTCCTCCGGTTTTATCTGTGAGAAAACAGTGGCACCAAGGGGCTCAGCAGCTGCAGCCCGGGGTGAGAAGGGCTTGAGGGTGCAGAGACGTGGTTGTGCATGGCTTTGTGTATGTGCTGAGGCTGGAACCGGGCTCACGAAAGCCACCTCCCCACTGCTCCCTCTTGCTACCCGTGCTGCTGCCCTGTGCCAGTGCTCTGAGCCAAGGTGACCTTCAGCTGTCAGCTTGAGTGAGCCACGCTGGGTCCTGCCTCAGAGCCTGTGTCACTGCTCCTGAGGGTCTGCTGAGATGTCCGTGTAGATCTCTCCTTCTCCCATTTGGGTCTTGGGTTCTTACCCACTCTTTACCAAGGCCATCTTTGGCCGTCCTTTCTAAAGTAACACAGGCCTCCTCCGTTTTCGAATCTCGCACTCCATTCTGTTTTCCTAGTATTTACCACTATCTGAAATTAATTTTCCTGTAATTTTCTCTTCATTGTCTGATTGATTATCTTACTAACAGGTCAGATGATAAGGAATCCTTGAATCTTGGGAGAACATGAGATACTTTGATTTTGGGGATTTTTTTTGTGGTACTAGAGATTGAACCCAGGGCTTGGTGCATGCTAGGTAACTCTACTGCTGAGCTATATCCCAGTACTTGAATTATTTTGATATTGAATTTTGCGACAAGCTAAGTAATTCTGATGTTTATATTTCCAGTTTTGGACAATGATGTGAAAGCTTGGAGAGCTGAACTGACTTATCCATGGCCACACACCTGGTCTGTAATGGAGGTGGAGCTACACCATGCATGGGGCTTCTGATGCCTGGTCCAATATTCTTTTACCTATACCAAGATGGACCCATCCACATGACAGGTAATAATATCATTATTTTAGAGTCCTAGTAATTCTGAAGTCACTGAAGAAACCAAGGACACAAACTTAAGTTTCTTCTGTGTTCTTTTCCTGCCTCCTTTCTGCAAGATGTCATGCCAGGTGAGACCAATAAGACAATGTTGGTTGATGAGAAATTAGATTTCGGAAGATTTCCATTGGCTTATGTGCTTTTCTTATTCCACAGAATTTCAAGTTGGCTACAAAACTACCTAATAAGTCATGATACATAAGAAGTTAGGGCAAAAGAAGAAAGGGAAGAACTAGCTGGACACATGACATGCTTCAGGAATGAGACCAAAAATTCCAACTTTGAAGACCTACCACAGAGGCTTGGACACAGTTTAGGCTCTGAGTTTTATAGCAGGTGCTTTCAAAAGAAAAATAACTTGGTTGTTATCCAATCCAAATCATCTCTCCATAAAAACAGAACAATTATTTTGGAGAAAAACAGCCATTTCATTTTCTAACTTGGAAGTTAATTTCTCTCAAAAGGAAAGCATCTGGTACAGTATTTCTTTTTCAACTTTTTTTAAACCTATGACCTTTTTGATTGCAATAAAAACTTTACCCTTCCACTGAGAATTATTGATGCACAGAAAATATGTTCTATGTTCTATATACTCTCATTAACTGGGGAGTTTTGTTGATCTTTAGTTGATTAGAGTCAAGATGAGTATTACTTTATTTTCAAGTAAAAAATTAAGCCCTCTGATTCTGCAGAGACTCTGCTACATGTCTTCCACAGAGCATGGCGTCCCTTCTCCTTGGACAACCATCATAGTAATAATTGGCTTGGGCAAGAATCATCAACAAAAGTTGAAACTGTTGGGAGAAAATTTGATGGGCAGCTAGATATTTGCTTAATCTCAAAATAGTTGTAATTATTAATTAAAAAGGGAAAAAAGTAATTTTTGAAGGATATCACTGTAACCAAGTGATCAAAGTTCTCACCACTCACAAGATGAGTTGCTATGTCCCTCCTGATACAGTGCACTGGGGAAGACACATCACCCTGGGGTTGTTATCCTGTATCTGTAATCTGACCAGCATCATGAGAAAACAGCAGACAGAACCAAGCTATTCTACAAAATAACTGACTCATTCCCAAAAATGTGAAGGCAGAAAAACCAGACTGACACAGCAGCCTAAATGAAAGCAAATTGCAGAAGTGTGACAACTGAATGCAGTATGTGATTGAATCCTGGATGAGAGTTATTTGCTTTTGTTTTTTCTTGTTTTCTTTAGTTCTCTACTTTTTTTCTCATAAGGGATATTATTGGGTCAATTGTTAATATTTGTGTAATATTTATAGATGAGATAATATTAAACATTATTTTCTCAATTTGATCATTTTATTCTAGTTATGTAACAGCATGCCCCAAAACACTGAAGTTTTAGGAGTAAATGAGCATCAATATATTTGCAATTTACTCCCAAATGATAAATTATATAAACATTTGAGGAAGAGATGGAGAAAAAAAAGAATAAGATAAAACATTAACAGCTGTAGAATCTAGAAGAAGGTTATCTCAGGTTTTTTTCTATTCTTAAAAATTTTCGGTAAATTTAAAATCATTTAAAAATACATAGTTACACCCATTCATAACAGAAATGTTAGATCTAATTAGCTGGTTTAAGGGGTCCCTAGTAAAGGGGCTGGAACTCCACCTACAGGTGGGAGGAACATTTGTACATGTGAGAGAGGAAATGCCAATCAAACATCAGGCAGCATTGTCACAGACAATATTTGACATTTCCAGGACATTTTCTTTTTAATACACTTATTTTGTAAAGACATCCTACACCGCTAGTAGGGTCCTGACTCAAAATTTTATTATGATAGAATTCTTTGCTGGCATACAAGCAGGAATGACATCCTAAGAAGGATTTAAGTATTTCTCACCTTAAAATATCCTCATTAATTATCAGCACTTTCCACTGCCTCTTTATTACTGTTATTTATATTTCACTGGGCGGATTTCCACAAGCATCTTTCTGTTGCCTTTCATCACCTCTTTTTGATATATTTTCTTTTCCTCTGCTTTTTCTTCTAAGTTTTTGTATTTTATTTTATGCCGACAGTTTTATAAGGAATGGTTTTAATACGTACGTGCTGTAAAATGGAAATATTTTACTAGGATATTACATAAAGTACACAGGAGAAACTAGGCAATAAATTATCTTTTTATTGTAAGATTTTACTACAAATAAGTTCACATATACAATCTTTTATTTATGATAAGAGCAAATTCCTTTTACTTATAGCTAGGTTTGAATTCGGTGCTTCAGTAAGGAAGCTTATGTGTAGCTACATAAAAGAGGGTTCTCCTTTGATGAGAAAGGAATCTCTTATTTAGGGAGTGTTGTTTTTCTTGTTGACTTACAAAGGCAGGGGAAGCAGAGGCCACTGCGCCGCAGGGTGGAGGAGGGTCCGCCCCTGGCTGTGCTGGGTCTCTTAGACTAACAAAGAGCTCTGTGTGGCCAGCCCACAAGGAGGGCCAGAGCGCAGGAACAGCCCGGTGGAGTCTCGGTCTGCCTCACCTAGCCTACCCGCTCAGACCTACACCTTCCCTTTTCACTTGGAGAAAATGCACCCATAGGCTGAGACCTCCAAGAGAGAAGGCTGTCCTGCTTATGGAATGAAATGGGATTAAAGTACTGTATAGGACCATTATCTGTTTGATTGGTTCATTGATTCATTGGCTCATTCATTCTGTGATTTGCACATGATAGACAAATGCTCTACACCTGAGCCACATCCTCAGCCCTATTATTTTTAAGTACTAGAGGCAGAGCTGTGTGAGTCCCTCCCCGGAGATACAAAAAGATCTTCCAGAGAACAACACTTCTCTCACAGTTACGACTGATCCCAAATTTCCTGCTTAAAAATGTTCTTTGCTTAGAAATCGTGGCTGCTTGGTTTTCTATTTTCATTTAACGTATGAAGAACCCTGACCCTTGGGATCCTGTGAAATTGGGTGCAAATGTGTACCTATTCTTTCTGACGCCACGCAGGTCAGCAGAGCCATTATGTAAGGTGGCATCGTGGTTCCGGTTCCGGTTCCGCTCAGCTCTACTGGAAGCAGGTTCTGCATCTGAACCCACTACGTTCTGAACTAACTGACCTTGGAGCCGGTGGATGACTGAGGAGACCCCCCCCCGCCCCCCCATCAGCCACCCTTGGGCCCAAAGCAAGAGCAGCACCAGTCAGTTCTGTGCTGCTTGGCCTTGCGTTTGATCGGAACATAAAACGGAGAAAGCCGTACAGCTTATCTCTGTTTCTTGCTGACTTGTAATTTTTACTTCGCTTAATAGGAAATTAACTGAAATGTAGTTCTGCCCCTCGAGAGTAACCATCCTTAATTTTGACAGGCCATGAAAAATGTGTACCAGAAACTAAAACTCTGCAGACGAGACTCTTTCATTTAGTGGTTCATCCATAAACATTTATGGAGTCTCTTTCTAGCTTGTACCCGTTCCCAAAGAATCTCCTCCTCTTCATAGCCCACTTCTTTTAAAGGCGCCATAATGTTTTCTGTTTCTCAGGTGGAATTCAACAAGAGAAATTCTGAAATGCAAAATTTCAGAAAGAGACTAAGAAAACCAGTGGTTGAATTTATTAGAGTTTTAGTTTTCTTTTTTGCTGCTAAATAGCTACCTTTTTTCTTGTTTTTCATCTCCTCTTCTTCTTCCATGTCCTTTCTCTTTCTCTTTTGCTTTACCTCTCTTTCACTCTCTTCCCATGTGGTTCTTTTCATACAGTGGCGTGCTTGTTCAGAGTAATCTTTAATTGATTTCTGTGGCATGATACTGACAAGTTGTGATCTTTGTTTATTTTTCACACAGAATTAAAATTTCGTCTAAGTTTTCCTACATTTGCCAATTCAGCCCCAAAGGCACGGCCTCCTTTCTACTTACCCCTGTGCTTGGGCTGCTGACCTATGTGCTGTTCCCAAGGAGCATAATCCATTACCTCGCAGTCAGGACCTTGGCCTCCCGGCTTCTCTAGCCGGTCAACAAGTTGGCTTTGTAAGGGTTCTGCTGGTGGAACAGTGCTGAGCTCAGCTCTCATAGGCCAAGGCTTGGTAAGTGACTTACACAGACTGTGCCTGGGGAAACAGTCACTGAACTGCCACGGTTCTGTGTCTCTGAGAAACTGTTGCCAGAGTCCCATCCTGTCTTTGTCAAATATGCGCGTGTTCTCGCAATCAGGCTGTGAGCAGTGTGTAGATATCTTTCTTTTTTTTTTTTTTTGGTACTGGGGATTGAACTCAGGTCCTTGTGCTTGCGCAGTAGGCGGCGAAACCACTGAGCTAAATCCCCAGTCCTGAGTAGATATCTTACTTGGTATGTTTGCAGTGCATAGTGTTTACATTCCTTGTGTGGAACTGGTACACCCACAAAACACATTCTAATTCCTTTTTTCAATCCCTTTTTCTTCTCACGCCACCTATCTCTTCATCCTCCTCCCATTTGAGAAAGATCTCCCTCCCTACTTTCTGTTATCTGCCTTTTATTTTGCACTTTATTTATAATTTAGTTTTCTCATGTAAGAAAAATCATGTGATATTTAAACTCATGTGTCTGATTTATTTCACCTAATAGTGTGGTCTCAGGGGAGATACCCATTTTCATGCAAATAACTCAAGTTTATCTTTATGGC